>NW_028145480.1:1902500-1957500 GCF_977016875.1 Pavona decussata | reverse complement strand
CTGCCTGATATGGTGCATTTACCTTTCATTGCCGATTGTGCTTCACATGTTCTATGTATAACCTTTATTTATGTTCTGTTTTGTCTCTGTAACTTCTGGTACTACCCGACATGGCAATAATTGATTTAAAAAACTCTTTTTGAAAGAGAATATTGCAAGCGATTATAGGGGTTAATTCACTGGATCGTAGCTCTTTAGCGGACACGACTTATCTTTTCTATTACATTTCTCGAAATACTACATGGTAGTGAACAGTCACAGAAAGTTTGAGAACATTTTCACTACAAATATCATTTAGCGGAAATCACCTTGAGCCAATTAAAGGGATACAAACTTTTAATTTCACACTGAATTCAGAGTCTCAAACATCATTGACACAATTTGGTTAATGTGTTTCGCCTGTCCCTCACATTAAGGGCGCGTTTGAAAAGGCATCGTCAAGTTAGTGTGAGAAAGGATAAAATAGCGACTTTTAAGGACGGTGCCTACTTTTGCTACTACGCATACGTTCTGCGCAGCTCGAGATGGCATTAGAAAGTTAGGTTTCTTAAAGGTGGTTGCTGCTAAAACAGCGATATTTTTGCATGAGAGAAGATCTTGGCAAGGGTTATTGGAATCTGAAAAGAAAAGTAAGGGTAACCAGGCATTTTTCAGAGATAATTAAACTTTCCCCCATTTTCATTTGAGGTTCCAATAGCCTTTGCTAAGATCTGCTTTTCCCGCATAGTCATAACCGGCGCAAAAATAACTCGCTATTGGAAGCGGTGCCTACTAATACCGAAATATTTTTGCGCGGTTTATGACATGCGGGAAAAGCCGATCTTAGCAAGGGCTATGGAAATCCAAAAAGAAAATTGGGGGGAACGACGCATGTTTTATAGATAATCAAGCAACAATTATTCGAAAAAGCAGTAAAATACAAAGCAATGTATGAAAATTTTAAAAAAACTGCAAAAGCCGTGAACGAAGATCCTGCTTGCTTGTACGTTGGATCTCACAGGAGATCTAATCAGCCAAACTTGAAAAATAGACGATGAGAAGTCCAAAGACTACTGCAAAGCTGACACAACGTAATATATAACGAAATATTGTTTTAAAATATATTACGTTGTGTCAGCTTTGCAGTAGTCTTTGGACTTCTCATCGTCTATAAAGCAATGTATGCCGTTTTTTTTCCAAACTGTAGCTTTACTGTTTCTGAAAAATGCATGGTTACCATAAATTTTCCTTTTGGATACTAAGTTCTGCTTCCTCCGCTTGGTTTTAAACTGCGCAAAGATATTCCTGTATTAGTAGACCCCACCCATAGGAAACCGAGTATCACGAGATGCGCAGAACGTATGCGCAGTAACAATAGTAGGCGCCGTCCTTTATTGACCTGAACGCATTAGTGTGTGAAAATGTGAAAACCGGTATGAAAATTCAAATGTGGACGAGAATAGTCTGCCACTTTTTCGACAAAAAGAAACTTCAAATTGGAATTGCAGATAAACTCATTAAAAATTCATTTTAGTTGACACTTTAACCGCGAGGAATACGAAGAAATCGAAGGAGTTGTATACGGCTTCAAACTTCATTTATTCAGCTACAAACGTACATTCGGCGGTAACGGTGTTGAGAATGAGAGCGAGAGTGCCAGCAAAGAGGAAAGCTATAAACTGGCTCGGCTTCCAGGTCAACACAATGGCTTTAAAGCGAAAGTCTGGTAGCACGCGGTGAAATGACGGCAAGTTTGTACAATACAAACTGCTTTTACAGTTTCCAGGTAATATAGATTTCATCTAACCTAGTTATACAGTTGAATTTATATAGCTTGAGCCGTCAGTGGTGACAAAGAGTTGTTACAGAAGACGAAAATTCGGTTTATCGAGAATCAAATAAGCAAGAAATTCGAATTATGGGGGGTGGGGGTGGGGTGCATGCTATAGAGATTCCACTGTCGTTTTTCTTATAGCATATTCATCATTTAGTTTTGTTCCTATTGTATGATGGCCAAACAGTAGTCCTATCTATTCATATTGTAAAATTTTCTGTTCGATTAGTTAACAGCGAACCTTCTAATCAACTGCGCGTTAAATTGACGTTCTGTACTATTCGGTATACAGTGTACACACTGACGCGATGGGCAGCACTTTTATTCTGGCATTTGGCTGTAACCATTGGCTTTTATGGGATTTTTTGTAAAAGTTTAAAAATATCTCGTATCCATGGTCCAGCTTTAATTGAATACTCGATTTTCTTTTTATTTAGCTGGTCTGATTCAGTTAGTGTAAAACCCATAATAAGACCCTCTTTCTATAAAGCTCCCGTCTCTTATAAGGTCTAATAAGACCGCCCCCACCCCCACCCCGGAAGGCATATAAAAAACACAACCCATATAAAAAACACAAAACAAACTACCGTCAATAGGAAAACCATAGTTAATTGAAGGACTGTTAATGAAACCTTGCTATGAAAACAATGGTGCTGCAATTTATGTTGGAAGGGCCGCAACTGCCCTGTACTGCCATGACAAAATGCACTTGTTTTAACGTTGGCACTACATATGAATTTCTTAACCAGTTAACAAGAAACGTTTCTATTGGTCAGTTGCTCCAACACGTTTCAAAATATATTGTGGTTTGTGCACGGTCAAGGCCAAAAATGCTAACAAAAGCATATAACAAAGAAGTCTGTCAGGTTTCAAAACCATTGCCGTTTTGTTAACTATGGGAAAACTTGGTCACCAGCTCGGAGCTATAGCATTATGTTATTAGGTAAAATGGGCATTGAATTTGAGTTACACAATCCATTATTGCCATGTATCAGTAGTATGGTAAACGTTTGTGAAGGCTAATTTAAGTTTTGTTCAAAATTCATTATTTAAGATAAGCTCCTCTACTCTGATAAGCCATCCCTCCCTCCTCTTCTCAAGGCCTGAAATTAAGTTAGCCCCCGTTATTGCTATTAAATCAAAAACCTCGTTTGACTTACTTACCTTTAACACTAGGTTCGATTTCCGCCGTTCCCTTGGGTCCGGTTTTCCTCCCCGAACAGCGCCTGGTAAATCTAGCCTAATTTGCTTTTTTTAAAAGTTATTTTTATGCTTCCTTTGCAGTGCCTCCGTTTACACGTCCTCTCAGCTTTGCTTGAAGAGATATTAAGAACAGAATATTCAAGATCTTTCTCTGCATAGGCAATTCTGGCTGCACAAGTTTTTGAGGTAAGTCTTATTAAAAAGGCCTTTTCATCGCACCTTCTGACCTATTAATTGTTCTCACAGACGGGTACCCCGCTTCTGGTCCACCCCATCTTACACTCTTACATAGGTCCCCCGCTACTCTAGAGGATAGGCTCTACCTTCCCTGCCACCCGAGTTTGCCCAAACAATGAGTGTTTTTAGTCTTTTTTTGTTTGCCCCAGGACAGAGCGCTCTAGGCTTCTGTACCACGTCTCCTTTAGCGCAACTAGGAGCTAATTTTACATTGCAATGATCCAAGTCAGAGTCATCAGTATTCAGAGACAGGCATACTCACCAAAATGTTTTGACGCGCTTTATAGCTTGGCTTAGTCTTCTACAGTGCAAAGTAATAATTATAGGTAGTGAATGGACGGGTCTCATTAATAAGCCGGATCCGAAGATTTTAGCGTCTTTTGTTAGGGAGAGATTCAAACTTATAATAAAATGGGCACTAAGGGGATAGAGGGAGACGAAAACTTGGTATTAAAGTGAATAGAAACTAGAAAACAAAATTTGCGAGTGGCGAGAACTGGGAGTAATGTAGGGAAATTATGGCACAGAAGTTGAAAAAGGGGGAGGGGGTTGGAAAACCGGAAGTTGAAACCCCTACGCCCTATCCCTTTATCCCCCACCTCCCTTTTTCGGTACCCTTCTGCACTTTCCTCCTCAATGCGGTCAGGATGACGGGGTTTGGATAACTAATTGGCCCCACTTCCCAATACTTTCAGGTATCGAAGTATCGATACTTCAGTATCAAGTATCGATACTTTTAGCTATAGAAGCAACCTCGTTCCCAGGGTCCTCTGACGACCCTAGGAACGAGGTTAACTGTTCAACCGCTTGCCAAGAACGTGATATTAACTAGTGTGTATAATTCATCTCTCTCCTTAGGTTAATTTCAAACATCATGATGGGCAAAGTAAAATAAACAAAAGGAAACAACATCCTCTGGCAGTATGAAATTGTTTAAAAAAGTGAGTGGTTATTTTCGTTAGCTTAATTTCTGTTTCGATCAATATTTATACTGAACACACCCGAAAATGTCCCCATGATATCTTAATAAAATGATACTGCGACTCCGATATGTCCGTCTCCAGGTAACTGCTAAGGCGAGCAAAGAAAAGTGTCAAAGAAGCCTCATCAGTCTCAACCTACAGTTATTTGAACTGGTGAGTTGCTTCACTTTAATTGGCTTCATTAGCGCCAACAGTATAGAAGAAATCTTGACTGACTGGCTACCCACCCCTACCCCTATCGTATATGGAACGTGCTCCATGGACGATCCCTTGCAGTCTGAAATGAAGTTAATATTAAACTTCTTTACTTTAATTAAGCTTTGCTAAATCGTGCAAACACTCTTCCATCATGCTATGTTTAAGAAAACTTTTTTAACAGTAGAATTCCGTCATTACTTTATTGACCTGTTTTGTTGTTTTATTCTATTCAAGAAGATGTTATCACGACACCCGATTGGAAGTGAAGAGGAGCAGAGCTGAGGTATAATTATTGAATTTGTTAAATGTAATTACATGTAAGGAGTGCAAGTGAGTTAATTCTGTATGATTTAACCCAGGTTAGGCCCCACGTTTTGGAAGAAAAAAAAACCTTTAAAGTTAGAAATGTAGTATACAGCTAGTTCAATTAACGCTCTCGGAAACCCTACCCAGCAAGGTGATACAATTAATTTATTCATAAATTTACCAAACTCAGGTCGGTCGCTTACCCCTACAGAAATAAAGTCGTAGGGGCAAACGTCTATGGTATTTTCTCAAATCTTTTGGCCTTGACAACCTTGAAATTACCGCTGGATACCAAAGGATTTACAGCGACCCATAGGACCTTTCGGTCTAGTCGCGTAAAATAGAGGCTTGAAAATTCTACAACGTTGATAGAGAAAGCTGTTCTGTTTATAGTTTTATTTTAGAGAGCGAAGTCTAACAATAACCTGGTGTAATTCACCGTGCCCAAAAAAAAGTGGTGTCTGTAAATTTTACCACAACATCTTGCGAACCCAACGCAGTCATCAGTAGGCACTTAGAAAACTACATTATTGCGAAAATCGTCCCTGTACTAACAACATTGTGTATACTAGGTTTGAAGTTTTTAGAACTTTTCTGCGTGTTTTTATGAGCGTTTTTAAGGTATGGTTGATTGCATTTATCGTGTCGTTGCGTCATTCTCAGTACTGGAATCAAGCAAGCAAGCGAGAAACTGAGAGATGATCAATTAAACAAGAAGTAGAGGTAGATACTAGCATCATTCATGAAAAAGCGCTGCTTAAAGGTTACCGTATTCACCCGCATATAGACCGCTTTTTTGGCTAGCATTACGTGTCAAGCAATGGTACACCTTCTTAGAGGGGAGGGGAGAGTAACTGGATCGTAGAGTACGGCTTCTACGTGCATACGTTCTCTATGCGGGCAAATCTGGTACCTTCCGGCCATGGTCCTAGGCGTTATTTTCTTTCAACGGCAACCGCGAAGTGAGCGTAATTAAGGTCCTGGGCCCGGTTGTTCGAAAGCCGATTAACGCTAATCTCCGATTAAAAGTTAACCGAGGTTTTTACCTCGCTCATTAAAAATGGTTTTAAAAGCTGATATTACGCCAAAGGCAAAGTAAAGACTAAGTCAAAACTGATGGGCAAAAGTCTTTTGAAAAAATACTTGCTGAAAAGTAATTAAACTCAAATCAACTTCACGTTAATCCAGGATTAGCTTAATCGGCCTTTGAACAACTGGGCCCTAGAATGCTTACTTGTAGTCGAGAGCGAGTCTGTGAAATAATTAATTCGCGCCAAATTTGGGATAAATTGGAAATGAACGCCCACGTACTTGGCTTTATATATTTTTCTTCAATTTTTCTGAAACAAACGAATTAAGATACAAATTTCGGGATACCGTGGTCGATACAGTGCAACACATGAATAACAAGTTTCCTGGTGTAAAGAAAGCAAAATTTAGTGCTTTCTGATAATTCATAGTGGTGAGAAAACGAAAACAGCTAAACCGAACCTGAATGTCTTGTGTATTTAACAAATAGATTCCAAGTTGCCGTGCGTCTGTTCAGTAATAGATCACAGATGACGTCAAAATGTGGTAAGAACAAAAAAGTGGCACACGAGCCGCAGGCGAGTGTGTCACTGATGTCCTTACCACATTTTGACGTCTTCTGTGATCTATTACTGAACAGACGCACGGCAACTTGGAATCTATTTGTTTTTTATACAATGAACTGTGTAAAACTCGCGTTTTGATTGGTCTAGAGGAATGTGTGATTAGAGTATAGACGCACGATTGACGTCATCGAGTGGTGTGACCGGCGCACGTGATCAGAGTCTAGAGTCCAGCCAGAGCGACGGGTCAATTAACAAATCGACGGCAGTTTTCTATGGTCTATACTCTTATAGACCATAAAATGACGTCAAAAAATGTTCAAAACTCAAGTGAAACCACGAGTCGCAGGCGAGTGGTTTCACTGCCAAGTTTTGGACATTTCATGGCGTCATTTTATAGTCTATAAGAGTACAGACCATAGAAAACTGCCGTCGATTTGTTTTTTACAATAACATGGAAAAAGTACGAGCGGAATTGGCTATTTTTTTCGTTGAGAAAGCGCACGCGTTACATCTGACGTCATTTTTATTGTCTGTACTCTTAAAGACAATAGCTACGAGCCAATCAGCGCGCGGAAATTGGACAGTTATTGTAAAACAAAGTTTTGCAAACTGTTTTTGCGAGTAGCGGACAAACACAGGCAAATTTTCCCAGGAAAGGAAAATTGTCCAATAAAAAATTGGACAAAGACCTCAACCAGGATAGGAAAGCTAGAACTTTGTTGTGACGTGAAAAGGAAGCAAATATTTGTCGAAATATGTCGCCGATAGAAATCCGGTAATGGCGAGTAATCGATTTCAAATCGCAGTGAAGCGACTTACATGCTGTAATATTTTGAGGTCAGGTTTTCCTTCTGGAATAAAGTTAGTTTTGAAAATATTGTTAGTGAAATTTTTTCGGATTATATTCTAATTTAGAAGATCACAATTACATGTGTGTAGTAGTCCAAAACTGAGTTTGCTGGAAAGTTTTTGACTCAGGTCAGGCAACGCGATGCTCGCTCACGAAGTGTGTTGAAATGTCTTGGTTATTGTATAAAACAAATAGATTTCATTTTGCCGTGGGTCTGTACTCTGATAACGCACAGAGGACGTCAAAACGTGGTGAGAACATCAGTCACGCTACTCGTCTGCGGCTCGTAGCGTACTTCTTTGTTCTCACTACGTTTTGACGTCATCTGTGCGTTATCAGAGTACAGACGCACGGCAAAATGGAATCTATTTGTTAAATGATATTATGATGAGGCCTAACAAGGCCGAAACAGCTGTCCATGGCTGCCACTGCCCGGGTGATAAGGGTTTTTCGGACCCACGACAATTAACCCGCGACCCGCGACGTTGAGAATATCTCTAAAAGCCCTTTGCCTCTCCTAAGGCTTCATTGTTCCTTTCTCTTAAGTTTTTCTTTTCTCTTCTGTTTTTTACTAATGTAACTAGTGTCTGATGAAATAAATAAATAAATAAATAAATAAATAAATAAATAAATAAATAAATAAATAAATAAATAAGAAAATAGCTTTCTGTTTATTAAAGTACACCAACATTACTTATTCTATGATTGCCGAATTGTTGCAATTATATTCATTTATAAAATAAATAATTTTTTATTCAACGCTTTGAATTTTTGTTCAATAATGAAAAATTATATAAATGTCATATTTTTATTCCACAAAAAGGATTTTTATTTAACGTTTGAACATTTGTTCTTCAAAAACCAGAGAAAAATTTTTATAGATCTCAAACAAAATGCTTTTATTTCACCGCCCATACGGTCTGAAATAATTCAATTTACGAAGGGAAACTCGTACTTTTTTAACCGAATTAATGCAAACACAATATGTAAAAGGGGACAATAAAGATATTAAACATTGGACGGCTCTTTTGTTTTGCATCAGGTAGCGTAAATTTTCCGATTCGAAAACGACATGGCTACCTCTACTTAGTCCTCCCCAAACGGGCAAGATAAACACCCCAAGGGGTAGGGGATAGAGTATGCATATTAAAATTTCCGGGAATTGTTGACTATACGTTTTGAACTTTGAGACGAACTCGAATTTGGAAACAGCTTTGAATTTCGTCGTAAAACTACAGAAGTACCATGAGGTTAGTTGCTTTTTTATTTCTTTATAAATTGAGCTCGCTTTTAAAGGTTTTTATCAGTATAGTAACTCACTTGCAGAGCCAACAGCGTGCATACGATAGAGTATGCATATCTAAAAATTTCCGGGAATTGAAGCTCAGTGTGATAAGCGTTAATCACGTTATTGAGCTTCAAAACGATCCCGAATTTAGAAAGCAGCTTTGAATTGCGTCGTGAAAATACAGACGTATCTGAGGTTAACGTTAGAATTCTTTAAAAATTGGGCTCGCGTTTAGAGACCTTAAAGCTTTTTCTGATGTAGTTAATCACTCACGTACGCGTTACGCACGAACAACTCGGTAAAAATGCATGATTATTTATTACAATACATCGCAGATAAAAGCTCAAGATCTTTCTGTTAAGACTGGCGAATGTGACAATGAAACCTAAGCAAAGGTAGTTAAGACAACTCACTCTAAACAAATTTAAGTATCTACATGCAAATTTAGTTTGCATCCGGCGATGCATTATGGAGTCTAGTCAAGAACCACATCGATCATTGTAACGGTAAATGTGCTCGGTTCTGAAGCTTTTGTGTTAATTCATTCCATTTACTTCCATTATTGAATCCATAAGTTGTCTCTATAGCTTTTTAAAATCAAACTTTGGCGTGATGAAAACATATTTCATGCTTTTTGGCACCGTTGCAATAAAGTGGCATTTGATATACATGTAGTCACGGTGGTGTACTGTATCAGTCCGCTTGCATCGAGCACTCGATCGATGATGCTTCCTGATACAGATTCATTTCAAACTAAAATTGCTTAGATCCTTTGTAAAATGTGTATGTATATATATACTACAGTAAATTTCGTGTTCATTTTGATTTTTATCTAAGGTAGTATTGTGCCTTAAGGTCAGCGCGGTTTCATTGAAAATCGCGTCATGTGTTTATATCACATGCACAGCCGTCGCTGTTTTAATTAAGTGCGTTTCCCTTTCTCACATCTTGTACCGCTAGAGGTGCACAGTACTCTCCAAACGTTTTCGTCGAATATCAGTGATGAATGAGCGAATGAATTATCGCAGTTTTTGACCTTATGTCTGTTCGCTTATAGTCTACTGTAGTCAGTGTTTTATTTATAATTGTATCAACTTCAATCACGCACAAATAATTATTCCAAGCGATCATCGGGGGCAGCTTGTGAGAAAATTGAAGCATCTCTTATAGGCTAGCTCCCTTGCCACCGTTTTTATTTCCAGCCATATAATGAGAGTCAAAACTGAAATCCTTTAAAATTGCCAAATGCTCGCAAAGTTTGGATTCTGGTTCATTTCGCATCTCGTGCTCCCAAAAGTTTCTTAAGTGCTGTCATGCTCAAATGGGCATGAAGGTCGTCAGTTTGCCTGAGAGGCGCTACTGAGGGCGCTCGAATCCACACTTTCGGGGGCTTTCGGTCTTCCACCGTAGTTTTCAAGGGAAAACTACTAAATGTCCTAAATGCCTGATCAGCATTGCAGTCACGGCTCGGTCGAAGTACGAAATTTTAAGAAGTTCAAAAATAGCGCAACATTTGAAAATTTCCCATAATTACATAATTTCCATTTCAGCAACAGAAACAGTGAAATGGTTATCTCTCAAACTATCTCAATTCCATACAAATTCTAAGAGTTCTCAACCAAAGTTGGACCGGGCAACTCCAGATCTCCAATCCATTCTCGTACTCAGAGTCCTCAGGCTCTTTGGCCAGCGGTTGATCGCCAGGAAAGACTCTGGAGAATTCGAAAAAATTACTTTTTTTTTTATTGGCTGGCCCATTACGGTTTGCATTGTTTTTAGCCGCAGAATTCCTGCAGTAATAAAATTCCAGTACACCGGCAATCTCGTACCCAGAGTCCTCAGGCTTTTTGGTCAGCGGGCGGGCGAATTTTCTGATTGGCTGTTCGGCAACGGTTTCCATTGTTTTACCGCAGAAATCCTGCGAAATTCGATGTCCAGAGAGTCTCTCCTGGCGACTAACCGCTGGCCAAAGAGCCTGGGGACTCTGGGTACGTGATTGGTACCCCAGAGTCTCTCCTGGCGACTAACCGCTGACCAAAGGGCCTGAGGACTCTGGGTACGAGATTGATACTAGTCCCGAGCTTGGGATGCCAGTGGTGAGCGCAAGACCGTTTTAGTAATTCATTTACCATTTTTGATGTGTTCTCTCTTTCAGGACTCTCATTATTGGAGCAGTGGTGTCTGTGGTACTAGTTTTGGGCGGGTTGGCTGGATTCCTTGGTTGGTATTTGACTAGAGCTAGAGAAGAGGAGGAGCCCTCTTCGGGGGCAACATTCCGCAAGCAGGCAGTTGCCACAGATCTTGGGCAGTGTTCTAAAATTGGCAGTGACACTCTGAGTAAAAACGGCTCAGCCGTGGACGCAGGTATCGCCGCCATGTTTTGCCTGGGAGTTATAAATATGCACTCGTCTGGGATAGCCGGTGGTGGAGTTATGCTGGTGTATGACAGGAGCCAGAAGCAAGCAAAAGTGTTCGACTTCAGAGAAACTGCCCCGGCGACGGCATTTAAAACCATGTTTACGCCGAACAATGCTGGGGTCAAGAAATCTCGATTTGGTTTGTATACACTCTTTTTTTATATAACTCAGAACGCCTGATTTGGGGCTTGAGGCTGAATGTTCTTATTTTTTGGCAATTTGATTTGAGCCTGAAAAAGTTCTTAAGATTTTCTTATACTTTTGATAGTCCTGATGAAAAGGAAAAATACAGCGAAAGTCTGTCACAAAATGAAATGTTCAACAAAGGCATACAATAAGTAATCCATTGTTAACATTAAAAGTATTAAAACGTGTCCCTTTATCTTTTGGGTCAATTGGACTGTATAGACTGACGTTTTACATGTATTATTTTATCCGTATTTCCCGGCATAGTAAATCGAACGTTCGAAAATCGAACTCAATCGAACTCAATCGAACTCAATCCGTGGATTGAGTTCGATTAAGTTCGGCAATCGAACGAAATCGAACACCAGACTTTCAGTGAGTTCGATTTCCGAACAAATCGAATTCAATCGAACAAATCGAACTAAATCGAACTCAATCCATCTGATTGTGTTCGATTGAGTTCGGAAACCGAACTCAATAACAGAAACTTCATTTATAAACTGTTCACGGCAGTTAAGAGAACAGAACAGAACAGAACAAAGCTCTCATTATTCCCGCGAGCTTATTCCGAAATTGTCGTACCCTTTCCTTTTTTAGCTAACTTATAATTCCGGAGTGACAAATCGAAGGGTTGCTTTTAATCAAAAATACAAGCAAATTACTGACCGCGACACAGGCAACGGCACAAAGTATTTGAACGCTACAATCCACAGCGCATCTGAAGCCATTTCTGCGTAATTTCTTCGTTTACGAAAAACAAGTGCGCTACACTCCGGACTGAAGTAACTCGAGCTTCCAAGATCTGGTTAGCGATTTTCAAAGCCTGTTTTACACAAATCGCGAGTTCGAAAATCGAACGTTCGATTGGGTTCGATTGATTTTTTGTCTTTTCGGTGAGTTCGATTTCGTTCGATTGCCGAACTCAATCGAACTCAATCCACGGATTGAGTTCGATTGAGTTCGATTGGGTTCGATTTACTATGCCGGGGTATTTATACCGTTCATTTTAAAAACATATGGTCAAAATAAAAAAGGTCCTTAACTGACTCGAAGCCAGGGTAATGTTCTTAGTTTATTTTTAAATTTTAGTTAATCTCAGCCTCGACGTTTCAATAAAAAAGATTCTTATACCTCAGCAATAGAGGACTTTTTCCGTGTTTTCATAGCCTTATCTAAACACGAGGGGGATTGGCAGAATTCGAGACAATTATGCAAAACCGAGACGCAGTCGAGTTTGCATAACTTTCGAGAATTCTCCCAACTCCCCGAGTTGCGTTCGCGCACGTACTTTCCCCACCAGATAAATACAAGATTTTCTACCTCACCTCATTCGACTCAGCGTAATTAACAGTTATTCCACGAGTCCGCGTTAGATTAGCCTCCCACGCAGACGTTCTTAGGGGTTCGTCACGCGTTCCTGCCCCACGAACGTCTGCTGAAACGAAGAGTCACTTCCGTTCGTCGACTGCGGACCAATCAGGAGCCGTTTCCCAACTTTGGGTAAACTAAAAATATTACCCGAGACAACCCTGCGCGACTGTCACGTGCGTGTTTAGCCTAAATAAAAGTTTTGCACGGGTATGTCTTTCAGAGAACACCCCATTCTCTATGAAATGAGCGGCGCTCCCCGTAAATTTTGTTTTAGCGCTGGATTTTCTTCTTATTAATGAATTGGAGGATTTGCGCGATAGACACTGAACAAAGCCATGTGTTTAAATGTCGCATTTGTTGCAATTGATCTCAAAGGTCATTTTGACCTATTGTTGTTTCTGTTTAGCGACTGTCGTTCTTATGCCGTTTGTGGCATTTAGTTTAGGCTTGGTATGGCTCATTTCAGTGCGTCTGGTGACAGTATAGCCTCTCTTTTTCTCGTCGTAAGGATAGGATTTGAACCGTGTAATCACAGGTAGCCCAAGCTCGAAATATGAGCGCTAGTTACGCAACGGTTGAAAAATATAAGGATTTGTATGGGAAATAAACGGTTTATTTTAGAGGCTAAAAATATGAACGAATTCTTAAGTAAAAATCACCCACTTTATTTCTCTTGTGTATGTCTTGCCTGCTATGTGGTTTTTAGGGCGATTTAGCGCGATTCCAGTGAGTTTTAGTACCATCGCTCTCTCTCTATATATCCTTTCCCTTGGGAAAGGATATATAGAGAGAGAGCGATGGTACTAAAACTCACTGGAATCGCGCTAAATCGCCCTAAAAACCACATAGCAGGCAAAACATACACAAGAGAAATAAAGTGGGTGATTTTTATTTAAGAATTCGTTCATATTTTTAGCCTCTAAAATAAACCGTTTATTTCCCATACATATCCTTAGTATTTTTCAACCGTTGCGTAACTGGCGCTCATATTTCGAGCTTGGGCTACCTGTGGTGTAATAACTATCATTATCTTGCCGCTTTTGTCAGATTGCCAGGCCCGGCTATTTGCTTTTGTTGCAAGATGTTGTGCTTCTTATCACGGTTGTGGTTTCGCCGCTTGTAAATCATATGAAAGACCAGGTAGACAAAATGGCAAATCTTGGAATTCATGCCGCTTCTCTCAGTGAAATCACTGAAGAAAATGCAGGGTGTTGTGAAAGGGAAAATTTCAATCGTATATGCACGTCCGGAAGCGAAAATATCCCCACGGGTGATGATTTCCGTTGTTTCGCAGTATGTGATTGGCTTTACTTGTCACAATGAGTCAATGCTGATTGGTCTGTTCAGACAAAGGCAATTTGCCGACGAACGGAAGTGGCTGTTCGTTTCAGCAGACGTTCGTGGGGCAGGAACGCGTGACGAACCCCTAAGCACGTCTGCGTGGGAGGCTATCGTTAGATATGAGTTGATAGATACGCGCCAAGTCAGGTTCTAGTCATATCATTACCAACAAGCATAAGTGGAATCACTGTTTTATTAAAAACAATCAAGAAATATTGCTTGATCTGAACAACTAGAAGACAATTTGATGATCGCTATTTCTCGGGTATGGTATAATAAAGTTAAATAAATAAATAAATAAATAAATAAATAAATAAAGAAAGAAAGAAAGAAAGAAAGAAAGAAAGAAAGAAAGAAAGAAAGAAAGAAAGAAAGAAAGAAAGAAAAAAAGAAAAAGAAAGAAAGAAAGAAAGAAACTGAAAGAAAGGAAGAAAGAAAGAAAGAAAGAAAGAAAGAAAGGAAGGAAGGAAGGAAGGAAGGAAGGAAGGAAGGAAGGAAGGAAGGAAGCAAGCAAGCAAGCAAGGAAGCAAGGAGGGAAGGAAGGAAGGAAGGAAGGAAGGAAGGAAGGAAGGAAGGAAGGAAGGAAGGAAGGAAGGAAGGAAGGAAGGAAGGAAGGAAGGAAGGAAGGAAGGAAGGAAGGAAGGAAGGAAGGAAGGAAGGAAGGAAGGAAGGAAGGAAGGAAGGAAGGAAGGAAGGAAGGAAGGAAGGAAGGAAGGAAGGAAGGAAGGAAGGAAGGAAGGAAGGAAGGAAGGAAGGAAGGAAGGAAGGAAGGAAGGAAGGAAGGAAGGAAGGAAGGAAGGAAGGAAGGAAGGAAGGAAGGAAGGAAGGAAGGAAGGAAGGAAGGAAGGAAGGAAGGAAGGAAGGAAGGAAGGAAGGAAGGAAGGAAGGAAGGAAGGAAGGAAGGAAGGAAGGAAGGAAGGAAGGAAGGAAGGAAGGAAGGAAGGAAGGAAGGAAGGAAGGAAGGAAGGAAGGAAGGAAGGAAGGAAGGAAGGAAGGAAGGAAGGAAGGAAGGAAGGAAGGAAGGAAGGAAGGAAGGAAGGAAGGAAGGAAGGAAGGAAGGAAGGAAGGAAGGAAGGAAGGAAGGAAGGAAGGAAGGAAGGAAGGAAGGAAGGAAGGAAGGAAGGAAGGAAGGAAGGAAGGAAGGAAGGAAGGAAGGAAGGAAGGAAGGAAGGAAGGAAGGAAGGAAGGAAGGAAGGAAGGAAGGAAGGAAGGAAGGAAGGAAGGAAGGAAGGAAGGAAGGAAGGAAGGAAGGAAGGAAGGAAGGAAGGAAGGAAGGAAGGAAGGAAGGAAGGAAGGAAGGAAGGAAGGAAGGAAGGAAGGAAGGAAGGAAGGAAGGAAGGAAGGAAGGAAGGAAGGAAGGAAGGA
Organism: Pavona decussata; assembly: GCF_977016875.1. Lineage (NCBI taxonomy): Eukaryota > Metazoa > Cnidaria > Anthozoa > Scleractinia > Agariciidae > Pavona > Pavona decussata. The sequence goes on along the minus strand of NW_028145480.1, from coordinate 1,942,347 downwards.
AGGAATAAATAAAATAACTCATATACCTTGACCCCCAAGCCGATCAAATCCCTGGAATTGCAATATACCGGTACAATGATACAGTTTTTTATTCTTCTCAGGTGGTCTTTCTATCGCAGTTCCTGGTGAAGTACATGGCATGTACCATGCTTGGGGTCAATATGGCTGGTTACCATGGGAACAATTGGTTCAACCTGCCATCGATTTGGCCAGAAATGGATTTGAAATAAGTGCCGCTGTTAATGACGCCTTGACTGATGAAATGGTGGAAGAAATTAAAAACGAGCGTCATGACGGCTTGAGGTGTGAAAAATTCTAGGTATTTTTACTTCAAGTTTGCCATCTTGTAATGATGGCGGCCGTAAAAATTTCCCCAATACCTTGCAAGCCTAATACAGGCAATTGGCACATAGCCATATTTTTATGCGAAATTGGTCCCTGTGCTAACAACATTGTTTATGCTAGGTTTGAAGTTTTTAGAACTCTTCTATGCGTTTTAATGAGCGTTGTTTGAGATTTTGTACGCTTATAATTATGGGTAAATGTATCAGTCACCTTCTTTTTCGGTACGGTCAGGGCGGATAGATGAAACGAGCGGTCCGCTTTTCGTGCAATGTGTGATGCGGAGTAGAACGTGCACGAGGGCTCTTTCCGCGCTTCCGGTTTGTGTAATGGCTGGCAAAAGTTTCCTTTCCACAAACCGGAAATCTAGTATTCTTCCCTTATTTTTTCAGGTCCTAGTGTGGTATGTCCCAAAGGTTTTTGAATACTATTGGCCCACAACTTAACATGTTTTGTCTTTTAGTATATTAGTCAATGTTTTGGCACGGCACCCTAAATTTTTGGCACCGTACTGGCGATTTTTCGGCACGACACTCCCCATTTACAGGACCAAAATGATAAGGTTTTTGTCGTACTAGGAACAGTGCCAAATTTTTCTTGACACCCCTAATAATCCATCTTTATCTTTATTGCAAATGGCGTAAAAAATCAAAACTGTCATCCTACCGCCAGATTTTAAGTTCAAAGCGCACCGTACATCGCCAACGATTGAACCCCTCTCGTCTCTTTCCTCTCTCCCCCGCGATTTTGCATGCTCAAAAGACCATTGTATGGACTCCTCTTCTCACAATTCCAGGAGTGTTTCCGTTGCCTCGTAAGACCACGCTATTCCACGATTCTTCTTCGGTGAGCTCTGTTCTGAGCTCTTTGCTGAGCGGCGGCCATTTTTGTGAAAGGAACACATGCGCCTCGGTTGTAACCGTAGCAAAATTGATTGCACCATATCGGAATTCGGAACCGTGTCACAATTAGGGGTGCCGAGACTACCTCTGCGAGGTAGTCAGCACCCGCCGCCATTTTAATTTAGCTTTTAGTTCGAGCCGAGTTCACTGCATCACACCTTTTTTCTTGGATCTGCTCATTTCACCGCCCAACATCTATCCGCCTGGTAAGGGGGATTGTAATCGCTAATTTTGTATTGTTGTTTTTTTATATTTCAGGGAACTGCTCCTAGATAAAGATGGAAAGCCTTACAAAAAGGGTCACAAAATCACGAACAAACAATATGCAAAGACCCTGGAAATGATACAAAAGGACCCCGAATCGTTTTACACTGGCAAGCTGGCAGAAATGATCGTCAGAGACATGAAGGTTATTAAAGGCAAAGTTACTCAGGATGATTTGAAAAATTACCAGACAGTAGAAAGGGAACCACTTGAGAGTGAGCTATCGAACATGACCATGTACCTCACCCCTCCCCCGTCAAGTGGTGCCGTGCTGGCCCTCATCTTGAACATACTGAAAGGTAGGTGCTGGCCAAATATAATTTTTTTCACACAGTTTCTTCGTATACCAGTAGACCTGCACCTTTTAAAAGCTCTATTTTCCCTGGACCCTTATAACCTGCAGCTGCATTGTTTTTTAGGGCTGGGAGCATTGTTCTGTTTTTCGTTCTTTTGTCCTTTCACACGCAGTTTTGTACAGTTTCAATTTAATTAGTCTAAGGGCCAAGAAAAGGTTAACTATATCTGTGATTGATTCGCTTGGTCCTTTTTAGTAAAGCTCTATTTTGTTTCAACATTAAGTTTGTCCGTGAGGGACGCTGGCCTCACAAGAAAAAGAGAAGAGGATATATAACAACGTCGAACTCCAGTTTTACAATAACTGTCAAAATTCCCGCGCGCTGATTGGCTCTCAGCTATCGTCTATAAGAGAACAGACATTAATAATGACGTCAGATGTAACGCGTGCGCTTTCTCAAAGGGAAAACAAGCCAATTCCGCACGTACATTTGCCACGTTATTGTAGAAAACAAAACGACGGCAGTTTTCTATGGGCTACACTCTTGAGACCATAAATTGATATGCTAAAATGTTCAAAACTTGGCAGTGAATGGTTCCACTTGAGTTTTGAGTATTTTATGACGTCATTTTATGGTCTATAAGAGTGTAGACCATAGAAAACTGCCGTCGATTTGTTAAATAGAAATACGAAATACAAAAAAAAAAAAATATATCGCTCTTAGGTACTCCATAGAACACAAATTAAATCCGTTCCCGTTTAATTTCACATGAATTCATGTCATTGCGATATGTTAAACATCACCGTTTTTCAACTTTCAGGCTACAACATGACATCATCGAATCGTGATGGCGTAAACGCCTCAGTTCTGACGTATCATCGCATCATTGAAGCTTTTAAGTTCGGTTACGCTTGGCGAAGTCGGCTTGGAGATCCAGCGTTTAATAATACGAATACTACGAATAACGACATAAACAAGGTTGGTAACAAACGACAGTGTCTGAGCAGCTCATGGCCCAGATTAAAGATTAAAATATTTCCTGCGTCGTTTATAATGGCACACTAATTTTATTTTCATAAGATTGTCGAGCAAGCTTCGAGATTTGACAGTCACCGTCAAGCCAATCCTCCAAATCATGTTAACCCGCTACAATCGTACAAGAAGCTAAATTAGTCAAACGATCGAGATGAAAACGGAAAATTTGCAAGTGGGAGTTGTGTAGGCCTTCTACCCCCTTTTTTACGAGATTTAACATGTGTGAGCGCAAAGGATCGGAGCGGGACTGAGCGAGGGTGGGTGGGTGGAGTGGGATGGGTAAAGAGAAAGCCAAACAGTATATTATTTCGCATATATTCAATTTCTATAGTAACAGGTACCTGAGTCCGTGACAGTTGACTTACACGAGGGACTTGTATGAGATCTGCCTTGTAATGCGTTTCCTGTAGTGCCGTAAAAGGCCATATTATCCCCCTTCCCAACTCCCCACACACCCTCTCTTTTAAGCCCTCTTATCTACTGAAGCCGTCCCCCGTTTGGAGGTCAGATTTTTTGCTAAGCCCCCTTTCTTTAAAACCCCTCTCCCCCACCCCCTCTTACGTTAAAAGGCACACAAAGAATACTTCATAACTCAGGCCTATCAGTGATCGTCAATACATCATTCAGATTATCTATAGAAAAAACTTGGTCTTCATCGTGCAGAGGTTCTATTTTGCTAACGGCCAAGGCCAGCATTGTGTTGGTAATACACGCGCAAAAAACCTACTTTAAGTTGAACTCTACTCATAATTGGAAATTGGTCTCCCTCTTGAACAGTTCTTTCTTCTTGGGGCTTCAAAATAAATAAACCCCTTAAGGTGAGAGGGGAGGGTGGCTTAACTGAGCTTTCACGGTATCTGCACCTCACAAACGGATAATAAAGTTGCAGGGAAAATGTTGTAAGCTTTGATGCAAGTACCCGTCCTGTGCGCTTATACACGAGGGGCTTGATTCAGTGATGTTTGATTGGTCTTTCAGTTTTAACACAGGAGACAGCTCACTGCACAGGTAACCCAAGCTCTATGAGTGTTATACTGTGACCTTTGCGTGAGTGGTGTAATTTGAGCGTCACGGTGACCGTTGCGTAAATCGTTTTTTCCCATACAAATCCTTATGATTTCGCCGTTACGCAATGGTCGCCGTGACGCTCAAATTACAATACTCACGCAAAAAGTCACGGCCTATATCTCTCATAGAGCTTGGGGTGCCTGTGCTCACTGGCACCTTACTTTTGTTTGACCGATTTAAAGCCTCGTTCACTCCGATGGAGATGACTCTTGCTCTTTTTATTTACATTGTTCTTTTTTTTTTTTATTAATCTCTCAGATTGCTCAGCACATGCTAGAACAGAGTTTGGGTGACGAATTACGTCAGCTGATACATGATGACAAAACCTTCGATAACGTGTCTTATTACACACAGTATTTCTCGGCCGCTGATTTCGGTACGACGCACATTTCCGTTTTGGCGGGAAATGGAGACGCGGTTGCCGTGACAACTTCGATAAATTTCAGGTTAGATTTTAGCCTATCCTCGGAGACTCAGGGTCAGTTAGTCGGGTAAATTCCCTGCTACCGTACTTACTGCCCCTGGGTCTCCGAACGATTTTAGCCAGGGATTCCTCTCCCAAAAGTCCGGAAGAGATTTCAGGTATTTTTTAAACCGTGTTCCGTTCGCCTTGTGGTAGTTTTGGTGCAAACTAGCCCAATGTGTTTCTTAACTTCGGAAAAATCGTTTGCGATTGACACTTTGCAAGGGACAACCCTTGTTGTATCGAGTTTGTACACTTAACTATCTATGCACACGTGTTATCACTAAAGGTACAAATTTCCATTTAATTTGTTTTATTCTACATAGAGCATTTATGGTTACCGCAGTTCAAATAGACAACGTTTTAAGAAAATTGCTTGGGAAACCTACCTAGAAATAAGAAGTGTCTGCTCTCTCCTCCGTAATGGCATCTGTAATAATACTGCCTGTTGACTTGAAACGTGAAATGAATAACAGAGATGTCAAATGTTCGTTCGCAGTTGCTGTAACTGCAAGTTTTACCTGTTGTCCTGTTTCCTTTAATAAGCTTGAGCCCTGCTTTTAACCGGCACTTTCTCTGGCTTATCGCTTTTCCTCGTTGATGCAGCACTGCGGATTTGAAATCGGTCTTTAAAACGAAGACTTTTTTGAAGCAACCACTAAGACATTGAGATTCGTTTGCCGCACGCTACCGCTTAAACGCGCAAACAGTCTTGTTTGCCAGGCTCTACAAATATACGCAGGCAAAGAGTTGTGAAAATTAAAGCTAGCTAAAGAATGTATTCGCCTTTTCATAAGATAAGTGGCGTCGATTAGACAAACGAGTTACATGATGCGGTTCTTATGCGCAATAGACTGACATAACATAACATAGCATAACTTTATTATTTATATAGCGCAAAATACATGGGTATATGATCTAATGCGCTTTACATTACAATGCCAAAATCTCGTGCTTCGTGTTTCATTATAGGTCCCAAACACGTCGAAACAATCAAAGCGCTCGGTCTCGGCCTCGTCCTCATGCTTTCAACAACTTCTCGGTGTTTGAATTCGCTCTGAAGAAACACTTTCACTCGTTGTTGATGCAGCTACGAGTTCAATAAGCGTTGTCGAATCGAGAGCCTTCGTGATGAGACCGCCGCAAGTTGATATATGTAATATACTGACAGCTTTACCAAACTCAACTATAGCTCAGCCCTTCAAAATATAAATCATAGAACCAAATGTTTGTGATATTTTCTCCCATCGTGTGGCTACACCAAATAACAAGATTTCCAGCTACCCATACTGCATTTCGGTCTCGTCGCGTGAGCTTGAGGTAGACAATGGTGCTGCAGTTTATGTTGGAAGGGCCGCAACCCTGCACAATCCTTTGATTTAACGTTCACACCACAGTTAATTAAAACATTTCGATTGGTCGGTTGCTCCAACACATTCCAAATTCTATTGTTGTTTGTGCAGGGTCAAGGCCAAAAAGGCAAACAAAAACATATAACAAAGATGTTTGTCAGGTTTCATAACCATTGCCTTCAATTAACTATGTTCGCCATTCTGTAGAAGTTGAACGAGTTGAAACAATTCAATTTAATTTACAGTTCTTCGATGTGCATTTTGCGGAACCTCAATGTGCTTACAATTGAAAAAAGATTTACTAATGGACTAAAGTATTACCAGCTGCCGTTGTCGCTGCTTAACCAACCTTGACTTAACGCGTTTCTTCTCGACAGATTTGGATCTAGATATCGGTCCAATGTCACAGGAATTCTCTACAACGATGACATGGCAGATTTCGACATTCCTGAATGGGAGAAAGTAGACGGTATTTCTCCATCTCCTTTTAATTTTCCCGAGCCAGGAAAGCGACCGTTCTCATCCATGTCTCCCGCCATTTTGACTGACGACAAAGGTGATGTGCAGCTTGTCATCGGTGCATCTGGCGGGAAAAGAATCACCACGGCTGTTTCACTGGTAAGAGCAACTGATAAGCCGGAATTGTACGCCGATACCGCATTTTTCAAACGATATATTGAAAGCATTCTCCGATGTCGAGTACAAAGTGTGAAGGGAATTTGTTTAACCCCTATAGCTAGGAGAAGACGGAGAAAAACGGAACAGGGCCGAGAGCCAATATCAAACTCAACCCACAAATGACGTCAACTGTCACATTAGTGGGAAGCAGATGCTCTCACCAAAATTATGGAAATTGACTCATCCTTTCTGAATCAATTCTTGTGACACTTGATTAGTCTGTATCCTACTTTTGAATGATTTTCTCTTGTCCCTTTTCTCTCTCAGCTAATTAAATTTACTTATTCCCAAGTCATCAGTTTGGGAAGAGGGGTTAAATCCACTTCGACCTGAAGACATCCGCACCCAGATAGATTGTACTGAAATCTTTTGATGTGGAGTGTTTACCAGTAATCGACGTCATAAATCATGCGTGCAGGCTTTAATAAGTCATCCACCAGATGGAACCGGTACAACTGAATTATCGAGCGCCTACCATTGGTATAGAAAATGAGGTTGTTCTGGTTGGAAATTAAATGGAACAGTTCTTTTCAGTGTACATTTTGTGAAAGAAACTGATTATTTCATTCGGTAGCATTTAGCGCCGTGTGGTCAGATCCTACGTTCCTACTTAACCTGTGTTCCTACTGATCCTACGTTCCTACTGACCCTGTGTTCCTACTGATCCTGTGTTCCTACTGATCCTACGTTCCTACTGATCCTGTGTTCTTACTGATCCTGTGTTCCTACTGATCCTGTGTTCCTACTGATCCTACGTTCCTACTGATCCTGTGTTCCCACTGATCCTGTGTTCCTACTGATCCTGTGTTCTTACTGATCCTACGTTCTTAGTGATCCTGTGTTCCCACTGATTCTACGTTCCTACTGATCCTGTGTTCCCACTGATCCTGTTTTCCTACTGATCCTGTGTTCTTACTGATCCTGTGTTCCCACTGATCCTGTGTTGTTACTGATCCTACGTTCCTAGTGATCCTGTGTTCCCACTGATTCTACGTTCCTACTGATCCTGTGTTCCCACTGATCCTGTTTTCCTACTGATCCTGTGTTCCCACTGATCCTGTTTTCCTACTGATCCTACGTTCCTACTGATCCTGTATTCCCACTGATCCTGTGTTCCCACTGCTCCTGTGTTCCTACTGATCCTACGTTCCTACTGATCCTACGTTCCTACTGATCCTGTGTTCCCACTGATCCTGTGTTCCTACTGATCCTACGCTCCTACTGATCCTGTGTTCCTACTTATCCTGTGTTCCTACTGATCCTGTATTCCCACTGATCCTGTTTTGCCACTGATCCTGTGTTCCTACTGATCCTACGTTCCTACTGATCCTACGTTCCTACTGATCCTGTGTCCCCACTGATCCTGTGTTCCTATTGATCCTACGTTCCTACTGATCCTGTGTTCCTACTGATCCTACGTTCCTACTGATCCTACGTTCCTACAGATCCTGTGTTCCTACTGATCCTGTGTTCCTACTGATCCTGTGTTCCTACTGATCCTATGTTCCTAATGATCCTTCGTTCCTACAGATCCTGTGTTCCTAATAATCCTACGTTCCTACTGATTCTGTGTTCCTACTGATCTTTCGTTCCTACTAATCGTCTGTCTGCACTGATCCTGTCTTCCTTCTTTTCTTTTTTTTTTTTGTTTACATAAGTTTAGAGTAAATAATAATAGTAAAAGAAGAAGGAAGTAGTGGCGAGGAGACCTCAAGAAACCCCCGGGGTTATACTGAGAGGTCTCCTCGGAGATATGTTAGGACCGTGTGACTAGTAAAGACATTGTATTTAGATTTTTTAGCATTCGGTGGTAAGACTATAAAGAGATAACAGAGTCGGACGTTTCATACAATTAACTGAGGAAATCAAGAAGCTTTCTTTTGGAGGTGGATAGAGTAGGGGAAGACGTAACTGATAATGGCAAAGCATTCCACATTTTTGGCCCTCTAAAGAGTATAGTAAATTGCTTGATATTAGTTCGGCAGGTGTGAGGTCGAAAATGAGCTGAGGTTCTGGTATCATAATTATGAATTTGACCACCAGTCGGAAATAAATTTAAAAAGGGCGAGGGCAGCAAACGTTGGTGATATGAAAACATAAATTTTGCAATATAAATGGAATTCACTTTAAAAATATCTAGGATATTCAATTGTGCAAATAAAGGTGCAGAAGGTGCAAGGTGATTAGAATTTGTCATAGCTCGCACAGCTCGTTTTTGAGGAAAAAATGCGATTTAAGTTTGTTACATAAGTAGAAGACCAAACTGTAGTACAATAAGTTAAATAAGGATAAATTAAGGTATAATACAAAGATTTTTTAGTGTTTCATGACAAAAAGAAACGAAATCTGTACATTATACCAACGGACTTAGAAATTTTCTTGCAAATATAACTGATATGCGATTTCCAGGTAAGACCTTCATCAATATAAATACCTAAGAAGTTAACTTCTGTTACTTGCTTGAGGGGTATACTGTCAAATGAAATTTGGGGGCTCATGTGGACAGATTTTTGTTTGGGTTTAAATATATAACATAATTGGTTTTCTTTATGTTAACAGAAAGTTTGTTTGATTTCATCCATAAGCTAATCTTAGTCCGTTCACTATTCATTACAGAGGCAACACGATCAAGATCTGAATTGGAGTAAAAGATACTAGTATCGTCTGCAAAGAGCAGGCATTCTGCCAGTCTGGTTGTTTTGGGAAGATCATTGATATATAATATGAAAAATAAAGGGCCTAATATGGAACCCTGTGGAACACCGCATCTAATTATCAGTTCGGAGGAACGGGTATCGTTAATCTGGACGAATTGGGTACGGTTGGAGAAATAACTTTCAATCCATTGCAATGCTAGTCTACAGACACCATAATGTTCAAGTTTGCCAAATAAGATTTGGTGGTCTAGCGTGTCAAACGCTTTAAAAAGGTCAAGAAAAACACCTGCCGTGATTTCATTTTGGTCAATGGACGTTGCAATTTTATTAACAAGGTAAATTAGCGACAGCGCAGTGGAATGGTTTTTACGAAAACCAAACTGGAGTTGGTAAAAAATATCATGGCTTTTTGCGAATTCTACTAGTCGATTGTGCACGACCTTTTCGAAGAATTTCGAAAAATTAGGAAGTAATGAGATTGGTCTGTAATTAGTGAATAAATAATACTTATCCTACATTCCTACAGATCCGTTGTTCCTACTGATCCTGTGTTCCCACTGATCCTACGTTCCTACTGATCCTACGTTCCTACTGATCCTGTGTTCCTACTGATCCTTCGTTCCTACTGATCCTGTGTTCCTTCTGATTTTGTGTTCCGACTGATCCTTCGTTCCTGCTGATCCTGTGTTCCTTCTGATCCTTCGTTCCGACTGATCCTACGTTCCTACTGATCCTGTATTCCTACTGATCCTGTGTTCCTACTGATCCTGTGTTCCTATTGATCGTACGTTCCTACTGATCCTGTGTTCCTACTGATCCTGTGTTCCTACTGATCCTATGTTCCTACTGATCCTGTGTTCCTATTGATCCTGTGTTCCTACTGATCCTGTGTTCCTACTGATCCTGTGTTCCTGCTGATCCTGTGTTCCTACTGATCCTGTGCTCCTACTGATCCTGTGTTCCTACTGATCCTGTGTTCCTTCTGATCCTGTGCTCCTACTGATCCTGTGTTCCTATTGATCCTATGTTCCTATTGATCCTGTGTTCCTACTGATCCTGTGTTCCTACTGATCCTGTGTTCCTACTGATCCTGTGTTTCTACTGATCCTGTGTTCCTACTGATCCTGTGTTCCTACTGATCCTTTGTTCTTACTGATCCTGTGTTCCTACTGATCCTGTGTTCCTATTGATCCTGTGTTCCTACTGATCCTGTGTTCCTACTGATCCTGTGTTCCTTCTGATCCTTCGTTCCTACTGATCCTGTGTTCCTACTGATCCTGTGTTCCTAGTGATCCTGTGTTCCTACTGATCCTGTGTTCTTACTGATCCTGTGTTCCTATTGATCCTGTGTTCCTACTGATCCTGTGTTCCTACAGATCCTGTGTTCCTACTGATCCTGTGTTCCTACTGATCCTTCGTTCCTACTGATCCTGTGTTCCTACTGATCCTGTGCTCCTACTGATCCTGTGTTCCTACTGATCCTACGTTCCTATTGATCCTACGTATCTATTGATCCTGGACTGCTCGTCCATGAGCGGTACGTATAATAGGCTCCTGGTGTCGTGAAGAAACTCGTAGAGTGACCAGTCCCGTTAATTCCGGTATTAAAGCGCCGGTGAAAAAAGGAATACATTTGAAGGTATAATTCCTTTTCGTCCGAAACTGTGCCACTGTTCCATTTTGCTTTCCAAGCGGAACAACTTTGAGCCATTATGTATTATTCAGTGAATGACACAGGCATACTCGGAAAAAGGAAATCGGAGTGCTACTATCAGGAGTCGAACCTAAGACCTTCTGATTACTAGTTCGGATGCTCTACCACTGAGCTACCGGAGACTCGTGAGAGCTAAGGCCATTAAACTAGGTTGATGAGACAAACATGATCCTGCATACTGCTAGGATTTGAATGTCAATGTCTGGCATATGCGCAATGAAAAAAATATGATGGAATATTTTAAGTCTGCTGAAAAACGTTTTCCACACAAACGGAAATCAGTCAATGTTTGGTTTTATTCTCATGTGCAGGTGTTGATGAATAAGCTCTGGTTCGACCAATCCTTGTATGACGCAGTAGACGAGCCTCGAGTGCATTGTCAACTTGTGCCAGATCAGAATGTGACTATTGAAATGGAGGAGAAATATCGTCTCAATGAAAAAATAGTGAAAGGCTTAAAAGATATCGGACATAAGGTGTTGGTTGGTCGTAAAAGCGACTTTGCAGTGGTGCAAGCGGTGTACAGAAAGGCCAAAGGTGAAATAGACGCTAAGTCTGACCCGAGAAAATTTGGGGTACCCGCGGGAGAATAATACCTGGTTGCGCAAAGCATGGTAGTGTTAAGATGGACTTTACATGCGCACGCCGGAATGTGAATTTAGGTGCACTCGTTTTCTTTTATAAGAATATTGTTTTTCCAACCCAGGCTGAATATTCTTATTTTTCTGCCGATATTAGGCTGAAAATATTCTTGTGAATATTCTCAGATGATAGTGTATACACGGCATTTCCGTTTTAGAATGTATTGGGGTATCAATTACAACTGTTTTGGTGTCCGTTCATCGAACTGTTGTTAGCATCGAACATTTGGCTTGTGCAGGTTTTTATCGTTTTATTGGTTAGTTTTGCCGTTAAGAGAAAGGAAGAAATTTATACGATTTAGTTAAAAACAGATAATTGTATTGTATTTACAAATTTTCAACACAAAATTATATTCTTTTCAAAATCTCAGCCTCGCGTTTATTCTTAAAAATTCTTAAAATTTCGCAAATTTCAGCCTTGATCTTCTTATAAAATAGATTCTTATAAAAAGAAAAGAGTGCAGTTTTACGTGTGTGAATAAAATGAGAAGCACTGTATGAATGGCTGATGTGAAGGTAAAAGGTTGAGCACTGTCCAACTTTTTATGTTTGACGTAAGCGGCTCACACATCCCTTCTTATTATATTTGCATATGTAAAGTCAACTTTGTTTCAAAATGCAACGGACAAAACGATATAGTTTAAAAGAGAATACGTGGAACTGAGTTTTAGCGAACGATCCGTGCTTTTTTGTGATAATCATATAAGTTTGTAAAAAGAAACCGGCGCATGCTCTTCCGTAAATTTAAAACCATAGTCTGAACGGTTGTTACTTGAATGGATATCCTATAACAAGGTTGGACACCTTGTGTTTCTACAACATAAACTTATTTGAAACGAAATAGCCAAAAAAGTTAAAATCACCCACAGACTAATGGAGTCATTTGCTGCGAATTTCGTATTCATCTACGTCAACAAGGGATAGCTGACAAAAATGGTAATTTTAAACTCGTTTCAAAGAGTTAACTGTGGCAACGAATGACAGCTAACCGTTATCAAACTGGCTGCAGTGCTTAGGTCTTACCCAAAACGCTGTTGCCTTTCTAACTGTAGCACTATTTTTTTTAATTCTCTGCCGATTAAATTCCGGGGCTCCTGTAGTCGTCTTCATCAGGGCTATGATAAGGATTAAGAACACTACTGTGACATTGTGTACTGAAACATCCTTAGGTGTCCAACCTTGTTTTGGGGTATCCATGCTAGGAACAACTGATTCTGAACACCGTCAACGGTCGTTTAGCTAGAATCCCTTTAGAGCAGATCAGGAGGGGCGGGCGGGGAGAGGGTTCCTTATAACGTTTTGTGCAGGGACGCTTCGCCCTGAGGTTCAACTCTTCCCTTTTAGCGCGTTAACGTTCATCAAAACTGTACCCCTTTCATATCACCATCGGAAACAAAAATCGTGTGTGTGTGTGTGAGTGCACCGTCCCAAAGGCAGGTCAAGTCATCATGGACGGTAGTCCGTCATATTTTACTCCATCTTGCTCTGTCCTGTGCTACTCTCTTCAATTATTGGTTACAACCAAATTCTGCCTCGAGCTTGTCAAGCATTGTTTCCTCTTCTTTCCTCTTGGTCTTTTGACCCAACATTCCCGTGCCTTCAATGACGGTGCTCAGCCAGCAATCACTCCTCAGTGTGTGACCCAGCCACTTCTTTTGACATCTTTGAACAGTCTCTACCAGCGATCTCTTTTCACCCACCTCTTTTGAGACCTCCTCTTTGCTAATCTTCTCTACCCAACCTATTTTCTCCATTTACCACCAGAACCATTACTCCCTGCTTTCGAGGCGTTTGATTTCATCCTTTCTTTGCGTCCACGTCTCAACTGTGTACAATAGAACACTCCAAGTCATCGTCTTCACCAACCTTGTCTTACGCGAGTGGTTTAAGAACTTAGTCAACAGTACTTTACAGCTACTGAAGGCGTTCTTGGCCATAGCTATCCTTGATCTTATTTCCTACTCACGATAACCGTCTTCCGTCAGTAAACTGGCTACCTAGGTATCTGAAGTGACTGACTTGTTCCAGCACCACTCCTCCAATGGTGATATTTAATGCTGCTTCCTCAGTCAGTGCTACCCTCATCACTTTCAGGGTTTTCTTGACACTGATTTTTATTCCTTACTACAGTGCTACTGAATTTATCTGTTCATTGTAACTTGCAACCCTTTGGTTATCCACAAACCTCACAGCCTTGACAAGGAGACCACCTACTTTAACACCATCGTTCTCATTGTGAAGAGCTTCTCTTAACGCGGATTTAGGATACAGGTTAAAGAGCAAACTTTAAGGCGAGTGTAGAGTAAGCAACCCTTCCTTACACCTTACCAATGGTGGCTGGCTCGGATTCGCCACCATTCAACCTCATTGTCACTGTCTGACCCATGTACAATGCATTAATGAGCCGTCTGTCTCTCTAATCAACGCCTACTCTTTCCAAAATCTCCAAAATTTTAGTCCAGTTGACTAGATCGAAGGCCTTCTCATAATCAACAAAACAAATGCAGATTTAAATTCTCAAAGACAGCCAAAGTCCCTTTTCTTTTCTATTAACAAGCGTTGTCTATGCGTTGACATTCTACCCTGATTTTCTGCTCACTTTCAGCTTCTATTTTTCACCTTTTTGGTCCACGGTCTGTTTTTGCGACCATTTATATACTAGAATTTTAAATTTCGTTACCCCTACGCATTGACTGCAAAGGTGAAAAAGGTACCCGTTTCGGACGGAACCTCCCCGTGCAATTTTTGTGGCGCCCACTTCAAGATGCGGAGACTATATAAACCATACACTTTTTTCTAATTTATTAAGTTAGAAAAAGAGATGACCCGAAGAAGAATCGAACTCGGGTCGTTACCGACGACTGGCTGCCAGAATTTGCAATTTTTTTTGGCTAGATATCGTGACCCCAAATATAAAGGCTAACCGCAAGCTATACCTAATAAGCTAAATTAGGCTAAGCAGAGTGCTACTTAGGCTAATCAGAATGCTATGTAGGCTACCTGGTGTTATTCTGTTAGTTACGAGTCTGTCACGGGACCATTCTGCCTGTGCGCCTTAGCTAGAGAGCTATAGTTACAGATAGACAAGGGGGTAAGTTTATAAAAAGACTGTGGTGCTGCATTGGTAGGAGAGTAGAAACGAATAGAAATAGAAATGAATATTGAGTTGATGAGGTAATTTGGCTATCATAATAGATTCAAACTTTGACCTCAGAGCGCTCTGACCTTGGACTAACGCTCGAAACCTCAGCTCTCGAATGTCTTTACGGTGGCAGAATTACCCTCATCAACTCATTCGTTTAAACCAAATATTGTAGCCACAGATACATAAGTGATATTCGACAGAGATCAGCCCAGCTGATGGCATTTACCGTTTTCTATTCTTTTAGGGTGCGCTCAATTGACCCTATTCCGGAATAGGAATACATAAAATGATGTCAAGAAATCCCTCATTAGGGACTTTTGGAGTGACTGGAGTACAGAATCGCTCTTAAAGTTGTCTTGTGTTAGTGAAAATTTGCAGAAATGTATTCTCAAATTTTCTAGAAAAGAGAAATCTAACAACTATTCCGCATATTCTTATTGCCGGTAAACGGTTAATCGAACGAAACATTAGTCTTTTTTAGGTTATAGACCCTATGGAAAAATGATTGACGTTTTTTGTTTGCATTCAAATTAGCCTTACTATAGCCTTATAGAAGAGAAGATAGAAGAAGCCCGAGAAGACTAGATAGTCTAACTATCTGCAGATGTCAGAGCAAAAGCAGCACTTTCTACTTAATTCAGATTTTAAGACCCTGAGTGTTGGTCCGGGCGGGGAATCGAACTGGGGCCTACTGCTCCGAAGCTTGGTACCCAACTGAATTAAGCTAACCAGTCGGCGGCTTCACTAGTCTCGCATATCATTTACGTACCGCTAGTATCCGGATGACCAGAGAGTTATTCCACTGTTTAGCACAAAGGCTAGCCTTTTCATTTAACTTAGTATAGACATAAACAATAAGAACTATTGTAAGTGACTTACTCTTAATTGTTTGGTGTGTGTTGCTAGTGCATTCCAGTTAACCTATCCCGCGAGCGCGTGAATTTCAGCTTCGATCGTGACGATGAGTCGACTTCATCTGATCATTTCGGTCAAGTTTGACGTCTGAACTTGGATAATAATTTTAGTACCTATCCTCTTTGTGAAACCGAAATTTCATCTGTTCTTGAAGCAAAATGTCACAAAACGTCAGCCATATTTTTGTGTACTGTTCAAACTACGTACCAGTGTGTGCGCGGTCCAAAATAAATAATTCAAAATGGCACTGAAATTATACACGACAGCCCAACCAAGGACGTTAACCCTTTGGTTTACACAGGACACCCATGAAACCATCGAACACACAACCGTTTAGGACGCGTTTTCCCCACGCCCAAAGCATAATTAACATAATTATAAACTGGATCATTGGATAATGCAATTATAGGTCATTATAAAGTTTTAAGCAGTTTACTTGTAGGTGTAGATAGTTTATATTACGAATTTTGTAACTAGTATTTTTATAAGTAGTACCTATTGTAACTGATGAGAATTACCGTGGATAAATAAAGTTAATTGACTTTGACTTTGATTGACTAAGTGTGTGTGTGTATGTGGGGGAGGAGGGAAGGGAAGGGGGGGGGGGGTGGCATTCTGCTAAAATCAGAAAGGCCTCACCAGTCCTGGTATCTGAACAGGGTAACACTAGCAAGTTTATCATTAAAAGCTATTGAGCTGTTAATGGGCTATCGCGCGAAGCATGGATAGGGCAGAGAAATCGTTGCATATGTGTCTGTGATATGGGAAATATCAGAAAGATTAAGAATTACATTTGTAAACGGCAAACGGCAGAAATGACCCCGTGACTATGATCCTCCATTTGCCGCTCGCTGTTTTTTAGTTTCTCAGTAAAACTGCGTAGTTTTGAGTTAGCATGGAGACCAGAATTATTTTGCAATATCCTCATCTATGTACTCATTTTTTTAAGAAATCACAAACGCGGATTTCACGCTTGCCATGAACGCGATTCTAAATCTCTCTATGAGCTCTCTTCTCGAGCCGTTAAGTTTGAATTATTCTTTCCGTTTGCTATCTGTACCAGCCAAGCACCGAGTGTTCATCACATCGGTCAGCAATGTTTCTCTTGAGCGCGATACGATGTGGCGTTTGATTTTCAGTTGAATTGTTTTTGACAGCGGCAAGAAATTATTACGATGGTCTCCAAAAAGTGGAATTAATCTCCTTTTTCTGTACCCAGTTTGGTCAGCACGAGTCGCCGGCTAGGATGAAATGAAGGAAAGCGCAATTTGAGACATGGTCAACATCAGTTAGTTTACAGTAGACTCTTTCAAGGTTCTTCTCAGCCAAATCGTCCAAAATGCTGTCGTCTTTCACGATATATGCATGGGCATCCCGCGAGGAGCATTTGGTAGAGGTGTGTCGTCTGGTTCTTTAAGCCCAGCGCGCGCCAAATGTTATTTTCTAATATCTGTTTTCAGACCAGTTGTATAAAACCCTTACCCCCTTTCAGAATTACAGACCAAAACCGTTAACATCAAGACCCCTGTTCGGACCAAAAAGCCCTAACCTATATAGCTATTGTAATGAAGCACCCCCTCCCTCCCCCTGTCCGGGATATTTTCTCACAGAACCAAATTTTAAAAGAATGTTTGGTTTGCAACAGATCTGGAGTTGATAACTAAAGGTAAATTGTCCACCGGAAAGAGATTCGAGTGCTGACGTTTCGAGCGTAAGCCCTTCGTCAGAGCAAATGACGAGGGCTTAAACAGTGGTCAAATCTCTTTGCGGTTGCCAATTTACCTTAAGTTATCAACTCCGTTGAAAACAGCAAACATTCGTTTATACTCCCTACCGATGCAGTGCCCGGTTTCTTTAGAAACTAACCCCCTTATCCAAATTTAAAACGGCATGGTTTCATGATATCCTTGTTCAGAACTAGTGCAACAATATTTTTTTATTGAGGTCGTAAACCAGAAAATACAAACAGGTTTCCATATTTGCGGAGCATTTTCTCTACTTCTTTTGGACTTGGGGGAAAATAAAGTTTCTTCAACGTAAAATTTCAGCTCAAAAATCTTTGGGTTGAAATAGATTCGACTGTAGGAGAGTCTTGTGATGCCGGAAAGAGGAAATTGTTCTCGTTCAGAATCCTGCAGGCCATCCATATTTTCTTGGGTCACTCTTCCCGTAAATTTCTTCGTCTTCATTTCTAACCACAGCCTGCACAGCGGCAAAATCTTCACTTACTGTGATGTTATGTTTACGGGCCCGCAAACCGTCCTGAATCCCCTGGGAGATGGTGTAAGGAGGAATTTCGATTAACACTGTTTTTGGAAAGAGTTGGTGGTGAACCCGAGGTGCATCGATGGCCTTGGAGATACCACGTGACAGCCATAGCTCGTTAATAACAGCCTAAAAAGCAAAAGTAATGAAGGCGAACAAAACCTTTCAATTTGTAGATTTGTATAGAGCATAATTCCATGACGAGATGACCAAATACGCTTTACAGCATGGGAACACGAAAGCTGCAGCAGGTTACTAGTGTTTTGCATAATGCACATATTTTTGACGTAAAAGTTGGGACTTTGTAAAAGGATTACTAAGTACGTGTTAAAAGATACGTGTTTTACATATCATGCATATTCTTGTAAAAGGATAAATAGGTACGTGCCTCGCTTCATAAAGCAGAAGAGAAGGCAACCAGAATTGTAAGTAGTTTTAGTGATTTTCTTGTACCTTTCGCAATTCATGTAGTTAGCTGTATCTGTAAAATCTGACATTGTAACGTATATATCTCTCTATTTTTCCCTTTGTAGTTTGACAACGTAAAACACAAAACTTAATTGTTATTAAACTCAGTGTTTGTTCAAAAATCTGCTTGGTCGACGTCTCTTCCGAAAGGATAAACATATATCCAATTCAACTAGAAACATCTTGAAAATGCTTTCAACCTCTACAAATTGTTTATTTCGCGCACTAGTCCTCTCCAGAATTTCTCCTAGCTCTTCCACATGTGAACTGAATCCTAACAGAAAGAGGGAGTTCTGGGACAGGACTATACACGCGCGCATTACTTACCAAAGAAACCGCTGTCGTAATATGCGGGCCCCCAGAAGCACCCGCTACCAGTCTCACTCGACCATTTTCGCCAGTGAATATAACAGGGCTTATGGAAGACTGGGGTCTTTTTCCAGGTCTGATAAAGTTGCTCTTGGATGGTTCTATGTCATCAGGGTTGGGCTGGCCTGGGGTCGAGAAATCAGCCATCTCGTTGTTGTAGGTTATTCCAGTGTCGGTGGAGCGGTATTTACACCCAAAACTGCCAATCAAGGGAAACAACGTGAACGTGAGTGGAAGTCAAAACAAGTCAAGTAACTTCATTCAAATGCTAGTCATTCTACAATCGTGGACAAAACAGTTAAAAAAATTACCCTTCCAAGCGTTTTTACTAGTAAACAAGCTAACGACCATATTTCACCCCCTCTCCCCAGACTCAGTGTTGTTTTCTGGGTCACAAACAGTTTCCTGGTAATGAGCACTTCCCAAATCAACATAGGATAGGGGGAGGAGAGGGAGAAGTAACTTTGGTAGAATTAAGAAGGGAGGAATAGTAAACAAGTCCTTTTTTGCTGTCCATGTTCGGTTTTCCTCACGAGTTTCGTCCACGATTGTAGTATTCAAAACGCCATTAATTCTGATTGTACAATCTAAAAGGAATTAGTTATAAATCCTTCAAAACAGAAATTGATGTTTTAATTGTCTGTGGGCAAAAAATGACCTGATAATTTACACACTTTATTTCATTTCTACATCTTTTATTTAATGTATTTCGTCGTGTTGAAGCTACTCAAGTCCCGAAAACTTGCGGGCCACCACCTAAGAAATATGAGCTTACGCAGGGGGGATCCGAACAAGTGGGGGGGGGGGGGGGGGCATCAAGACCCCCTTTTCGAACTGAACTTGAAGAGAAAGAACTTCACTAGAGCTTTAAACGGTTTATCAGAAAATTTTATCAGTTGATGCATTAACGTTATATCATTGACATTGACGTTGACGAAATTTGTGCAATGTCATTCTTACCTAACTCAAAAGCCTTTTTGCAAAACACTTCACTATTAAACGCAAAATAATCGTAACAGTGTATAGAAAATAACCTCTTGACAGGCACTTTCCTTAGTGGCTACTGTGTGAAATGTGACATTTTTAATTACCCGTCCAAACTGGATCCTGACCTGATATGTGATACTTACTAGTAGTTTATAGTAGATGTCAAAGCCACTGCATCTCCATTCGGTGACAAAACGGAAAGATGTGACGTACCATAGTCTTTAGCAAACCGGAGATTTCCGTAATACGAGGCGTTACTGTGGGTTTGGTTGTCCCAAATCTTTTGCCTCAACGACTCGGCAAATGTTTGATTTGTCATCATGGAGACAATCTGTAGTTATAAAAAAAAGTAAGGTTGCAAGCCACAGGTAACCCATACACAAATGCTAACGTCCTGGCATGAAGCATGAAGCAACTCGAAGTATAAATACTCCACTTTGGCCACGGGATTTTGCTGTCTTTCCCTGGTTTGCCAGCACCCATTACTGCGCCTTTCAATAACATGCGAACTCTGAAGTTCAAGATTTAACCAACCGTTACGCTTTTCACTGCCGTCAATCACTGCAGCGGACCTCTCAGAAAATAAAAAAGTTTGGCTCGACGGGGTCAAAAGGTCACGTTTGTGCCGTGTGATTGGCGGATTTTGATCCAGTTTGTCGGTTTCTTTATTTTTGCGGCCAGCCTGTTGTCACCGTAATTATGATTGACGGCAGTAAAACACGACAGTCGTTACTTGAGGTTGACGTTCAGAGTCCGTATGTTATTGAAAAGCGCAGTAATATCCCTGCAGATGAACCAGTGCTCTCTTTTTTTAACCTTCCATTTTTCTCCGCTTGGGTACACATTTTTTTTCGCACCTTCAAGCGAAGCCATGTTGATTTAAAAATGTATCATGGGATACTGACCGAGTGTTAACGAACTTTAACCCGATATTGCAGAGATTTAGAATCGCGTTTACGGCAAACGTGAAATTCGCGTTTATGTTTTCTTGAAAAGTACATAGATCATGTAGATGAGAAGAGGGCAAAATAATTCGGACCTTTGCTGATAACGAAAAACCACTCAATTTTACTAAGAGACTGAATACAGAGAGCGGCAAATGTAGAATAAACATGGTCACGTGGTCATTTTTGCCGTTTGCTGCAAACGTAATTCTAGATTTCTCTAATTACTAACGGGCATTTCTCACTGACTCTCGATAACATTTCGGATCCGACAACTATTTTACATGTGCAAAATTCATTACCAAAATTCAGTGTTTGATAATTTTTAAAGCAAAAACATTTTAATTTTTCCAAGATTAAGGAACACATTGAGTTAGTTTGTACTTAAAACAACCGGCATTATGTAGGAAAGGGATAATAAAATTACTTTTCGGGTCCGAAACCTCTTCGGGAGCTTTTGAGAAATGCACGCAAGCTTTGCACAAGCATGTATTAAAGAGCACAACTTCGACATGAGCAAAACAAAACCTCTGTTTAAGTTTATTTTAGGATAAGCTGAGTTTCATTCGGGCTTTGAGCAAGCATACCCTGTGTGGAGCAGGCAATGCAAAGTAAAGTTTCTTGTTTCAGCACTGATCAGCATCGAATTTCTCCTTGTAATATCAAGACTTATTCAACCACTGGGGTCATGAGAATTGAGGACAAGATCAGCTAAGGTGAATTTTCGTGATATTTTAATAACTTCTCCCTAGTGCTTTTATGAGAAAAGTATGGGGACAAGATAGGAGAATATGTTCTTTGATATTTGGGATAAAAGGATTAAGTCTGATACGCTAACCACAGCACCAGGTGCTGCCTCTCTAGTGAAGAAAAAAGAATCGTGCCAGCGGTAGGAATGAAGTGCTTTTAACAGTCGATGCAACCTCGTCCTCAGTCGCCTTTGGCGGTTGGGAACGAGGGGGCAGTCGACGGAAAAGTGTGGTGCAAAACTGCTTTTACGTATTATAGGTTTTTGGGTTTGCGCAAAAAGCTTCATACGACAGGTCTTTACTAGATATAATTTACCAACCTCGTTCGTATCATTATTAAAAGCCGGGTCACCCAGTCGTGCTCTCCAGGAAAAACCAAACTTAAACGCCTCGATAATGCGATGATACATCAAAGACGAATTGGCCGCATTAGCACGTGACTCTGACGTCATATTGTAGCCTAAAATAAGCAAGATTGTGAGTGTGTAATACATGAACTGTCGCGCGTGACTAAAGTACACGCCAAATGGAGTAGCATGTAGGACCAATCATACTAAACGTGCGCCAACTTTGGACTCCGTTTCCTGTAGTTTAGAGGACTCGCAGTAGAAAATGTCAGGGCCTGGAGTGAAAACGTTTTAGAATTTAAAAACTTTGCACCGTAGTGACTACGGTGCTTAATTTCTTTGACAAAGGGGTAAGATTCGGCGCCAGTGACTTCAACTTCGGATAAGTTGCGTTTACATTGATCTCTAATTCATAAGCAAGTTTGAAGTTCGTGTTTAGTTTTTCATCGTCTAGACAGTGGAAGTGGACATCCATTCTAGACGATGGAAGATTATCCCACTGGTGTTCTTTGGTGCTAACGCATGCGCGAAGACCCCGATGTCATGGATTTTGCCTCCAGCTTGCGTCTAGCGTACGCTTGGGATAACTTTGTCTGAGTGAGCTTGTCCTGTACCCAAGGTCTGCATTTCCAAACTTAAGTCTTTTGCATTAGACTTGAGAATTTTTTTTGAAAAATGAAGATGTGGGGTTTTAAAAATAATAATAATAATAATAATCATCATCATCATCATTATAATAATAATGTACGAAATAACACCTCTACAACATACAGTACACAACATGAAAAAGCTGTTAAACACCATAGGCGAAAAAAGGTACAGAGTCAGCTGCAGTTCTCCCAGTTGCTTTTTAAAAGTTAATAATAGCGATTTAATATGAAAGTCACGGTCCAAATGGTTGAAATTGTTCGTAGACTAGTTTACCCCTAGTTTACCCCAGTTCGTTTTAGAACCACTAAAGTGGAGTTTGTCTAAATGTGTCTAGTACAACAGTTATGAGGGTCACGTGCCTTGCCATTGCCATGGCAACAAGATTTTGACACCAAACTAGGGGATATTGTTTTTCGCGTTTTCTGATTGGCTACTCAAACCCCAATCACCTCCCTGTATTATCTTGGATTTTAAGGGCGAGTTTTTCGCCGATATTTCAGAATAAAGGGACTATAGTTGGGACTGGCTTATCCACTGGTTTGGTTTGTAACAAATCTATTAAATTATTCACCTCAGTATCACTAAAAAGTGTGTTGCAAAAATTTACCTGGCCGAATAGCAGCTGGCTTAATATCCGACATAATTAAAAACTGGATGATTGTATAATGCAACTTCAAGGATTTGATTGGCTTAGCAGCCATGGTATATGAGCCATTATACCATGCCCAAGAAATAGCGACCATTAAATTGTCTTCTGATTGTTCTTGCAAAGCGAAATCAGAAAGATACAAAATATGTCTCATTATAGCCAACTCGTTGCTACGCGCCTCGTTGGCTATTTATCATCTCATATCCAACGCTCCCTCGTGTAATAATTGTTAATTATCCACCACAATAAAAAATTGTCATGGTCAGCACCCTAATGAATTACTAAATAACGTACCTTTAAGGATGTTTAATATGAGAGTTATCACCGGTCCGCTAGCGGGTGGAGGGGATGTGAACCACGTCATATTACCCAGTTTATTGACTAGCGCCTTCTTTCGCAGGACTTTATATTCTTTTAAGTCCTGTGAGGTCATGATCCCGCCCCGCAAGCTGATGTCCCGCACAATCCTTCCTGCTAGTTTTCCTTTGTAAAAGCTCTCGGGATCTTCCCGTATGTCCTCGAGGGTATTTGCGTATTGCGGGTTAGTAATGTTGTCTCCTGAGTTTCTTAGATTTCCTTCGGCATCAAGAAATAACTGTCTGGAAACAAAACAGAAACAAAATTAACCTCTCCCCTTCTGAATCGATTATGATCAGTTCACATATCTTTCTTGTTCGCGGCGGTCCAAGTTTCCTTTCTAGGTCTAGTGGCTCAGAGGAATTTCAAAGGTAGTACTGTTCACTTTACTACTCAAAGGCCCGTTTAAACATGCACTTTTGAATGCAACTTTTGCTGCCCAAATCCAAGTGCAAGCCCGTTGCAATTTCAGTGCGATTTAGGCGCGAGATTGTCGCAGCAATATCGCAGTGGGCTAGATCTTGGTCGAAACTTCATTCAGCTTGATGGCAATCTGGGAAGAATGTTCAGTAAATCGCAGCTAATTCCACACTTGATTCGCGCCCAAATTGCACTGAAATCACCGCTACTCTTGCGATTCTCATCACAAGCGCAAGCGCGACGAAATTGCGACAATAATCGCAAAAAAAGCGACCGAGTAAATAGCCCTTAACTCATTCTTAAATACATTGTATATTACAGTTCACAGGTGTTACGCGTCTCGCACACTTTGAAAACAGTACACTATCCTCATTTCCAAGACTTTAATACCTAAACTCTCACGGCCTGCTTGCAGCTGGCTGCGTAGCTCAGTTGGTTAGCGTCGGTAACGATTATTATCTGATCTGGAGGGCTGTTAAGTGGCACATAGCAACACATTCGCATTCTCTGCAGGAGTGTTAATAAACCACTCTCAACGCCTCTTCTAAGAGGACGCAAATGCCGACTCTGGTCATTTGTTTTTAAAAACCAAACTATGTTGGTGTTACACCACAATTAAGTCCACGGTGTTGTCCTGTTATCAAGTCTATTTTCTGATTTTTGCTCCACACGAGGGCCATACTATTGCTGTTGTTTTGTCTCTCTTGTGACCTAAATTTTGACACTGGTAAAGCGGAACCCCGATTTAACGAATTACCGGGCTGGAGAATATCGTTCATTATTAAACACTGGATCATTGTATAATGCAATTCCAGGGTTTTGATTGGCTTGATTGTTTTTAATAAAACAATTATGCCACTCGCGATTGTTGGATATGAGATGATTATAGCCAACTCGCCGCTGCACGCCTCGTTGGCTATCTATCATCTCATATCAAACGCGCTCTCGTGGAATAATTGTTAATTATAACGAGGACTTCGTTATAGAGAGGTTCGTTAAATAGAGGTTACACTGTATATGCATGGTACACAGACACAGCGGCAAAATGAGTGCGCATGCTCCGCATATTTGTGATTCGAGCGAGAGTCGATTACGAATGCTCCACTTCAATCGCCAAATTCACATCTGTTACCACAATATTTTTTTTGTTGAATAAGATTTGTGATGGAGGAAGTTCGAACCTAAAAACGGCAACCTTATCTATTTTGATTTGGGGTTATCCCCGCGAAACGAAAACAAACAATGGGAATTTTAAAAATGCTGCCATTTCGCCGCGTAAGATTGCTCACGCGTGACGAGCATGCGCACTCATTTTGCCGCTGCATCTGGTACACAACAACAAACGTACTGAGACAAACAGACATTGACAAACTCACTTCAATCCGGGATCTTTCCTGATACTGTCTTCTTCTTTAACCATCGTCTCGTAGAGCGGAGTGTTTATAATAAAACCATATTTTGCTTTATCAATAGCTGGTTGAACCAACTGTTTCCATGGTAACCGCCCATACGCTTGCCAGGCGGCATGGTAACCACGCACTTCACCTGGGACACCGGTAGCTAGTGTGCCTTGAGGGGAAAATGGCCAGTTTTAAACGTTAGCTTGAGAGAAAAGCGTGCTTTAGTTTTTATTGTGTGTTTTCAATTCCTGGCCGTTCGAAAGTTGGAACGAGTTCTGCTGTTGTCCCGATCCCAGCTGCGCGCGCCAGTAATCGAAACGTCTCCTGACCCACCCCTACTTGAAAAGAAAAAACGGCTGCACTGTACTTACTATTGATTTCTTTAAAGCTCGCATTTTTAAACATGTCCTCTGTAGCTTTGGCTGGAGCAGTCTCCCTAAAATCAAACACCTCGGCGGATTCTCCACTCCGATTATACACGACCATGAATCCACCGCCTCCGATCCCTGTCGAATGCATATTGATTACTCCGACACATAACATCGTAGCAACAGCCGAATCAACAGCCGATCCGTTCCGTTGAAGAATGTCCTTGCCGATGTAGGAACACGGTCCTGCGTCCGATGCCACGCTGGCGTGCTTGTAAGGCCCGCCTAAGGAACCCGGGTGCTCTGGGAGTTCGATCCTTTCCATAGGACGATTCCTGGTGAACCAGTACGCTAGAAAAAGGCCGACGCCGATACATGAGAGAACGTACAGGACTGTGAGAGTGATAAACCAAGTTCTTTTACTTTTAAACACAGACGTAGAGCTAGACATCCTGTAACAATTATAGAAATCAGACAAAATCTGATTTAATGGCTAACTAATTTTAGTCCTCGTTGTCACGCAGCGCTGGCGTTGTGTGACAGAGCAAATAACTGCTATGCGTGACTGTTCATAGAGTAGAGGGATATTTACATCAGTGACAAACAATTCACAAACGTAACTAATTACTCGCAACGACGCTTCAGATTGTTTGTTTTTACGGTAGCAAAACCTCCTTGACATCGTTGAAAGCAAGTCAACACAAAGTTTAAAATATTCAAAGATGAGTTGTAACATTTCAGACATTTACAGATGCTTGTCCCACTGCGTGGAAACAATTGCCACATAACCGCAAAACATTGAACACGCATTGTTAAATTCATCGAACAGTAACACTGACTTGGCTAGTTCGGCCGGACATAACTCAACTTGCACATTTAAATAAGAACACGTATTTATACCAGTGAATATATTGTTTAGAATCCTCCCTGTCTATAATCAGATAGTTTTTATTTCATGATTAATTAAAGGATATCTGAGACAGACAATTGGAAAATCGACAACGGAATCAAGGTACACATAAAGCTCATCTGCCGGTACTTTCGTGTCTACAAATAAAACCGCAACAGGTTTTCAATGACTTTTTCTTCTCTTAGAAGACGCATTGTGATTAGAGTATTTACTCAAAGAACACTCCATTTGTAGAGATATGCTTTGTGCTCCAGTTTTCACCTAGTTGAGAGGCCGTTCGCTTGAATAGCTAGCCGATTTACAACAGCTCCCATGTCTATTAAACTATTAAAACTAAGCCTGTATGGATGTAAAACGAACAAAACTTACTCAACTTGATCGATCTCCCTGGCAGCGAGAAGTTTTTCAGCCATGCTGTAATGAGTCTGTTTATAAAATCACGAGAGTACGAAGATTGCAAAATTTGCATCGCGTGACAGAAGTGAGTGATGGATTACCCAACAATCTACTATCTTTCTTCTAGCCACTGTTCCGGAAAATAAGCCCGCGCTCCCCCCTCGGACTCGAGAGAGCGACAGAATTGGAGCGTAAATTTCTTTCGAATTCATTACACCTCCTATCTTTCTTTATATAAAAACATTCTGAAAAAAACATGAAACAACTTGCGCGTTATAGAGATGTACTGGCATTATTAGTTTGTGAGAATCATTGACCAAAGAAAAACCAAGCAGTTTCAGGTTTGTTGAATATTTGCCGTGGATCTATTAGGGGACCGATCGTTTATTACGTCCTAGGGGGGGGGGGGGGGTGGTGGTTTTTGAGGGGGGGTAATTTTTTTAAAAGAGCTCTTTTTGGGGGGGGGGGGGGTAATTTTTTACCTTGTACGAAAAGTGAGGGGGGTAAAATTTTAAGACATACAAAAGGTACCAACTAAATGTATTTAGCAATTGTTCCTCTCACCAATCATAGAGTTGGTAAAATCGACTAGAAACTTCTCCATATCGCTACTATTCTTCAGAGCGACAAAGATCTTGCACGTAATAGGTTGAGTAATGACATAGACAGGCAAACCGTGTATTCCATCAAGCAGTTTATCTCTGAAGGCTTGTTTATCTGGGCAAAAAAATTGACTAGAAGACGAATAGAGATGGTAGGCTTCTTCAAAATCTATATATCCACATCCATACATCAAATGCTCCTGTATTGCTCTCCAACCAAGAGAGGCTCTCTTGTCTCAAACCCCGTGCTGCTTTGACCTTCTGTGTACCTTCTTTTGACGACTGAAGAATAGACTCCAGCAATAACAATAACACTGAAGAGATGATCTAAGGTACGTGAATTACCTTACTTACCTTAAGTAAGTACCTTAAGTAAGTTCAATGTACTTAGAAGTTAATTAATTACCTTAATTACCTTACGCCTGTACTTAATTTCGCCTAACTTCTGATTGTTTCTCTTGCCAGTTCAGATTCAGAGAGCTAGCGATTTCCGCATGTAACCAAGCGTTGAGCCCAGGAACTTCTCAACAATTCAACCACCAGGCCAACTATGAGGGGGGCGGGGGGGGGGGGAACAATTTTCAAACTGTCATTGCAGTGGGGGATAAGACTTTTGTTTGAAAGATTTTTTTTGGGGGGGGGGGGTAAAATTTTCATACACTCGATTTTTTAGAAAACCACCGTCTCCTATTTCTTTGGCACGAAGGCTAGCAATCTTACGGCAGATAAATAGCATATATAAGCATGAAATCACAAGTAAAGAAGTCTATGGATCCTATTTCTTTACAGACAACAACACTATTCAGCAGAACGGTCTCTTCACACTTTGATCAAAGGAGAAAAAACTCTTACAGAAAATCAAAAATTGCTTAAAGGGTCCTTCAAGACATGCTTGTCAACTGGCAAAAACTGTAAAGGCTTTTATCAATACCATGGACACACAGTGGGAGCTGCGTACGTCTATTAACCCCATTTTAACGCAACAATTATAAGTTTCAAATAATGTTTAACATCATTGCCATTATAGTACCGTACATAAGCTGCGCAAACAGTCTAACAGCAAGATCTGAAAAAGCAAGGCTCAGAAAACACTTCTTCAAATTAGGTGGTATTGATGAGGATTTCCATAAGGCACGAATAACAAGGAGATTTCCAAGAATTGCCACGGGAGAGAAAATGAAGTCTAAAACGCAAAGAGTGAGTGTGAATGTTCTGTGATGTTGAACGAGTTGTGGCAGTCCCTCCAACCTTTGGTTACAAAACTGCGCAGCCATGACGAACGTGATCCTTTGCTATTGTTCGGAAAAAGACAAGTCTTTGGTTCAAGCGGTTGACAACTCGACGTAATAACTAACAATTATTCCACGAGCGCTCGTTGGATATGAGATGATAGACAGCTCGAGTTAGCTATAATCATCTCATATGTTGTTCTGATTGCTAAAAGAAAATTGTAAATCACTTTCCAAGTGCGGCGAGCTGAATCAAAGAAAAGATAAAATAAACGTTAATCTTATGACTGGTGCTTACAATGTGACTCTTACAACGAGGAGGAGGAGGAGGTAAACTCTGTGTTCTGCGAGTTAAATGTGCTACAAAGTAGTAGTCCCGCCGAACCAAGCGATTTATGAGTGTTTACCAGGATTGTTTGGCACTCTCGCAGGACTTTGAGGTAGGCAAGTGATCAGTTACAAAGAGGGAAATATTATTTTATTTTAAGTTAACGTCATATAAAACTGTAGAGTTTTCGTATAATTATGCAGTATTAGGCTATCATTTTTTTTGGAATCATTTATTTACTAGCAATACTACAGTACAGTACTTGCATTACTACATTACTTGAAATTATAACACATTACTTACAATACTACAGTATTTGCTTTACTACATTACTTACAATACTACAGTATTTACAAAAACTACAGTACTTACAATACTACATTACTTACAATACTACAGTATTTACAAAAACTACAGTACTTACAATACTATATTATTTACAATACTACGGTACTTACAATACGACATTACTTACAATACTTCGGTACTTACAATACGGCATTACTTACAATACTACAGTGCTTACAATACAACAATTACTTACAATACTACAGTACTTACAATACAACAATTACTTACAATACTACATTACTTACAATACTACGGTACGACGTTACTTACAATACTACAGTACTTACAATACTACATTACTTACAATACCACATTCCTTACAATACTAACATTCTCTTCTTTCCTTTCAATTATTTACAACCCACTATTATTAGCCTTGTTTTCTGAAAGTAAAGTCTTGCAAAATTAGAAACGGGTCGCTTTACACTTTAAAATTGCCAGCAATTGTCAAATTCCAAGGATAAGTAGTTTTGGGGATAACAGTCTCGGTAATTTTAGGGATAAGGAATAACGGCCCCCGGAATTTTAGGGATAAGGAATGACTAAACCTCCCTTAACAGGGCCTCATTTTGACAGTGTGAAGGAGCCTTTGCTATATGAATTCTTGCTGACATTGTTACCGTTAATGTTAATACTAACGTCAGTGTATTCTAATTGTAACTTTTAGTATTGGTTTTATTCCTGTTGGTGTTCATGTCAGTGTTCTTGTTAGTAGCAGTGTTCATTGTCTTTAATTCTCGCTCATGATGTCGGGGAACAATCCAAGTACCTGTGAACCGGCTGTGTGATTTTTTTCAAAGTGATTGATTATGCTTAGGTTAGCGCCTTTGGGAAATCAAATTCCTAAACGAGATAAGTGAAATGAGAAGGAAAAGGACTAAACTTGATGAAGTTTTCAAAAGTTAGCTAGTCGGCTTAAATTCTTGTGAACAAAGCATGTAAATTTATACTTCTTTTGATCTTATTATTAATATTTTTTTTAGCCTCTTGTCGCGACAGGTCTCGCTTCTGCAGGTTTTACCAAAGACTTTGTAGATGGAGCGGCAGAATCCGAGTTTACTGTCCGAGGACCTGCGGAAGGTGCTGAGTACTGGCTACGATGGAGACAAATTCCCCTAACCGTAAAGCGCAGGTTCATTTATCAGATTTAATTTCGCATTGACATTTGGCATGAGGAATTTGTCACTTTTCAATAAGACTTGTAATATTAACATAAATGAAAATGGTTGTTTTGTCATTTATAATGTTTGTTGTGATTGGTTTTAATTAAAAGCCGAGTTGTTCGTGAGACAATTTACATTCATTTCGCATCGTGCAAATTTTGAACACTCTATCTGCTAAAGCAACTTATTAATAAGAGGTAGTCTTTGTTAAAACGTTCTGGCCGTTCGAACTTGAGACTGATAGATTTAGCTCATTAGCTCATTTCTTGTCTGTTGAGAGACTTTCATGCCGGGGGGGAGGAGGGGTACTTCCATAAATTTCGGATAGGTGTGTGCCGCCCAGGTTCTTAAACCCTCACCCTATTTAAGGATGAGACAAACGAAAATTGATACCCTATTTAAGGCCCAAACCCGAACAATGACACCCTATTACAAGGAAAAACAAAAACTAAGAATTTAATGTCGTGAATGGCTTTATTTTGTTCCTGTAACATCGGAGGTTAAGCATCAAGCATAGAATACTAGAGTAAGCCTAGTTTAATAATATGCCATCATAACCATAGAACATCTCTCAGAGAAGTTTGTTCACTACTGTGACAGTGTTACGCTAGCCTGCGGAGGTAGTGGAATTGCTTCAGCGCTCGTATGAGTTTTGCGGCGAAACCGCTATTCTCGCGGCTTTGCCGCGAAAAGCGAGCGCCGCAGGCACGAGAATTTTAAGTGTCTCCTCTCCATTCTCCACTCGACGCACTTGAATTTTAGCTGATCTATCTAAGGATCACACCGCCGGGAACACAATGCCAACACGTGCAAAAATGATACCCTATTTAAGGATCGAGACCCTCAAAAACCATACCCTGTCGGGCGGCACATTCCTATCTAGCCCATATATGAGAGGAACCCCCCCCCCTTTCAGGCTTTCATGTACTTATCCCAAATCTACAATCCGGCTTGATCGAATCCTTTGAGTATTGCAAGTTTCAAGGGATTTTTGCTTCATCCCTGAGAATCATCGTGAGGGCTTATGTCGAGGCTTATATTTAGCACAACCTAGTTTAAAGATCAATTTAACAAAAACTTCAAGCTGTTTACCAAACAAATACCGCAGGACCTCAGAACCGAGCAGTGACAAAAGCGCCAAAATCAACTTTTATGTTAAAATAAAAGATTTAATTCATTACAAAAGGAGGTTGTTTGAAGCTTGCTTTATTATCTCGAAATATGAATAAAAATCGATCAACCCAAAGCATACTTTAGGTGACAATAGCGGTCGTCTCTCGTCTGAAACCACATATTGTTGCGAAAATGGGATTTCGAAACGTTATTGAACTGATTTATTCCGATTGCTTAGTAGCCGTTTGCCGTGATAGTTAAATTCATCGTGATCCATGATTTTGTTTGTCTTCTGCTTTTATTTTGCGGGGACAGTCACATTAAACTTGACCTATACGAGTCACAGGTCTTATCTGTAGAGCCTTCAATATTTTGCTTACCTTCAAAAACTCAATTAATACTTCATAAGCCCATTAACCTATCAAATGGTCGATAAAACATCACTTGCAGTGGTTTTATATCCGAAAAAACCTCCTCCTTATTAGAATGCGGTGTTTAACGTTTTTCTCGTATGCTTATTTCCAACGTTCACAAAAGCATCCTTGTTATGAACTCTCTTGACACAAGCTTTTCCAGGAATGTTTTTGAAGCCGTTCAAAAATCTTGCTGCAGGTGTTTTATCGGGATTTAAAACCCGATAAAACACTGCTGCTCGTGTTTCAAACATTGCTTCAAAAGCTTTGGCTTGTATAATAATAATAATAATAATAATAATAATAATAATAATAATAATAATAATAATAATAATAATAATAATAATAATAACAATAACTTTATTATTGTGTCACAAAAGGAATGTAGCTGAGGGGAGAAGTCCCCTCTGCTAATAGTGGACGCCTAACTAAATAGCCTAAAAAAGGAAGAACTACAATATATTGAAATTTACGTCGTAAACCATATTAAAATATTAAAAATTTCATACATCAATTGTAAAACTCATGTAAACGACAGTCATTCTCGGCATAGATTGCAGCCTCGACAGATACTGACATTTGCAGTTAGGGCAGTAAGGTCCTGATTACGTAAGTGTCTTTACATTTCATCACACCGAGTAAGCAGGAAGCACAGTGATCAGACAAAACAATTCCTGCGTTCCATGGATAAAAAACAATCTTAAAAAATAAGAATGAAGTATACCCCAGAATGTAAATTGCCCAGAAAATCGCAAGTAGTAAGTAAATTATATAAAGAGTACTTTGCATGTTTCCTAAAAATCTTAAACAATAATAAATGAATGATAATAATAATGTTAGTTTATGTCTGCAAACGTCGTCGTTCACTACTCGTGAACGTGGAATTGCCATTTTAACTGTCCGTGAAGTGTTGACATGACCATTTTACTTTAATTTCCCTCCCATGAAACGCGATACCTGACTTGATAAAAAAAATCACTGAAATATTTCCTGGTAGGAAAAGGTGGGTTATTTTCGTGATAGAAAGGATTTTGGATATAAGGTTTTCTAAAATGTCAGTTTTAATTATTATCCCCGAGTTCCGTGACCTATGCGTTAATACTATGGACTCCCTGTGGAAAAACCCTCTTGGTCCTCTTGGACGAGCTTGAAATGATCGACCGCGTACGTGTCGCCAAGATTTAGAGAGCGTAAGCAACGACGACGGCAACGGCAACGAAAACGTCACCCGAAAATATATTTTTATTTCATTTGTGCTACTTCTCGATTATTTCAATTCGCTCAACTTTTACAGAAATGACGAACTGTCCAGGAACCAAATCGGTAGGAGTGGCGTACATGTTAAGAAAGAAAATGAAAAGTTCACCGTCGTACGTTCAAGTTCTCCACAAAACCTAAATGTGGTCATTTCACGATGTTGTTTTGCAGAGGACGGCAAAGAAATGTACCAAAATGTAAAACGCATGTGCATAGCGATTGTTTTTGCTCAGTAAACCTATTGTTTTGTGGCGTTATCGTTGCCGTCGCCGTCGTCGTTGCTTAAGCTCCGTATTTAATTTATGGTTTAGACTGGTACACACCCAGTGATAAGGTCATGCAAACTGGCTCTTGCTGTTTGATTTGTACAAGTTGATGTTGCTACTGTTGGCTCATAAACGTTTTTATGGAACTGCTCCTGTCTCTGTTCAAAAATATTTTAAGAAGTATACTTGCCAATACAATCTACGAATGAAACTAACCTTTGAGGTACCGCTTTTGAAAACGGACATCCATCGCAAATCTACTTGTTGCAAATCGATAAGTCTTTGGAGCTCTCTGGGTACGCAATCAAGGGAGCCATCTGTACAAAATGTTTTAAAAATAAACTGAAAAGTAATCTTCTGTGAATAATTTAGACTTCTGATTAAATGTAAATATATCTGAGTTGATTGTTTTAGGTTCACTGTAACCTGTTTAAGTTTCAGCTTTTTAAGTATTGAAATGAGTCGAAATTTGTTATTTTACCATATTTTTATATTTTATTCACAACAGCACCACATAAGCCCTGCTGTAATTTTCATCGTGTATATAAATATTACTACAGTGTACTACTACTACTACTACTACTACTACTACTACTACTACTACTACTACTACTACTACTACTACTACTACTACTACTACTACTACTACTACTAATTAGAGGAAGGAGGTTGTTTGAAGCTTGTTTTTTTATCTCGAAATAAAATCACCCTATACCTAAAACAATAAATGGTTGTGGTATTTGAAGTATTATAGCATGGATATCTCAATATTATTGCCGGACTCTGTTCCTTTAAAGTGCGTCTGGAGATACCTAACAGCACAGTTTAGGCTAACGTTTACAGCCCAAGTTACCCAAAACGAGCGAAAAAAAACAACCCCGCATATATCGTTTTCCTACGAAGTATAAGCAAAATTTATTTTTAATGTAACGTCAGTTTAGTTGTACTCGTTACAACTTGGGGCCTTCTTGTCGTTTTGACTTCCGTCTATGTATTTGCTTCATGAACTGATTTTTAAAATACCTACTTGTTTTCATGCAGATTCCAGAGGCGGATTGGCCACTCGTTGAATATCCGATGTAGCTGTAGGAACTGCGGTTTCCGCTACATTAATATTGCTTCAAATTTATACAACAGTCAGGCGACAGCTATCAGTGTTATTCCAGATGCTATATGTAGATGAAGTGAACCACTCCATTGCTGTCCCACGGTGGAAAGAAAGGAACATGAATTGGCTTGTCTTTCTTCTGTTAGTTGGAACAGTTTTTGGCGCAGACAATAATCCCGACGGTAAGCATCTTTCCTTTCTGAATAATAGAACAACAAAACATAAGGGATGCGACCTCAACTTAAAGGGGAAGTATCACGAAAATTTGCTGTAATTTCAAAACCCAAAAATGTTTGACTGTTAGCAGAAACAACAAAATAATTGTCAAGTTTGTTAAAAATTATCACCCCAGTACAATAAAACTGTCGATTAGTACCTCTGGCCAGAGACAGGGTAGGCTGGTTTCGATTGAAACTTGAAAAATATTAGGCTAATGTTTTTCAAGTTCTCGCATTTTTGTTTCCAAAATGCGCTAGAACAGATCACAAGTTGTTTCTTCCAAGAATTGAGTTGATTTCGTTCCTCTCGTCATTCTAGAATTATTTGGCAGGTGATTGAAGGTCTTATTTCATCATTTTTATCAAAAGATATCAAAAACCTCATGATACTTCCCCTTTAATTCGTACTTGTTTCGTTCACGCCGTAACGTTAAATTTATATTTATATGGCTCCTTCCCAATACTCTGAAGAAAAGTGTTTCAGTAAGGCTGAAAACTTTCCGCAAAAAAGTTCTTTCTGCCATGCTGTAAGCGAGATTTGTTATCCTTCGCTTGCAGATACAGCACTTGATGTTGGGTCTCTATTTCTATATCAACATGTCTTCATTGTTTTAACCATTTTGATCGTTTGTATATCAGTTAGTAAATAAATCAAGAAAACTGGAAAAAGCAGTATAATCATAGCAGGTTTTCATATTGGGAATATTATTTCGTTTGAACTGAACCTGTCTCTTTTGTTTACGTTTTGAAAGGAATGGAAGATGGCAAATTCACACAGGCCCGTGTCGCACTAATTAATCTGACCTCCTTGAACATTTCAACAACAACAATTAATCATTGTTCCCTCTAATTTAAAGTGTCAAGTTTGTTTTGTTTCAATTAAAAAGAATGAATATGGAGATATCCTAAGATACTTAAATCAAGCTAAAAAATTATTTCATTGTAATTTTTTAAAAATACGTGACTAAACAAGATCCCCACTCAATACATTGGTAACGGATTATTCACTCGCCGCACTCTATGATAATCATGATGTTAACATTTAAAGATTCTTGTCCAGCTTTGCTTAATCAATAAATAAATAAATTAATTTTGAAATTTAATCAATTAAATTCTTGTTCTTTAAAAGCGCGCATACACCCAATGCAAAAATGGCTGACATTTTAATATTCTTTTGTCTGTATTCAAATTAGCCTCACTAGCCTCGTCCAAGGTAAAATATTCTTTTGATATTTGAACTCAAGAACGAGGTTAGTGAGGCCAATTTGAATGCAGACAAAAAAATATTAAATTGTCAGCCATTTTTGCATTGGGTGTATTGCGGCTAATATATTTTGGTAAAACAAACGACCATGCCATACCTTTTTTTGTTAAAGCAAAAATATTACCAGTACAATTCTTGTATTAGGAATCCGTTTGCAACCTCATGTTTGATCAGTAAACGAAAACACTGCCCCAAGAAATATTTTGAATCTGTTTTCTCGAATTTCTAGTGTCCATTCCTATAAACGCGTTCCTCTACCTCTGATCATTTTCAGTCTCGCATTAATGCCACACGAAATGCATTCTCTCGTGTTGGGGTCAAGATTTGGAACGGGATACCTGCAACTCAAAAAAAAGTACAAAAAAATCTTTTAAAGAATCCCTAAAAGGAAAGTTATTTGATATACTTGAAACTGTAGACTCCTATATTGAAGTGGAAACGATAATTGACCAAATAAAACCCTGATCATCCATGTCCTTCTCTTTGCCAGTCAGTAATCTGATTCTCCCTTTCCCTTTTCATCTCTTTTCTATTGTAATATTAATGACAATAAAAAATTTCATATAAGTTACTTTAATTTTGATGTATAGCCTTATCTAAATCTGCGTTATTATGTAAAGTTAAGTTTTCCGTTTTCCAGCATGTTTGTAATTTACTGTAATTTTTTTTCCATTATGTTCTCGTGCTCGTCTTGTCCCGCCTCGACTAGCTTTGTGGCTATTCGCGGGACAAGCCCTTTATATAATCTGAATCTGTAAATAAATAAATTGTTGTTGTTAAAACTTCTTTACAACGGAAATTGAAAGTAATGGAATGCTCCCTTTCCTTTTTGTCCAACTCCTAAACTGATCCCCTCGGGTTGAAACAAATGTTTATGTCAAATCCATAAACACAGTTCTTAATCAATTAATTAATTAACTAACTGCATAGGTGGCTCGTGCTCGCAGGATCTTTAATTTATTATGAATTAGTGGAAAGTTCCATCGATCATCTGTGAAAATCTGTTAAAACATTTGGCCGCAATTGAGTTTCTGTTCCACAATAGGGGATGACTTTTCGAGTTCTCCTTTCATGCCTAATCAGGATTCTTTCTACTTGAATTTTGTTTTATTTACGGGGAGGGGGAATGAGGGATAGTGCCAATCCAGTAATTAAAAAGAAAGAAAGAAAAAGGTTTCGAAATAAAACAGAACTTACTTTTTAAACGCCTTTTAGTTAGGGTTGCAACCGTCCTTCCCATAGATCAGCCCCTGTGTAGACTTCCTAAAAAACATATTTTGCCGGTTAGGATCGTTTATTTTATTTTTACGACAAGGGCAATGGTAAAACCAATTAGCTTTAGTTTTTAACTTAAGCTGATGATTTTCCGTGTATAAATAAAGATTTACACACATACAAGGGATAGGTTAAAGGTTAAGGATAAGATAGCTATTTCAAAGATTGGTGCAGGTAACGAACCTTGAGTTTAAAAAAAATATGCATGCTACCTTGTGAGCTTTTTTTGCAGAGAACTCTGGCGTTAATGACACCAATCTATTTGAGGGTGACATGATTTTTACACCGGAGCAGCGATGGAAGGCTGAGCACGAAATTGATGTGGATAGTTCCTCCGACCGAAAGAGGGGTTCAAGTAGACTGAAACTGTGGCCAGGTGGAATTATAGTCTATGCAATCGATTGGAGACTGGGTAAATGCTTTACAAATCACGTTACTCTATATTTTGGACTTAAATCAATCAGTAAACAATCAGACACCTTGTTCATGTCAATGTCGAGCTACAAATAGTCGTTACAACATTTTTTATCCTAGTGTGTTTGTTTATATCACGCACAGGGGGTGGGGGGGGGGGGGGGTTCGGGCTGAGGGGCTTTAGCACCCCCACTTTTTGGATGGCACGGTTGAGCAATCTTACAATACGAAACATCCACAAACTTTGCCTCATAGTTGCTGCCACTGAATTTGTAGATTTTAACGAAACGATCTATTGATTGATCGATCGATCGATCGATCGATCCATCCATCCATCCATCCATCAATCAATCAATCAATCAATCAATCAATCAATCAATCAATCAATCAATCAATCCATCTATCCATCCATCCATCGATCAATCAATCAATCAATCAATCAATCAATCAATCAATCAATCCATCTATCCATCCATCCATTAATCAATCAATCAATCAATCAATCAATCAATCAATCAATCAATCAGTCAATCCATCCATCCGTCCATCCATCCATCAATCGATCGATCAATCGATCGATCGATCAATCAATCAATCAATCAATCAATCCATCCATCCATCGATCAATCAATCAATCAATCAATCAATCAATCAACCCATCCATCCATCCATCCATCAATCAATCAATCAATCAATCAATCAATCAATCAATCAATCAATCAATCAATCAATCAATCGATCAATCAATCAATCAATCAATCAATCAATCAATCAATCCATCCATCCATCCATCCATCAATCAATCAATCAATCAATCAATCAATCAATCCATCCATCCATCCATCCATCCATCAATCAATCAATCAATCAATCAATCAATCAATCAATCAATTAATCAATCAATCAATCAATCAACAATTAATCAATTAACCAATTAATCAATCAGTGGATTGCCCCCTTTTTCTTACACGTCTCTCCATTGTCATTTGTGTTCTAGCTAGAAATTCCCAAGCAATGGCCGCCATAAGAGCAGGGATGAATGAATGGACCACAAAAACGTGCATCCGCTTTAAGCAAAGAACAAATGAAGGATCTTATGTTTACTTCCGATACGGCTCCGGGTGCGTACACTGCCGCTGATATTTGTAATTCATCCTGTTTGTGGGCTAGAACTCAAATGCCTCTTTAACAGTTGTGTTTTATAAGCTGGAAAAATTCATTATCTTCAGCTTAATCCTGTTACAAGAAAATTTAAGGAAATAAGACAACAACCCCTCGTGTCCACAATTAGTCTTTTCAAAACAAACTCCAAGACACTCTTTTCAGGCTATTTTCAAACTGACAGACTTGAGAAAGTACGGTCAACAGTAATCAAAGAGTGCTTAAATTAAATGTTAAGGTAACGAAACGGAAGGACCCAAGTAAACTTGCCTGTCAAACTGCTAGCTACTTATTTAGTCATATGCATTTTGGAGAATAGACTCGAGAATAAGTAGAGTCTGTGTGATTGATTTAACAATCAGTCTGCCTTTCTTAGTTGTTCATCATACGTGGGAAGAATTGGAAGACGCCAATATATCACTCTTGCAAGAGGATGCTGGACAAGGGGAATTGTTGCTCATGAAATTGGTAATTTTTCTTTTTCTCTTTTTTTATTTGAACAGTTCCACCTAAAACCACTTCAGGTGCTGATAATTTCTCTCACGAATAACAAACGGTTAGTTGTTAGGCGGAGAACGTAATACATATGTAAATCGCTTAAAATCGATTATAATGCTATTAAAGAAAGCTTCTGAACAAACGTTATGACTTAAGGTCAAGCTAATGGCAGTTCGACAGACGTAAAAACCAGCATTGGTATGATCTAAAGGGCATGTCGGTCTGTTACCCACGCCTGATAATGCTGTGTTGACATCAACGATCAACTGAGAAATATCAAAAGATACAAAAATTGAAATTGTGAATTTTCTCTGCAGGGCATGCTCTTGGTTTTTATCACGAACAGTCTCGGCCCGACAGGGATAACTATGTAACAATAATATGGGGCAACATTCCCGGAAGTGAGTATGGATGTTTCTCATTTGCTGTCAGCTA
>NW_028145480.1:1802500-1897500 GCF_977016875.1 Pavona decussata | reverse complement strand
CTTTATTTTTTTGTTACGGGAAACTCGTTGCGTTGCGTTGCGTTGTATTTATTACGTTTCCTAATGTGACACGCCCCTCCAGAAAAGAACAATTAATGCTGCTGATGATAATATTTATAAGTAAGTAAGTAAGTAAGTAAAACCTTTATTTTGACACGATGAGTATTTAAGCTATGCAGCTTGTGGGGTCGTGTAAATAATATAAAAAATACATAAACAATAACTGTAATAAAATTGTAAAGTAAAATAAGACTTATGACTTCTTATATGTATAAACATAACATTGAAATTTACTATTTACAATAAGTAGCACTTAGTAGCACTTAGTAGTACTTAAATAAGTAGCATGTTATAAGAGGTATGAAAGTGGGAACTTATTGAAAAAACACAAGCACAAAAAATACTTAAATATATTAATAAATAAATAAATTAATTAATTAATTAATTAAATAAAGAATAACAAAGTGAAAATTACACAGCAAGGACATAGAGGAGAGGAGGAGATTGGGCAAGGGAAGATAATGTAGTATCCCCGATTACACCCACTTTGACTAATCTAGCGTTCAAGGTTCATCGTGAGTCTGGGATTCCTGATGTAGAGCGCGATATCCAAATTCGAGGCATTTTATAGAAGAGGATGTGATATTGCAAACGTACATACTGGGGTCAATAATTTTACAAAGAAATTAATAATTTGTTAGTTATATTAATTCTTATTATTGTATGAAGTGGTTTGGGAAAAATTTAATAACAAAAACCTGATGTATGTAGAATTGAGGGTATAACTGCAGACTTTGGGATATGTAATCAGGAGAACAACTTCCTAAAACTGTGTATTGAAATCAAATAAATATTTATAACGCAATACAAATAAAGTTACAATTTCTAGAACGGAATATCACTTTGAATGCAAAACCCCTCCAAATGGGGGCCAAATCCAAAACCTTCAACAGCTTTTTCAGGGCTTTCATGATACACGCTGTCACATTCGTCGTAATCTTTCACCAAGTTTGCTTACTACAGTCGCAATACAAAAAAGTCACCATCGCTGGATGGTTTTCCTGTTACTTCTGTCCTGTATAATGACACTGAAAGAATCGACATGCCAAAAAAAATTCTTATCTATCCGATTCATTAAACTAAGCATGACTTGATTAGACGTATATCCCGCAGTAAGACTTTATCGCCTTTATCAGAAGCATCAAGAGGGCTGAACTGCGGCTTGAAAGCATCAAAATCGACCAATCACAGAACATCTCAGAAACACTTACACACGTGCCTTGCCCCATCTCCTAGGTCTTCCTATCTGACCTTGTTCTCACTTACTGGAAGGAATTTTAATCCCCCCGTGCTGAACACCTGGAGCAGGTTATCTCTTAGGTATAGCTTAGGTAATTTATACACTTGCACCTACGTTCTATGTTCAGCATATTTACTTCAATTGCACTGATTCTCGCTCGTTTTCCAAAACTATTGACGTTCTTATATTATTTTTATCACCCCAAATCCGCTTTTCCTATTCTTAAGTACATATTTTTTTCAGACAGATTGATGGAAAAATGGAGACGATTCTTTTGTGATTGAATTGAAACTACATTTCGACGCCTTAATTATGAATTGCATGTTACTGTATTACATATACTTTTTTTCTTTAGGTTAGAATTAAAGATTGTAATATCGTTGTCAAGATCAAAGCTTGTTACTCCACATACAACTAAAGCGGTCTCTTTTCCCCAAAGCACTAGAAAGAATGCATGTCAACCGCCTTCTCGGTAAATACCAAAAGAAATGTTTATGCTACTATTACCATTTATTAAAGACTTTATACTCTTTTCCTTTTTCAGTTCCAACCACGAGTCCTGCACAAAGTAAGTGGCCGCCAACCTTGAAACTCTGCGAAAGATCACTATTATTGCTATTGCTCCACATAAACAGCTTACGTTTACAGAGGGGGGGGGGGGGGTGGGGTGGGGACTACCGTCCGGAAGAGTGAGCTACACACAGATATCTCGACTATTACAACGAAAAACAAATAACCAGTATTAATGGTTTGCATGTGAAGTCGTGGCGGCTGTTTCCTGTAAGACACGAAAATTCATCTTTAGGAATTTCCTTTTATAGCCGCAGCACTCGATTTCTATGCATTTTTGGGACAAACAACCCGGCTTATTAAAAAAGTCAAACTTTAAAGAACCTAAATATTGGACCTTCACATATGGTTCTTATACAGTCCTTTACAGTCCATCTGCATCTCTTGTTTACTTTCTCTTTTCTTGTGGTAGTTGTATGTTGTGCTACTTGGAGGCAGATTCACGAAAAGCATAGTTTCTTAACAATAGTCTATTGTTCAAAAACAATACTTAAAATACATCTTATTTAAGAGGGCATCGTGAAATCTGGTCCCTTGTTACTTTTTTGTTGTTTTATGCTTCGTCCATATTATTACATTTGCACGCAGTATAAACAAACATCCTCTCTTGGTGTAAACAGATTAAGGGTGCAAAGAACAAATAAATAAATAAATAAATAAAAAGAGGGAAAGAAAAAAAAGGAAAAAAAAAACAGAACAGCGAAGAAACGGTTGGCTAGGAAAGAAAGGGGGAGAGACATGCACATGCAGTGGAAACAGATTGAGCAAGCAAAATAATAGTAAAAAAATAATATAAAATAAAAACAAAACAATGGAAGAATAACGACAAAGGAAAGGTTGACAAGAAAATGAAGGGGAGGGGCGTACGCAAGTTGGAATTTAGAAGTGTTTGGAAGTATATTGATAATGTCGAACGACTCAATCCGACTAGAATCTCAATAATATGGCTTATCTGAACCCGACTGTCCCAAACTACGAGTGACGCGTTTTTATTTGTTTAACATTTATTTTCAGCTTGCCAGGACAACCAGTTATTTTGCACACAGCTTTCAAGCGTTTGGATTCAAATGTATTGCAAATCACACGCTTACACGCAACGTGAGTGTAAGAAGACCTGCAAGCTCTGCTGATTCACACCTCCGCGTAAGTTTGTTCTCTGATCTTTCGATTTGTGTACAGCAAGATAAAATCTGTTTTGTAAATTCGAAGATTGGGTATCTACTTTGAATTGATGAATAAGTCTACGGCTTTAGTTGGCGACAAATACTATATGAACTTTTATTCTTCACCCACGACTTTAGCTTGTCGATCAGGTCATTGAGCTGCTTTGAAAACAAAAATGAAATCTATAATAATAATAATAATAATAATAATAATAATAATAATAATAATAATAATAATAATAATAATAATAATAAGTCTATGTGCCTCACTTGGTGACAAATATTGTATGACCTTCTATTGTTCACCCAGGACCATAGCTTCTCAGGACATTGTGCTCTGGTGGGGAGAACTTTCACCCAGTTTTATTCGATTCCGCTGCTTTAACAGCAGAACTTTACTGTAAGAAGACCAGTAATTTCTGCAACTGAGCGACGGCTCTTTATCCAAGTGGCTCCACTGGTGAATGACCCAACAACTATACTTAAACTCAGATCTCGTGAGAAGAGTAAAAACTCTATTTTTGTAACTCGACGGTTAACCATAACTTTGTAGCATTGTCGCTTTACATGTACAGTTTATGGCCCGTTTAAACAGTTTCAACATTCGCTTCATCAACACAGCTGTTTAACCAAATTGGGGTGGGGGGGGGGGGGGGGGCGTTTGAACAGGTCGTTCAACATTGATAAAAGCGTAAAATACTGTTGAAAGTTTGTTGAATCAAATTTTAATTGGTTTAAACTTTCATCCAAAATCGATTCAATATTCCCTTTATTCTTGAAAATGTTGAATGGCGTTGAAACCGTTTGAACACTCCGTTCATCCAACATTTGCCCAACATCCGTTCATCTTTCGTTGAACGAATGTTGGGCAAATGTTGAAACCGTTTAAACGCCGGGGCCTTTACATTTACAGTTTATTACCTGATCACTCACGAAAAGTTGTACCGTAGAGGTAAATGCAATAAAATAACTTTTAGGTTATCTAATACGTCTCTTCATCTTTGACTCAAATGGCGGAACTCAATTTTTTTATTGATATGTTTCCATGCCAGTCCACTTGATACATCTGGGTATTGTGTAGGTTGCATTAAGGTTATACGATTGGGGAATGCTTTAACAATTCCAACTACAATTTTTAAGGTTACTTATTGACCTTTAGTTCTTGTTTAAGGATTTTTCTTCTTCTTCTTCTTCTTCTTCTTTGGGGAACTCGTTAGAGTAGAAAAGCAAACTGACATGAGTACGAGTAGAGACTGGTTTTCACATGAACAAAAACACCTGATGTTCCCATGATTAGGCCGTCGCAAAATTCAGCCCCAAGCGCCTTGTGCGATCCCAAACCAATGTGTTCTATTCTTCAAAAAGTCCAGTTCTCTGATGCCTCTTCTTCAGCCGATGCAAACGGTTTCTCTGACATATTAGGGAGCTTAAGCAACGACGACGGCAACGGCAATGAAAACGTCAC
This sequence comes from Pavona decussata, assembly GCF_977016875.1. Classification (NCBI taxonomy): domain Eukaryota; kingdom Metazoa; phylum Cnidaria; class Anthozoa; order Scleractinia; family Agariciidae; genus Pavona; species Pavona decussata. The sequence goes on along the minus strand of NW_028145480.1, from coordinate 1,893,002 downwards.
CCGAAAATATATCTTTACCTCATTTGTGCTACTTCGCGATTATTTCAACTCGCTCAACTTTTTTACAAAAATGGCGAACTATCCAGAAATCAAATTGGTAGGAGTGGCGTGCAAGTTAAGTCAGTCAGTCAGTCAGTCAGTCAGTTCAGTCAGTCAGTCAGTTCAGTCAATCAGTCAGTCAGTTCAGTCAGTCAGTCAGTCAGTCAGTGATTCAAACTGTCAGTCAAAAGCCAAACCTATCAGTCTAGTCCGTCAATTGGTGTGTCAGTCATTGGGTCAGTCAGTGAGCCTGGCCATTTAATCATTCAGACCGCCAATGGGTCACTCGGTCATTCACTGTATTTTTATTTGGCTCATGATCATTAAAACCTACTACCCTGATGCTAACTTATATACATTTAAGAGCACCTAACCCCCCAATTTTTTTTCTCTTAATAAGTCTTTGCACCTGTTCGAAACATATTGCGCTATTTGGCGCCTTTTTCAACCAAATCTTGACTTTTTAGAGGCGGTAAAAGTTACGAAATCTAGCCATCATCTGTCCCATGACCGAGCTAGTAAGGGGCATGGGTCTATTCCTTACTTGACGTCATTGTATTAAGTCTTTGTGAAAATGCATGCAAAGCAGTATGTGACGTCATGTAAGGAATAGACCCATGCCCCTTACTAGCTTGGTCATGGGACAGATGATGGCTAGATTTCGTAACTTTTACAGCCCATAAAAAGTCAAGATTTGGTTGAGAAAAGACGCAAAAAGGCTCGAACAGGTGCAAAGATTTATTTAAGCGAAAAAAAATTTGGGGGTTAGGTGCACTTTAAATTGCAACACAGCCCTAGACCAAGGGCGGAGGACAGATTCTGCCCGCGCAGGCTTTGAACGTTTATACGTCTTCATTTTAATATTTGCACAAACGATCACATCAACTTTTTCAGAAATTTATCTGGAATCAATTTGGTATGGTACATAGGTCAGGGTTCACTGAATTTCTCAAGATATTTCTTTTTAAACTCTCAACAGGAAGTGGAGTGATGACATTATTAAGTGAAGTGATGACATCATTGTCATTATTATGTCATTAATGGCACCAGAACAGCCAGCCACTATCGATCGCATTCTTGTCGTGCAAATCTTAAGTAATTTACAGTTCTTTACCAAGGTCCCAAAATCTAGAATTCTCCCCCAATATCAGTTTCTTCTTCATCTAGTTTTTCTCACCTTTAAGGAAAACATGTTGCAGTTTTTATCTATAAAATCATGAATTGACCAAGCCGCACTTACGCAGCACCATATTTTCTATTTATCAATAACAGCCGAGGTGGCCTCGGCTAAACGGGGCTAAACTCAATGCACACACATCTTACTAATTATGTCATAGACTATAATAGACAATAAAAACAAATGCGTTCAAAAACACAACAGTCACATGCATGAAAGCCAAACTTTTGTATACTTTACAGCATGCAAAAAATTGTCAAAGTGTAGCTATGTATCCCTGATCTTTGGCTGCGGATGGCTAGGATGGAAATGTATTGCAACTTGAAAAAATTGGCCATTTTTTTCAAGTTTCTTCTGAGCGTTTTGGGAAAATGGCTAAAAACCGATTGTATTTTATTCTTCCTCAGAGAAATAATTTTATATTTTCCTTCTGGTGCTCTAATAGTAATTTTATATTAGAAAAGAGGTTCTTAGTCAAGTATTTGAGTAGTTTTGATTAACATACAGCAAAATCTCTGTGACAGTACCCCTTTAATTTTCGACACTTAGGGACATACACGCCTACTGATCCAAACACAAAGCATGCAAACGAAGAAAAAAAAAGCGTAGGAAAGGAAAAGAGAATACTAACAATGGCGAGGAGATCTAACGGAAGTTATGAAGCTTATATATAGTCGGGGGCCCACAAAAAATAAATAAACTAAAGCTCTCGCAGATTATTATTTTTTTTGTTTTCTTTTTTAAATTTTACTCGCATGTTTCTTGGTAAATTAATTCCTAAGGACAGCTGCAGTTGGTTTTACAAGTCACTAAGAAAACTGAGTGACATATTTTGCAATTTCAAATATAATTACAGCTTTGCCTTTAGCTATGAATATATTATCAAGGAATTGTCTCCGATATTGTTTTAATTACTGATGTTGGAGTTTGATTTCGACATTTTCAAGCCTGCGGGTAGGTCTTTTTATAGTCGTTATTGGAAAAGAGGATTTCAATGAATATTAATCGACCTTTCCTCAACATCTGTTTATTTTTTAACCTAACACTGAGTTACGTATCAATTCACAACTGATGAGTTATAACGCCAGTGAAGACAGATCAATGCATGTGAAATTTATTCTTTAAATATTTAAACTTTGAAAGGTGATATGTTTTGTTTTGTAACAAAGGAAGTGTTTTACTGGTTAACTGCACCAATATACTTTAAACTTCCTGTCACTTTAAACTAAATCCGTCAACATTCGTCTCCCTTTCTTTCCCCTTTTAGATCGATTAAATTTGCTTCTGTGCTACCCCCTTAAGTCTCTGTTTTGCAAAACATTTTCTTCACTGTGCTTTTCACAATTTCACGAATTTCTTGATATCTCCAACAATATACAAGGGGGTTTACTGAAGAATTAAGAAGAACGAGAACAACCATAGCATGAACTGGTGCCAGAAAAGAAGTTCGCGAGCTAGCAGTTCCATACAATATTAAAACGATTAAATATGGAACATAACATGCAATAAAAACAGCATAAACAAACAAAGCATTAAAGGCTGCCTTTGTCTCTCGCAGTAGCTCCATAGCACGATTATCAGTTGGTTGTTGAAGTTGGCCTTGTATTTGCATTTGGTTCTGGTGATATCTCACAATTTTGTAAATACGAATATATGCCACCGTTGTTAAGAGAAGTCCAATACAATCTAGGACGACTGCAACTACGCCAAAATGTTTTGGAAGTGAAATGAGTACGGAGGTAGCAATACCACTTGTCACCCATACAGACACCAAAGCTATAATAACACGCCTTGAAGTGACAAGTTCTTGATATCGGAGATGAAGAGAAACAGCGAGAAGTCTATCGACAGCAATGACGGTTATACAAAGAAACGATGCGCAACCGAGAAAAAACATCGAGAAATAACAAACTGTTAAAACTGTTGGACACAGGAAATCGAAGTTATAGCTTCCATCAGCAGCCATCTTTAACATCGTCGCCATTATAGCACCGTAAATAAGCTGCGCAAACAGTCCAACAGCAAGATCTGAGAAAGCGAGGCTCAGGAAACATTTCTTTAAATTAGCTGGTATTGATGAGGATTTCCATAGGGCGCGAATAACAAGGAGATTTCCAAGAATTGCCACCGGAGAGAAAATTAAGTCTAAAACGCAAAGAGTGAGCGTGAATGTTCTGTGATGTTGAACGAGTTGTGGTAGTCCCTCCAACCTTTGGTTACAAAACTGCGCAGCCATGACTACGAACGTGCTTCTTTGCTGATCGATCGGATGGACCAGTCTTGCTCAATAAGTTGACTACACGTAATCATGCCTGTTATTTACTTAGCCAAGTTGTTAATTTAAAAAGAGGACTATGTCACCCTTTGTTTATAAATATCTGATCAGCAGGCCAATAGTTATTAAGTTTGTTTTATTTTCTTAATTGTATTTAATTTACCACACCTAGACTAAACACGCTGCTGATCCAAACAAAAGCAAACGAAGGAAAAAATAATTAGAAAAGGAAAAGATGGTAACAATGGCGACGAGGCCTAAGGAAAACTATGAAGCTTACTTATAAGGTTTCCTCAAAAATAAAATAAAATGAAATAAATAAATAAACCAAAGCTTTCGCTAATAAGAAGTTGTTCTATTTTTTTTAGTTTTATTCGTGAATTGACTGACACGCAGCGGCAGTTGGTTTTACACATAGAAAGAAAATCTCGTGGCATATTTTGCATACAATTTGACATTTAGAAGAATCTTGCGGAATAAGTTAACTTCGACATTTCTTTCTACTGATGCTGGACTATGACTTTCACATTTTCAAACGGAGAAAAAAAGTAATAATTAGAAAAGGAAAAAATGATGGTAACAACGGCGACGAGGCCTAATAAAAACTATGAAGCTTACTTATAAGGTCTCCTCAAAAAATAGAATAAATAAACCAAAGCTTTTGCTAATAGGTTGTTGTTTTATTTTTAGTTTTACTCCGTGAATTAACACACAGCTGCAGTTGGTTTTACACGTAACAGAGAAAACCACGTAATATATTTTGAAAAGCAGTTTGGGGAATCTTGCAGAATTGGTTTTCTTCGATATTGCTTTTTTACTGATGCTGGACTTTGACTTTTACATTTTCAAGCCTGGAAAGTCGGTTTTTAGAGACTCTACCGGGAAACAGCCTTTCAATAAATACCACCGACTCTTGTTCAACATTTGTTGAATTTTCAACCTAAGACAGCTACTTGTCAATTCAAAGATGAGTTCTAACGCAAGACTACAAATGAGACAGGTTTGTGTGAAAGTTATTCTTTAAATATTTAAACTTTGGGAGGTAAAATGCTGCCTTTTGTGACGGAGTGCTTGCGGAGTGTTTTACTAGTTAAACAACTTTAAACTTTAAGCTTCCTGTCGCTTTAAGCTATAAGGCCCGTTCGAACGATTGCAACATCATCCAGCATTGCTGGATCCAATATTGTTGAACGATGTTGCCCTTATTGAACGACAAACAAATGCAACACTTGGATTCAAGGACCTGGGACCGAAATCTACCCAGAATCCTTAGAAAACAAACCCGCGCGAGACCGATCGACCTCCTCGTCGGACCATAAAACTCGTGTTTTCTGCACCGGTCGTTTTTCAAGCGAAGGAAATACTCTGTGACCTTCTCCAACACTTGCACTGCACAACTGTGATATATCAGAGTAAAAATAAAGGAAGAGAACGCTATCACTTCATGGAAATATGAACAACGAAATGCTGAAAATAAAGGCGTGGATAAACTAGGAAACATTGTTGCGGAAACATGCATTCCGGCTTGTTATGTTTCCAGGGTGGCTAAACTAGCGGGAAGCAAACAAAATGTTTTGCTGTTGTGGTGGCTAAACGAGGAAACATTGTTTCGGAAAACGAAGGGTCACGCGTGCGCATAATAATAAACTGACTTTGTTGCTAGGAAACAGTTTTAATGAGCAGCACTGGAAACTAGCCAACAATGCTTTCATGGTGGCTAAACTGGGAAACGTATGTTTCGGAAGCAAAATTTGTGTTCGGGAAGCAAACAAGTGTTTAACGTGAGGAAAAAACATTTTCTTGTTTCTGGGCAGCAAAATTTGTTTCCGCAACATTTGTTTCCCGCGCGGCTAAATTGGGAAACATTTGCCTCCGCAACAGTGTTTCTGCAACTATGTTTCCTAGTTTAGCCAGGCCTTTAAGGGAGAAGTTCCTCTTCTTTCCAACATGGATACAACCAGTGACGTCACAACGCTAATTAAATCGGTCCCAGTGCCCGGAGATGTGTTAAGCCTTTAAAGTCATTTCAGCGGCGAAAAAAACACTCTTCGTTTTCGTTTCTTTAAAAACAAACTTCACCATCTTTATGAGCACCTTTCAAACTATAAATTGAAGTAATACAAGTGCGTACGAAAATTTCGTTTCAGTAGCACTTTTAACGACTTAAAAAGCCGTTTTCCATTTTTTTTGTTCGTTTTCTTGTCTTTTCACGTTACGTAACTTTAAAATTCAAAGAGACAATAGGACCTTAATTTTTTCCTTTTGCCCAAACATAGATATGATAAGGGGTTATTGTAAATTTGTTCTTTCGTATACTTTTAAGGGACAGTGAAAAACCCGAGTTTTAATTTTCCCGAGAGGACTGTTACAGAGGCGTTCACGCGAGACAAGAGAGGATGAAGATAAGAGAGGAAATCGTTCATATAGGCCCTATCCCCATCGTAATCCCTCTAAAGTTATTTTCAGAGGGTATCGAATTTTTCGCGGATAATGTTACCTCGCGCGTTACGTGTCTTTTACCGTCATTAATTTTACAACAGCTAATCATAATCGTACACTTCCATAAAAAAAATTGTTTCTCGCGTTACTTGCAACGAATCTCTTAGTAATATACGTGATTTGAAAGCTAATAGAATGTAGATTTGAATGGCCGAAGAGTCTTTAAACTCACTGTGACAAAAATATCAAGATTTTTCGTGCCGCGGTTGTGATGTTTATGCTCGTCTGTTCAATCGCGGCTTCAATTCAAATATAATGTAACACTCTTGCAAAAATAAAGCTAAGATTTGTTTCTCGCCTTTCTTTTAAAGAATCTCTTGGCTACATGCGTGATTAGAAAGCTAATGGAATGTAGATTTCAACGACCAAAGCCGGATTTGAACTCAGTGAGATAAAAATACCAAAATTCGTGCGGAGGTTCTGATGTTTGTACTCGTCTGTTCAATCGCGGCTTTCAATGTTTTGACAGCTAAATGTAACACTCTTGCGTTTCTTCCAACGAATCTCTTAACTACATACGTGATTGTAAAAAGCAAATAGGACGTAGATTTCCATGAATGAAGAAATTTTGTACTCACTGCGATAAAAATATTAAAATTTGTGCCGGCGGTTGTGATGTTTATACTCGTCTGTTCAATCGCGGCTTTCAATGTTTCGACAGCTATTAAAATGTAACACTCTTGCATAAAAAAGATTTGTTTCTCGCGTTTCTTCCAACGAATCTCTTAACTACATGCGCAATTACAAAGCTAAAGGAATTTAGATTTCAAGGACCAAAGGGATTTTGAACTCACTGAGATAAAAATATCAAAATTCGAGCCGGAGGTGATGTTTATACTCGTCTGTTCAATCGCGGCTTTCAATGTTTCGACAGCTAAATGTAACACTCTTGCATGAAAAAAAGATTTGTTTCTCGCGTTTCTTCCAACAAATCTCTTAGCTACATACGTGATTAGAAAGTAAATAGAACGTAGATTTGAATGACTGAAGGGATCTAGTACTCACTGCGATAAAAATATCAAAATTCGTGCCTACAGTAGGTTTATATGTTTGAATTTGTAATATTCTTGCATAATTTCCGCACAGCTGGGCTTTAAAACAAATCATGCCGGAGCGATTCTTTTCCAATCTGCGTTGTCCAAATACAGCCACTTTAAACTCGCATTCGTCCACAAAATATATACAGGCACCGCTTCCTGTAAGCATGTTCCGCCATTTGTTTTAAGATCAATTCGCGAAAGACGCGTAACATTGCGTGGGAATCGGCTCAGCTGTCAACGCGGGTAAAATTCAGGATATATGATTGGCTATCACCTAAGACTCTTGGGACACTGGATCTCGCGGGAGATCTAAAAATAACTTCAGAGGGATTACGATGGGAATAGGGCCTATATGGAGGATTACCTCTCTTACCTTCATCCTCTCTTGCGCGAGACGATAGTTCGGCGCTGGGGGTGGGGGAAGGGGGGCAATTCGCAAAGTTTCAGACGAAAAGCTCTACTCAGAGGAGCAGGTGGAACCCATTTACTTTCTCGCAGAACAACTTTGACCAAGATATTACTCTTGACACATACATAACAAACTGTAACCCTTTCTTAGGGAAGGTAAATTTTAACTTGGGAGGGGGGTGGAGGGTTCGGTGATTTTTAATTTGTTTTTCGAAAAAATTCATCGCCTTCCCTTTTTCCTTACCTGTTAAACTCATGATCCTCCCTTTCCAGGCAAAAAAAAAACCTGTGACCCTCCCCCATCCCTATCCTTCCGTTGTTTGTTGCTGTTCATTATTTTATTTCCGGTCAATTTTTGTCTGGTATTTTGGTCACAATGTTTTAGGCCTCTCCAGGTAATCTCTTTCTGCTACCATGGACAAGGATTCGCAAGGAATTGATCGTGCAAAATGCGCTTGTGGCGAATATCAGGAGTTCGAGGAAAACACTGGAGTTTCTTGTAGTTTTTGTGGCTGCCCTCCGGCGAGGCGTGCAAAACTGACGGCCACAAAAAGCAGTCAAACCAGTGATGCCTCATCAATTATTCATGAGGTTGAGAATGTACGACACTAATCACTGCTGGAACTTAAAGAGTTACTTCTTTTCCCAATGAAACGAGAAAAACTAGAAAACCGTCTGTACATTTGGTAAAAAGAAAATTTTTATATTTTGCTACTACAACGGCATAAAGTAACTGACACCATACATGTTTATCTGGTTCAACTGGAAAAGAAGAGAGAAATTCACAAGCAAAGATTGTAGTGGATGTGGTATATTTTTAAAACCAAACTGATTGCAGGGCTGACACTACGGCAAAAGGCTTGTTTATTTGGACCAATATTTCAACTAGTACAACTAGTCTTCTTCAGGGCCAGAGTTACAATGAGAAAAACTAACGGCTCTTAAAAGTTTAAATTTAAACGTAAACATAAACGGTTAATGGTTAACTAGTGTACATGACGTAGCGTACATAAAAGTACATAAGATGCATATAGGTAAAAAATAACGGCTACAAAAAGTTTAAATTTGAACGTTAACAAAAATTAATGGTGAACGGTAGGCTAGAACACATGTTTAAAAGTTTCGTATAATTTGTACAACATTTCATGGACAGCATACTAAACATTCATGACCGGTATCAGTGTGGTTCTCTACCAACTAAGCTTATTTCCTTAACTGCCTAAGTTGCGTAAATAATTGCGGGGGCCCGTCTTCTACTCTTTAATCATCTGGGCCCGGTTGTTCGAAAGCTGATTAACGCTAATCCACGATTAAAAATTAACCAAAGTTTTCATCTTCCTCGTTAAAAATGTTTTTAAAAGCTAATATTACGCTTATGATAAAGAAAAGTCTAAGTCAAAACTATGGAAAAAATCTTTTTGAAAAGACTTAATTGGTTAGTAATTAAACTAGAATCAAAGTTCACGTTAATCCAGGATTAGCTTAATCGGACTTGAGAGAGAAAAGCGAAAGGTAAACCTTATGCATATTTAACAATTATTCCACGAGCACGCGTTGGATATGAGATGATAGATAGCCAACGAGGCACGAGTGGAATCTGAATTGTTTTATTATGCTAGAACATGCTGATTTCGCCTTGCAAAAACCACCAGAAGACAATTTAATGGCCACTATTCCTCGGGCATGGTATAATGGCTCATATACCATGGCTGCTAAGCCAATCAAATTCCCTGCATGGAATTGCGTTATACAATGATGCAGTTTTTAATAATAAAAGGTAGACGATTGTAGAGTAAAAATTCAATTGAATTTTGCACATCCTAACGAGACTAATAAAGCTAATTTTCATGAAAATGAAAGAATAATTTATCAGCCGCCACTTTGTTGCATTTGCCGATCTCCATTGTTCAAAGAACCTACGGAAGATTGATCCGTATTACACACATGCACAAAAGAGCAGATTTTAATAGACTGAACACAGTCGTGTTTAACACCAGTGGAGTTTGGGGGTAGGGGTAGGAGGAGGGGGATGTCATTAGGGACCTTAAAACCACGACGGCAACGCCAGCAAAATGATCACTTCTTCTTCTTCTTCTTCCTTTTGTTTTGATAGTTTTTTTAATTATAATTTTGATTTGATTTTATTTGTATTGTAATGTCAATCATGTTATAAGTGAGAATGATGTATTACGGCCAGTAAATGACACAGGCATACTCGGAAAAAAATCCGAGTGCTCCTTTTATGAGTCGAACCTAAGACCTTCTGATTACTAGTTCGGATGCTCTACCATGGCCACTGAGCGACAGGAGACTCGTGGGAGCTAAGGCTATTAAACTAGGTTCATGGGACAAACATCCTTCATACTGCTAGGATTGGAATATCAATGTGTGACATATGCGCAATGGAAATAATGTGATGGAATGTGTTAAACCTGGTGAATAAATGAGAATGATGTATTAACCAGTAAATGACACAGGCATACTCGGGAAAAAATCACGTTAAAGTTTGTATTAAGTGAGAAAAAAAATGATTCATTGTGTGCACGTGACCGGCGCGTGTATCAGTTCAAGGGAACAATGATGGCCGAACTGAGAATAAGCTTGCAATCAGTGAACGTGGTGAAAACGATATTGGAGAGACATTGTGTGATCGCTACAATTCTGGATAGGTTTATTAACTACTTGTATGATGAATCGTATTTTGTGTGACACTCATCTGCCTGTTCCCCATGTAATCTCCAATTGCTCACTTTATATCATAAAAAGAGAGTAATTCTTAGGGATGCAATGTAACCCAGTCTAAAATTCAATCTGCAATTTACGTAACACTTCACTTATTTCACTATTTTCACCGCTACTGATAACAGCAGTTACCCTTCAAAAAGATTTCGATTCAGAGCGTACTTGTAATGAAAGACGAACATACCCTGAAGAAGAAAGGCCGTGCCTTTCGAAATATTGGAAAAATATACTTCCCTGACCATAAAATCAGCTTTGCTCTTTTTTAGATTATTTGTTCTAGGATTAGCTAAATCGAGCTTTGAACAACTGGGCCCAGGGTATTACAGAATTTTTATAATACCCTGAAGAAGACAGGCCTTGTCTTTTCATGTATTTCTCAACCGTGAAACCAACCTCGCTTTTTTGCATTTTTTGTTCTATAATTTCGGTTGCTGATTAGATCCTTCACTACAGGATCCGGTACTTTTATTTTGTCACGGTGGTCCGTGTAAACACATGCAGTTAATTACTGGTTTTTACTGAAAAGACAGGCGAGACTTTTTGACGGAACAAACTAGACTAAACACCAAAAGCGTGTCTGTTAGACTTTCTAGAAGTCCTTTGCTTCCTCTTTCCTGGACTAGTGAGCAAGTCTAATTGTTTTTCACAGTGAATGCTCATAATCCAGCAGCGATAAAAATTGTGCCAAAAATTGCTCCAAAAATGAAACCTGTAACCTCAAAAACTTCAACATTGGTCATGCACGCTTTGCGTACCTCTGTTTTTTTGGCCCTTTTCTCATCAGATAATTTCACTACTTAACAATTAGATTATGAGCTCGAGATTTCTATCGCGTGATAGCTGATGAGGGTGCAGCCCGAATCAGCTATCATGCATAGAAATCGAGAGCGAATAATCTAATTGTTTTAGTATAAATCTGCCAGTCGTTCAAAACTAAACAAGTAAATTGTCTATATCCTCATCGCAGACACTTCGAAAACGCGACGAAGCGGCCGCCATTTTGTTGAAAACCGCTACTCACTTACTATCACAGAATAGATAGCAAGTAGCGTGGCCAATCAGAGTACGGCATTAATAATTTAACTTAAACTTAAAGCAATTTATGGAATCGTGGGCCCCTGTGCTATAAGGCTATTAGGATATGTGTACTTTTGTCGGTCTTCACGTTTTTTAATTGTGTTTTGTTCGTTTGTTTCTTTTGTTTGCAAAAGAAAAGAATTGTATAACACAAGAAAAGGGAGAGGAAAAAACAAACAAATAAATGAATAGGAAAAAAAAGTCTCTAAATAATTTTGTAAGTAGTAGATAGCTTTTGGTAACAGATTTAAAGTATTGTTAGCTGTATACAAAGTTCATTGAAAGTCAAGTATTCTTAGCAAAGTATTGCAAGCCGTGTAGTGCTAGTAGTGTAATATACTTCTTTACAAATGTTAATAAAAATGTGAGTAATAATAATCAAAGAAATAAAATTGTTTTTGTCAAAAAAAAGTAGATTTATACTAAAATACAATATTACTGAACACTGCTAAATACACTACAGTACAGTTACAACAATTGTATCACATAGTTACACTACCGTACAGGAAGGAAAATATTAGTATACTAAGAAAGTTATAAAAAAAAAAAAAGAAAAGAAGAGAAAACCCTAGTAACAGAGGATACCTCGGATCAGTAATAATTCAGATATTTTGAGAACGGAACGCCCAAACGGTGAAGACTGCTCAGCTACTTAGTAAGGTTATTATAAAGCTAGCACGGATTTGGCAATATTAAAAAAAATGTCTGGAAACTTTTAATAGAACTATATGCATCTCCTTTTTGTAATAAACACAATTCTTGAACATCTGTGTTTTTTTTCGTAACTCGCAAGTAACGTGTCAGTCAGTCGGTATACCTAAAACTAAATAGTTCAGCTAAAAAACTAAACCCTTAAACGAGCCCCAATCAAGTGATCAGCATCGAAATTCTCCTGACAAATTCACTACTTCATATAACATAAGTTTATGAGAATAAAAGATATAATCACTAAAATAAGTTTAAAAATAAGTCTTTGGTGTTTATACAACTTCTTCTGACCAGTACGATACAGAATAGATAGAAAGCAGTTTTGAGATTATGGATGCTAAAATTTGGGACTTAAAAGGTTAAAACTTCTATTTTATTGTTTTATTTTTTGTTCCAGAAAACGTGGAGTAAACAGAATTTCGACCGATTTTGCTGTTGGTAAATCCATTTATATAACAGAAACTTTCGAGCAGAGAAAAAATTGACCACAGGTTGGGTGAATCTTTCTTCGGCCGAATCTCTTTTTTTTAAGCAAAACTATTGCAATTTGGCCACACAACTGTGCGATCGACTTATCAATTCACCAATTCGTTTCCAACAAGGGCGCATGCAGATTGAATATATGACTAGCTTGCTGACTCGTAGCATAATTTCATTTTGTCTAGACATTAATGTCATAATCTTGTATAAACAACTTTTTTTTTTCAATTTTTGTGTCACTTTACTTCGACATGTCACGACAATTATAGAATCGAACGACACTAAGTACTGAGTAAACGTCACTTTATTCTAAGCCTAAGGTACTTGACAGGCAAGCTCGTTAGTGCGTTTTGTCGTTTCAAGCTGGGACGCGCTGGGAAAGACAACGCCGACAACGTCGGGGTAAATTCGTAGCGCGTCTTTTAATTCAAATGAAATTTATTTAGCATCCAATTTACTACACAGCAGGTTCGAAAATTAGGACGAAATCGTTCCAGCAAATAACGAAATCCTAACAACCGTGTAAGAAGACTTTTTTCAAACCTTAAGTGTGAAATAAAAAAAAAGGTTGAATGAGTTTAGGTCTTAAAATGAACATCTTGTCTCAGCTGGGTAAAAATTTGCCGTCGTTTCAGAGCTGCCAAAGTGAATGAATTTTAATTCCAACTGAACGGAAGAAAAACACTGGTAGACTAATAGCAATTTAATTACACTTCCCATCTCAGTCCGCGAACTGACTTTTTGAAGTATATGTCAAAATAATTCCGTCGATACGATTCCAGTGTTTTAGTTTTTATTTTATTTTTCACAAAACAATTGTTCAAAGCAAAATAATAAAAAAAAAAGATTGAAGAAAAATAATCTTATGGAAAGAAATATACCACGGTATGATATCATAAAAAAAAGAGAAAAGGGTGAAATATTGTTATAGATTTAAACGTTCCTTCTTTCTTTTTTTGTAATAGGTTAATGATTCACGAACAAATTCTCACAGCTGTTCATTAAGGCGAAATTTCCCGCGAACGCCGGTGATGGCAACAAAATACCCTTTGGCAGCCTGTTAATTTAAAACTGTCGTTTAGTTGCCGTTTGAATTCGATTCATTTTTATTTGCTCAAGGCACAACAGTCAAGAGCTCTTGTACCGTTTCACCAGTTTTCCTTAAGTCTTCCCTCAAGAGTTTTTAATTGATTACCAAGTCGTTATTTCTGTGACTGAATACTGCTATTTGCGCCTTGTTGTGTTTCTTTGAATAGCGAATGTCACTTTAAAAGTGAATTAAAATATCGCGAGAGGGGAATTAAAATTGCCCAAGCGGTTAATTTTCCTTGCGCTCAGGGCTGTCGCGACTGATGTATTTACCTCAAGTGATATATAAGATAGCTGTGCAAATGTAAATATCATCTCTAAGCCATCGGTTCCTCTTGTTTCTAAAAAGGAAGGCCTTTGTTATCGATTGACATACACCTTGATCCCGACTTTCATCTGATTTACTTTTAAGCCGCCTACTTCGACAAGTTTCTTCATCTTGATATCCGGAATGTTATTTGTATTGTTCGCATAAAACATTTTCTCGAGTTTCTTGGAATCGGTTTGAATTCATTTCACGAACTGAAAAGCTTCACCGGGACGAATTCGAACGTTTTCTTTTTTTTCCCAAGCGCGTGAAAACAAAAATTAAATTCAAACAGTTTGACTTATTGAGTCGCATTTTTTTTCAAACTATTTCTGTATATTACAATTCTCATTTACCGTACAAACATTCATGGTGATGTTAATGTTGTTTTCGGCCTTCTTTAAATCGTCTTTTTTTCTGTAATTCTCCATAAAGCGACGTTTTCGTTTTCAAAACCGACGTCACCACAGGAAATACTTGTATTATTTCTCGCCATTACAAATTGCTCTTCTTTTCGTTTTCATATCAAGTACGTTTCTTAACATAAAAAGAACCGATTTAAGTACTCTGTGAACAAATTGTGGATACACTTGTTTGGGCGGAAGGCTGTTTCTTATCGAAATATTTTGTTTAAATAGCGTGCGAAAGGCACATCTGTGAATATTGTTTCACTGCGAACTCCTCATAAAGTAGTAATCCTTTTTCCCAGCGTGCAAAAAATTAGATGTTACTGGGAAATCAAAATAAACAAGTTCTGTATTGCTTTTTTAATGGAGCGAACAAGAGTTAAACACCCTTTGGTGAAACAAGTCATAAATTGACTGAAAAGGAAGGATCGAGCAAAGCGATATCATTTTTCGGTCTCAGAGGATAGCACTTCGCTGGGCGTTTCAAAAGCTGCTTCCTTCTGTCAAAGCAGCGCTTTGTTTTCGAGAAAAAGCATCGGCATAAATATTCAACGAATGCCGACGAAAAGAAAAACAGTCCAGGTTGAAAACGAAATTAATACAAGTCGTGTTTCAATGTTAATAATTCGGCCTCCTAATCAATCATTGATCACAACCGTTCCTTAATTGTGACATATGCCACGACCGCTTCAACTTTGATGGTCACAATCGATCACAACAAATTATTCACTGTGTATAATATAAATTCTTAGGGGCGTCAGTAATAGAATCGCTAGGTCATCGCATACGCGTGCAAGATCTGTTCTTGACTCCGGTGCGCAGTTCGTGAAAAAGTTAACATTGCCGATAAAGGTAATCCCAGAGACTTCCACAATCAAAATGGAGATTTGTTCAGTGTGTGGCGACCATTCAACCGGGCG
This sequence comes from Pavona decussata, assembly GCF_977016875.1. Lineage (NCBI taxonomy): Eukaryota > Metazoa > Cnidaria > Anthozoa > Scleractinia > Agariciidae > Pavona > Pavona decussata. The sequence goes on along the minus strand of NW_028145480.1, from coordinate 1,877,834 downwards.
ACATTACGGAGCGAACACTTGCGAAGGTTGCAAGTTGTTTTTCAAACGGAGCATCAAGAAGCGGCTCTATTATACTTGCAGAGTGGCTGGGTGTTGCCCGGTCAATAAACGCTACCGAAACAGTTGCCAGTACTGCAGGATGAAAAAGTGTCTCAGGGTTGGCATGAAAAGAGAAGGTGAGAATACCAAGCGCTTATTTCCCTTTGATCACTTCATTGTCTAGCATGATTTACGCGCAGTTGGAAAATACGCCGCACTCTTCACGATTACGCTCAAATATGTTCAGTGACTTAGCAGAGTGAATCCAGTTCTGCTATCCAAAAAGGATTGAGTGGTTATAAAAATAAATTACCTAAATTGAGTTCAATAGCGCCGAGAAAATGGCTTATTTCCAGTTTCTATGCCCTTTAAAAGTCATTTTCAGGATTATTTTCTTCACACATTTTAACTCTTTTAAATCAATTTCGTTTTTCTATCTTCACACGGGCAAGATTCTAGGAGGAAGTTCCTCAAATTAGGTAGCGCAAGCCCGTATTATCGTGTTTAATTCTTCACTTTTCTTCAACCGTTCTATTCTTTCAATGGCGATGGTAAACAATTTCAATCTTCTTCCAATTGAATAACGGGCATTTTTGTAAAATATTTGCCCTCAGCCCAATTAATTTTTCGTCAGCAACAAAGTTTACAGAAGATGAAATGTAAAAGTAAATACGGCTTTTGTTTTGGGTATCAGTTCGTATAAACTGAAGCAAGTTTTCATGTTTGTTTTTTATTTTACAACACTCTTAGTCCAGCATTGTTTTTGTAGTTTTAACCTTTGTCTTCTCAGAGTTAAACGGTCTTCTCGAAACATCGAACGTGGGTTTTAAAAGATAACGCAGGGTGAAAAGTGTAGCCGCCCTGCATTTAAGTTCTTTAGTATTCGTACGTGTATGGTGAGTTTCAAGCTAGATGAATATTGTACAAAATGACCAAGGATATCTCAGCTTGTTTTCTATAAAACAAAATTAACGATGAACTTAATATGCTCTTTCTGTAGCTGTCCAACAAACCAGAGCGCAAGATTTCGAAAAGGGAAGACGACGAAATCGTCGACAACAAATCAAGGGGGACGTTCGCCGACAAACCGACTTCGTTTCGCTGTCTGATTTTGTTTACCATCTGCAGGCCGTGGAGCCTTATCAGACACCGCAAACGAAAAGCGATGCAAGGTCGGCCAGAGAAGAAAATACCGCTCACAGCGGCAGCACCAATGTTGTTTCAAAACTACCGGTGCAAGAAAACACCACCGAGATCGCCGCGCGCCTGTTGTTTATGTCGATCCACTGGGCGAAGAACGTTCGCCACTTTGCAGAGCTGTCGCATTTCGACCAAGTGACTCTCCTGCAGGAGAACTGGGCCAAGATCTTCGTGATTAACCTCGTCCAGTGGGCCATGCCGTTCGAGTTGGCTCCTTTGGTCGCCGAAGTCGTGGAGAAAACGTCTTCCGAACACCTGGATCGAGTTCTCCACAACATCGGGAAGTTGAATGAAGTTGTTTTCAAATTCGTCCAGCTGGATTTGAACAGGGCTGAGTTTAGCCTTTTGAAAGCACTGGCGCTTTTCAACCCAGGTAAGCCAAAAACTGATTCTATTTCTATTTCTGTTTTTGAAGACGTTATGTATGGGGAGAGAAAACTGACACTTTGTTTCTGGTTATTAAACGGAATACCGTGACAAGATATTTCAGTAGCCACGAACATCAAAAATGATTTAAAGGGGCCTTAGTACAAGGAAACCCTTCAAACAAATCTCTGTGATGCGTTTTTCATAAAGAAATTTTTATGCTCCAGGTTGTTTATCACAGACGAGCAACAAAAAAAGAAGAAAGAACAACTGTATTGAAAATCTAGTGGTACTGTCGCCAAAATTTTAAGCTCACCCTAAGAATACTGAAAACAGTAATCCTCGGCAATGCGCATGACCTCTTCCGTTGTTCACACAAATGACCCTGCCATTGCGCCTCGATTTTTAGTACTATTCATTGGCGAAGAAATTAAAACATAAACGCCGTGATATATTTAAAACACATAAACAGCGGATTCGAGCACGCGATACCACAGATTACAAAGAGGGTAAATTTGTCTCTCGCACGTTTCCTTTTTACTGTTTTTTTTTGTTTTTTTTTTTTTTTTGACGCGGAAAAAAATAATCAAGTCGAAAGCACGTTCTCGTCCTTGACTCGCAACATATGCTTACAAAAAACCTTTTTTAATCTTTGGTTTATTCAAGGCGACTGCTGTGAATTTGCAAATCAACAAAGACGGTGTCATTCGCCACTCTGCCGCGGAAAAAACAAATCTCTATAGATTAAATGTATTTAATTTATCGAAATGAAAAGTCATCTTGCCCGGAAAGGTGTAGCGATTTTTGTATACATTCTGACTTTTGAATTTGAAATCGAGTTACGATTCCTTTGCTTTTCGAAACGTTAATTAGTAAAATGTTCTTGAAATATAGATTAACAAGACCTTTTCCGAGACTAAACACGGTTGAGATTTATACCAAATTTAAAACTCTAAGGATTTTCTTGTATTCACAAGGTAATTAGTAAGCGCAGTTTGACTTTGCCGTATAAAAAGAAACCTTCCGGCAAAGATGAGTTAAAAATGATGAGTTAATCGATTTGCTGCGGAAATTACAGATATGTACGTGTTTCGCGAAAGACGAAAACACGATTAGTATAACACGTTTTCAAGCCAGATGTATTGACCGTAAGATAATTTTCAAACTTCCTTTTTATTTTGTACCAGAACACAGTATTTTAACTAAAGTCAACATCAGTTCATACGCGTGATTCTAAAAAAACGTCTGCGAAGGAATATTAATTGATTTCCTTTAAACAGAACTGTTCATTGTTCGTGTGCCATTTTGAAGCGAGAATGTTATACTTTCTTTCGCTAAGACTGAATGCAACAGATGTCGAGATCATTTCTGTCGACTCGTTTCTCCTGCTTATAACAATGTAGGAACATTAAAGGGTCTTGCAAATATTCAAATATATTCCTTAATACAATTTATTTAGCCGCTCACTTGCTTGAGCAAATTTGCGTTGATACCTTTGACGATGCTTTCACTTTGTCAGGATTCTCCCTATTAACCTCGTCAAGAGCAACAGTGACTAACCTCAACTCAGTACTCCGAAGAAGCCAAAACAAAACAAAAAAGCGCAACGGTCACGTGTCAGCTCTCGGCTTTCTGAATGTTAGTCTCGCGCGAAAGTCTATGCGACTTGCTCACTGACTACAAAGATATAAACGTCTATCCAAATAAATTTCTGTGAATATGAATATATGAAACATATATTCATATTCATTTATTCATCTTCCACGGCTATATTACGAACTCACAATATTGTCAACTCCCAGTTGGCTTGATAGCTCAGTTGGTAGAGCACTGCACCGGCATTACAGTGGTCATGGGTTCGAATGCCGTTCAAACCTGAATTTTTTTCAGGCTTTCTTATTTATATTTTTACAGTTTACCGAAGTGTCGTAAACCAAGATGAAAAGGGAAGTGAAAAATTGAAACAGTCGACCCTTTTGAAGCCAAGAGTACCTAACATAAACAACAACAAACAAAAAAAAAAACAATGGGAAACAAAAACGTCCCGAATTTTGTTTACAAAATATAGAGAATGGAGCAGTATCACATAAAGGCCGGTAATGCCCCGTAGTTTTCATTTGAGTCGTCAACTTTGGGATTTCATCCACAGACTCAAAACAAAACAGCAAAAACAGAAGCTGATAGCGCAATAAATAGCATGGAGACAGCACCACGGATAACTACTGTTCAATGAGTCAGTTCACACTTATTACGATTTCCCTGATCATCATTTCTGAAAAATAAGAACCACCTTAACCTTGTACACCATAACAACGGCACAACAGGAAAGTTTTGCTAGGTGAAGCTTTCATCTTGTCCCACTTTATCGATTAGAAGTGTGAGTCACGTTTCTAGGTCGCCGAAGAATTTATGTTTTTCCCAAGCTCACTAACATAATTGTCATCCCTTAGAAGCGAACGGTTAATTTTGTCTAGCAATGGAAACAAAACAATTAAACACGCGCAATCCCCAGGCATCTGTACAATTCTCAGTCAGCAACATTTGAGGAAATTGAGCTGATCGGCTTAAGTCATTTGATTAGGAAGCGTTAAGTTGATTCTGAATTCCCAACGGGAACATTAATTATATTGATCCAAAATAATTACAACGTTGTTCTCTTTGTTTACACGTTCTTTTAAAACACATATTTTGCCAGCTAACACAGCCTGAACTGTTCCGATGTTTTAGCAGAAAATTTTAGTAACAGAAAGTTTTAAGGAAGGGAATCTTATCCTCGAAAACACAAGCTGCTATTGTATTTAAGAAAATACTAGCTGCATGGCTTTATTTCGCACATTAAACGACATCTTTGCGCCTCCGCAAACAAAAGGAATTTGGTTTCCAGTGTAGCGAAATTTTTCAAGTGTTATTTTGCTAAAGGAAACTCTAGCTTTGGTCGTTACCACTAAATCCGAATTTCTGAACCGACATTTAACCGACATGATCTACTGAGTGCACCGGGCTGATTTTCAAACGTTATAAATGCAGTGAAGATTTAGCGATAACTATTCAACAAAGTTGTTAAAAATCCATATACTTAACAACATTTTGTGATGATGACAAAAGAATATTAATTGCCTGTTTACAACTGAAATCTTCGTTTAAAAAACTGATGGATTTCTAATTGCTTAAAGAGCTATTAAGTCTATACATTCAAAGATTCTGGAATAAATCTCTCCTTAAATCGGAAAACGTTTTAAATAATCTTTTTTTATTTTCTTATTTCTTTCACGGTTAGTGGCTCATGCAGGTATATCGAGAAATTTCCCAGCCAATCGCGATATTCGAAAACAAAAACCCAGGAAATTTAAACCGGCTTGTATATTTTGAAAGCTTTTATTGACGAAGAAACTAAATTCGCGACATGGCAGCGAGGTACTACGGTACCCAATTTGATTTTTAACGAAAAATAATTCACCCACCGACAAGAAGCTAGGAAGCCGATTAACGGGGGTGTTAGGTTTCCGACTTATTAAACGTCGCGACCTTACCCAGCTGAAAACAGCCTTTTGAGGTTCCACTTAAAAACTGCATATTATATTTCTTCGGGTTGCTCTCACGGAAAGTCATTTTTGACAACACAAGAGAACATCTTTGCAACTGACTCAGAAGCTATTATAGCTCAAACTAATTAACTTTTAAGTTAATTGAAACAAAGCGTATTTTAATGTCTTAAATTCAGTTTTTTCACATCGAGGGGAAATCAAATGATGATTTTCACAACATAACGCAAAGAGATGTTGATAAAATGAGAACAGTATAATAATACAGTATTATAATAGAATATAATAACACAATATTTAGCGGAAACACAATTAAGTTTTCAGAGAAATTTTATTTAAGGTGATGAAATTCAACGTTGTTTGTTTAACACTCAGAGAAACATTAATTCTAAATAGTTCTCTTTATAAAAAGTCTTAAATAGTTTACCTCAGTCGATGTTATTTCAAAAAATAATTAAAACATAAACCGCAAGACACCTGACTATAAGATCTGTTCACATATTGCTTGTATAGTTATAACTGGACATTTATCACGTTTTTGAGTTTGCTTTTTATTTCCGATTTTAGCTGCTGGCGCGGAAAGCGAGGGAACGCGAAGGAGCGTTTATATTTCTAGCAATACTTACATGTAATCTTTCTCACGACTTCGGAATTCTATGCTTTTTTCCGTCACGAATAGTGTCAGTCACTTTCATGCAACATTACTGCCTGAGGGAGGGGGGAGGGGGATCCAGAAGTTACAGGTGACAGCAACACTTAAACAGACTTGTTAATGGCGTTAATATATGATCATATCACAATTGTTTTTGCACGTCTTGTGAAGCGTCTCAAAAAAAGTCTGCCCAGAATTGGTCAGAAATTACTTCATAGCATTGAGCGAAACAGCGTTTTGCTGGTAAACGCGACTCAAAAAGTGTCATTTTCTAGATGGATGAGGGGTTGGGGAGGGGGGTGGGGGTGCGGCTCGTTTCTCCAAACCCTGACCCTATCCCTTTTCAGACCTGGCCTCTAAAATTCACACCCATTTTCCGACCTGGTCTATAGAATCCAAAGCCATTTTCAGACTTTCAGACCAAAATAGTTTAAAATTTATACCCTATTTCCGACCAAATCGGCTGAAAAACCATACCCTTTGGCGCCCCACAAGCCTACATAGCTTATATAAGGGCAACCCCCCCCCCCCCACCCCATGGAGTCTTTTCTGTTGTTGAGTTCAAAATATCTTATTCATTGTCAAGTCTCTAATTCCCAATTCATCAACAGTGAAGTAGGCAGAAGTCCTCGCTCTTCACTATTCCCTTGGCGTTTTTGTACAAGTGCGCAAATATAAACATTTTTTCTCTTCTTCAAGGCCCTGACACGCGCTTTACATTGCGCGCTTTCTTCTGTTTAAATTTCACCATCAACAGTGAAGTAGGCGGAAGTCCTCGCCCTTCACTTTTCCCTTGGCGTTTTTCTACAAGTACGCAAATATAAAAACATTTTTCTCTTCTTCAAGGCCTGACACACGTTCTAACATTGCGCGCTTTCTTCTGTTTAAATTTCACCTTTTCCCAACCACAGCAATTGTTGCACGCAATATTCCTCGCAACAATTTTGAAGTACGATGAAGACTGAGTATTTTTAGCTATGAACATACGCTGTAGCCTTTCTGTGGACAGTGTTGTACAATTGTATGCAAGTCTTTTCGCCCCCTCACCACTCGCTAACTAAAAGCCTGTTAAAAGCTTGGACTACCTAGACTAGACATAGGAACTATCGTGCACTGAACGATTTATTGAAGTGACAAAATTGCATTATACAGCTAACTTATTAAAATACAGGGTGCTTAACGTTCAAATTTCTTTAGCTGTTATAACCTCTTTGTATCCCCCCAGTTGTTTATCAATTGGAGAAAGAAAAAATGTTCAGAGGGTCTCAGTCGAACACGAACCTTCCTTATTGGTAATCTTCCAGCGATAAAAAAATACTTGAAGGTTATGTATCTTCCCACATCCAGCGCACCGGAAAGTGAAACAAAAACAGAAACAGGAACGATTTTTCAGAGGGTCTTGTGTAGGTGGAACCGAATATTAACCTGTGTTACTGAACAATCTCCTTGGCTCTTATTTTTAGAGTAACAATCATTTTGGGCCAAAAAAAGATTTTTCACAAGGTTCTGCTTGCGCGGAGGTTCAGTAGCTACTCCAGAATTTCTTTACCAAGGAATGCAATAAATTTGGGTATAAACATATAATATATTATCTCAACAGATATTGAGCAACTCTCTGACGCCGTTCAAGTGCAAGCTGTTCAGAACAAGACACGCAATGCCTTGGAGGAATATATCCGCCTTCACAGACCACAGACGCCAAGTCGATTCGGCCAGCTGTTGATTAAACTAACGTCTGTTGGCGCCGTGGATTTTAAAATTCTCGAGCATGTGTTCTTCAACAAACTCATCGGCGCGGCTTCCATTAACGGCCTTGTGGATGACATATTGCGAGCGCACTCTCTTAGCTCGCACGCTAATGTTAAAAGCGCCGTCACCGCGTAAAAGAGTGGACAACAGTTCAAGAATGACTTATTGTAAATCACAAGCTTAAAAACCACGTAAATCCAGGGGAGAAGACAGGCTGATGTATGGCTTCAAATGCTTAGCGGCTTTTAATGCTCAAGCGCAGATACAGCGGAATATAAATCGAGCGTACAGAAGTTTAAGAATGACTTAATTGTAGCGGCGTTTTGTAGAATGACCAGCTAGGGTTCGAAAAATGTAAACATGTTGTAAATATGACAGAGGCGATACGTATAGGGGAAAGTGTGGGAGGCAAAGATGGTTTGATAAGTAATGAAAAGTAGAAAAAGAAATTAAAAACCTAAAAAGAAAAGGGAAAATTATTTGATTGATGGGTTGACACTTTCATACAACCAACTGAGAATGTGGTCCTTTCAATTAAGTTGTCAGTTGCTTTAGCGAGGAAAAAGACAGTTGTTATTCTGGCCTTGATTATTCAAAGAGTGGATAAGCTTTAATTTGTACAATGGGTATTCCCTGTTCAGCGGGAAAACTGAAACTTAAGGGTGCATTCCTTTGAGACTTAACACGGGATAGATGGTGTTCATATTCTTTTAAGACCTATTGTGTTCTCGGAATGAACAGTAGTATTCCGTTCAATGTGCCAGCGGCATAAGTGGGATGTTGCAGTCAACTCGGACGAAGAGGATTTGCGTTATTTTAGGAAGGCTTTCAGGCTAATGGGAATAGGTGGAATTGAGTTATTTTACAATCAGTCTGTTATTGCTGAAACAGAATAAGAATTACTAGCTAGAATTGCCCCAAAAGAATACGCCCTTCATTATTCTCTACACATTTATCGCCTCTATGGAGATTCGTGTTTCTACCACACGAAGTTGTTCAATCTTTGAATAACGGGTGTTTGATTACAAAGCCTTTTATATAACAATCTTCTCGTTGTCATCCTTATCTGGCAAACATGCTTAATAAAATAACAACAAGTTAAATGCCAAAGCATTAAGCACTTTGGAACTTTTATATAGCTTGTAGATATATTTATCCAAAAGTGTGTTTTTAAAAGTTATTTAATCTCCTTCATTGAGAGAATAGCGAATAAACGTTTTATTAATTACTATGTATTTCAGTATGTTTGTGCATTTTTTTGCTCCTCATGCGATATTTCCACAAGGCGTAAGGCCTGGGTAACATTCACTGCAATTTTAAAATTGCAATGTGTTTCCAGACCTGAATTTGTTGTTCTTGAACACGAAATTATATAAATTACTAAGCTAGCACCACCCAGTTTCGACTTTACGCGTTTAGCATTTTAATCTCGCACGCAGAAGTTTAAACCTAAATGCAAACCTTTGTACTAATTCAAACAATTTAGCTTAAGTAAACCAAAATTTTAATTTCAATGACAAAACAGAGCGGACTAGTCGGCACTGTGTTTTCTGTTTAATGACGTGACATCCAGAAAACCGATTAAACTAATGGTTCCTGAAACATTAGTCTACCTTTGAGCCCTCTATGAAAACAAATTTATCTTTATAAGGACGGCGCGTACTAATACAGAAGTATTTTTGCGCGGTTTATGACTATGCAGGAAAAGCAGATTTCAGCAACGGATATTGGAATGCAGAAAGAAAATTGGGGGTAACCACGCATTTTTCAGAGATAATTAGGCAGCAATAATTCAAAAAAGCAGTAAAATACAAAGCAATGTACAGCGTATATTGAAGCTTTGTTATCTCTGAAAAATGCATGGTTACCACCAATTTTCGTTTTGAATACCAAGAGCACTTGTTAAGTTCTGCTTTCTCCGCATGGTTTAAACCGCGCAAAAATATCCCTGTATTAGCAGGCACCACCCATAGGAAACCCAAGTATCTCGAGATGCGCAGAACGTATGCGCAGTAACAAAAGTAGGCACCTTCCTTAACGTACGTTAATATCTTTTACGATTGACCGCGATTAAGGTTGCACAGTGTATATACCTGCCAACTTTTTCTAAGTCAAACGCGTGAGATTTTTGTCTCGTCATGACCGGGATTTCCGGAAACGTCTGAGCCACTTCCAAAGATTTCCGACGATTTTCCGAAGACTTCCGAACCTTGCTGAAAATGAACGACGATATTCCGACGACCTTAAACACTTACGATTCAAACGGATTGCAGACATTTGAAAGCGTTTGCGATTGTTATAAGGAGCAAAGAAATAATACATAACAAATCTGAAATGGAATGAAGTTTTTTTAGAACAACTCGTTCGGATTTGTGAGTCAGGCGTGAGAAATTGTCCTCGATGCGTGAGATCGATGTCTCTAGTCCCCAGGCGTGAGACTCACGCATAATGCGTGAGAGTTGGCAGGTATAAGTGTATCCCAGGAGTAATTCTTAGACACCAACAAAATATAGCACCCATCGAGGCTGCAGGGTGCCGGGTGCCCGAGCCTTCACATTATGATCATCATCAAATCACCAGGATCAACTCGTTGGTGCTCTTACTGACCAGTAAACTTCAATTTGAAGTTACATATTTTAACTATTTTGCATTTATTGTGTTTTCAAGGTACGTGTCCTCTTTATATAAGCCCGATGGTTATTTAAAGTCTCCTCACCATATCTTTATTGTTACTTCTGTTAAACATTAATGTGTTTTATGGCAAATAAAAAAATGATTAATACAGTCGAGCCTCCCGTAAGCGGTGCCCGCTTAGGAGAGGTCCGCTCATTGGAGGTTAAAAATGTAGCGTTTGTATGAAGCTGAGAACATGACCAAGGTGTCCGCCTACGGGAGGTGTCCGTTAGCGGAGGTTCGATTGTACTTCAATTATGGCCATTGTGGGGATTTAAAGAACATTAATTTCAAAGATAGGTAGTTTTAACTTTGCGGGGAGGGAGGGGGGGGGGGGGGGTCAAAAGTAAAGAATGGGCCATGCCTTAACATGCTTGAGTAGTACTAAATCAACTAGAGAGGAACCTTGAACAATAACAATAACAGCAATATGGTTGCTTAGGTACGGATGACATCACAAGGCGAGACACTTAAACTGAAAGCTAAATAGCAGGCCTTCCCTGAGATTCATAAAACCCCGTGTGTGGTTATCCAAATGAAAACTGCTGGGAATTACTGTCTGGGCGTTTGTGGATGAAATCCTGATATAAATTGAGACCATTCCCATCAGAGTTATTGTGCAGTCGATCAAAGAGGATGGTTCTATCTCTTGAGTCTGGGCATGACATCCTTAAGTTTGGCCATTAATGAAAAAATGCAACTAAGGAGTACTTAGTTTCCTGTGGTGCTGTTTATTATGCTGTACAAGGTGGCTCTACTTCTAAGTCTGTGGAAGAAATCCTAAAGTGTGACCATTGAAATGAAAGCTACTGGGCAGTACTTTCCTATGGTGCTGTTCTCTAACTTTTGAGTGTGGGGCTGAAATCCTAAAGTGTGACATTTCAAATGAAAGGTACTGAGCAGTACTTTCCTGTGGTGCTGTTTATTATGCTGTACAAGGCCGTTTTAACCTTTTAGTCTGTGGATAAACTCCTAAAGTCTGACCATTCAAATGAAAGCTACTGAGCAGTACTTTCCTGTGGTGCTGTTTATTATGCTGTACAAGGTGGTTTTAACCTTTTAGTCTGTGGATAAACTCCTAAAGTGTGACCATTCAAACGAAAGCTACTGGGCAGTATTTTCCTGTGGTGCTGTTTATTATGCTGTACAAGGCGGTTTTAACCTTTTAGTCTGTGGATAAACTCCTTAAGTGTGACCATTCAAACGAAAGCTACTGGGCAGTATTTTCCCGTGGTGCTGTTTATTACAAGGAGTCTGTGGATAAATCCCAAAGTGTGACTAATCATATGAAAGCCACTGAGTAGTACTTTCCTGCATGCGGTACTGTCTATTATGATATGCAAGGTGGTTCTAATGTTTGACTGTGGGGGAATCTTAAGTGTGATGATTAATATGAAAGCCATTGAGCAGTACTTCCCTGTGGTGCTATTTGTTATGATATACAAGGTGATTCTAATGTTTGCTCTTTGGGATGAAATCCTAAACGGTGTGAACATTCACTGACTCAGTGAGCAGCCAGTTGCAGTGGCGCCGCTTGTTTGTCTGCACTTTGCAAATAAATGGCGGCTTTTTTCCATTTCACAGTGGCTTTTGTAGGCGATAAATTCAAAGACCCATGCAACGTGGTTATGTTTCAAAACAAGAAGCGGGTACCAGATTTCGACACGGGTGACCTAGCAACCAGCGAACAACGAGTTTCGCCAACCATTTCATCTCACTAATCGCCACCAGTTAATAATTCACCGTCGAATTACAAGGACGACAACTGAAATCGTATTCTTAAATCTTTTACTATAGGTTTGTCAGCGCCATGTTGGAAAGAAAGTGCGCAACTTCTCGCTCTACGCAGCGCTGCCTCCGAGTTTTGTTCGTGTTTGTAGCGGCGTGTGCGACGATAGCAGGACTTGGTTACGCGTTTAGGGATACACCGTTTGTGCGGGACTTAAGGAAACGGTTTATGATGGGAAGGTAAGGGAAAGTTCGTAACTAAATCTGATTTTAATTAGGTAGCCGTATTTGAGTTGGTCTGGAACAGAAAATAGGTAGTTTCTGAAACCGTTGTTTAAATTCCTTTGACTGAATTTAAACGAGAAAAGGGACAGCCGCTGGATAGCGGCTCGCCCCGGTTCATCTCTGTATTGTTCACTCCAAGAATTCCGTCTTATGATTTCCGCAACGCTAATCAAAAACTGGTCCCACCACAGCCAAGAACTGACTACCTAAAACGTAGCTTTTCTTATAGTGGAACTATTCTCTGGAAAAGTCTCCTCAAGGAAATTAGAACGGCCAATTCCCTTGTGCTTCTTCAAGAGGTATCAACGTCTGAACGCTTTTCTGAATCGCACATTCACTTGGCAAACATATAAACCAGTCAATAGAGTTTAATATTCTCTATTGTAAATACTGACATTTTTACCGTGTGTATAAAAGGTTTTGTTGATGTTGTTGTTGCTCTGCTTCAAGGTGGAAATGGATATTGGGCTGGCTGTGTTAACACACAATTATTGAACTGAAGTGAAATCTATAAACAGCCGTGTAAAACTATCAGTAAACAGTATATAAAATGCCACAGGAATTTACTGTGAAATTATGTTGTGTTAAGACCTGAGCACGCCGATTTTGTTTATATGAATCGAAGAACCGAAAAGTAACTGAAATAAATTATAAAATTTTCAGCGTTACAGTTTCAACAAGCTCGGCTGAGTCGCACATCCAGGATCTAACTTAAAACTAACCGTTATGGAATAGGTAGTTTCTTCAGTGTTTGAGCTTAGTTTGTCTTGGATATAGGAAACCAGTCATACAGGATGTACCATACACCATAAACGATATATTAATATGAGGTCTCATTCAAACGTTGCGTTTGAGTGTTTGGACTCACTTACAGATATAGAATCGAATCTCTAATCCGTATTTAACTAAAATTTTTGTCGTGTTTTTAGGGGCTTGAATCCATCGCTCGTACAAGCGACTATTACGGAATATGAATACACTGAACAGACGCCATTCATGTATTTTTGCGACATATTCTGTTTTCAGAAAGAACAGCATAGTATTCCGTTTATTCTGCCCCTGATAGCAGAATGAACGGAATACAGTTTACTCAGTTAGAATACGAGTGGAATAGGAAGAATTGTGTTTTTTTGGGAGCAGACAATATGTGTATTCTGTTACTCATGAACCGGGAATCAGAATAGGCAGAATTGTCCCACGAGAATGCGCCATAAAATTGGGCCGAACCTGCACGTGGTGTGAAGGTCAGGCCCCAATTGTTCAAAGAGCGGGTAACGTTATCCAGTAAATAAATCACTATCCAGCAGATAAGATGTACTCTAATCAATATACTTTGTCCAGCGCCTTATTCACTCTTTGAACAACCGGGTCCAGGTGGTTAAGTTTTAACGCACCATGTTCAGTGTTGTTTCCGGCCTTAGACAAGAAACTTTACTCCGCAATGTCTCTCTCCACTCCAGTGTATAAATGGTGACCGGCGAACCGATTATTAGCCTCACAAAATGTCTTTGGGTTTCCTCGATGGACTGGCTGCCGGTGTTCAATTGAGTGTTGCACCATATAAAGCCCCATATGAAGGCCCTACCTCAAAATATTCCGCCTCTAACTTCAGTTCTATCATTTTATTGCTTTTAATTTGCATGTACCCTTGGGATTTTTTGTTAATATTTATGGTTTTATTTCTCCCTTGATCTCCCAACTTTAGCTGGTTGGGAGTTATAAACATTAAAGTTAAAATAATCTGTTCATGTTAAAAGTTTAAAGTAATCACATCGCTATATCAGAACATAAATCAACACTGGATGTTAGTCCGCGGTTGTCTTACGAATGGACACTGGTGGCCATTAAGGCTGCATGGGAGTAATTTTCTTTCAGTATTCATTTGATTTCTGCTTTTTCCAACCGACAGTCCAACAAACGTCAAACTACCAAGCAAGCAACACACTTACCGTCACGCTGCAGTCGCCGCGGACAACGTGGAATGCTCTAAAGCGGGCCGCAACATCCTCAAGAAAGGTGGTTCCGCGGTAGACGCTGCCATAGCAACCACTCTTTGCGTTGGCGTCATCAACATGCACTCCACAGGAATCGGAGGAGGAGGGTTCATGATGGTGTACGACAGCAGTAAGCGGTCAGCGGAGGTGATCGATTTCAGAGAGACTGCACCGGAGAAGTCTGGTGTAGATTTGTTCAAGGGTGATCCACTGAATGGTATTCGAGGTAATGCCGTGTGTTTTATTTGTGTGTCCACAAGAACTGCATAAAATCGCTGGGTCCGGATTGGTGTAAATGTATTTAACCGCACATTTGCTGTAAAACCTTTGCGGCTGACTCACGACATTGCATGTCAAAGGGTCCCTACACTCTTGCAATAAACTAACATTAAATTGTTGGAAAAAACAGTCGAAATTCGAATTTCTTTGGACAACACGGGAATATTATTTCAGTTTTTCAAGAAAGAGGATATGATTGTCGTCTAATTTGGATTTTATGTTTTAACTTCCGCCAGCTATTTTGGATTTCGTTACGTCCCGTTGTCCACTAGTTGACATAAGAATATTTCTGCTCTTTGACAAAAGTGAGAACCTTACGACGGCATAAAATCCACACTGACGGTGTTCTCTCCATAGGTTGAAAAAACAATTGAATTTCGACTTTTTCCCAACAATTTTAAAAGCCCCAATTTATAGCAAGATTATAAAGTTCTACAACCTGCCGAGTCGAATCCAGAAATTCTCGACGTCTACATTGGACGTTGATTTGTGTCCCACGTTCGATTGGTCTTGTCGCATTATCTGCGACAGAAATGCGACTATGATTCAAGCGCATTGCCATCGGCCGTATCGAATTGCATGTAAATCGTCAAAGAAGGGTATGTACAGTAGCTTGCCGTGATACAAAATTTGCTTTAAAAATGAGGCATATTTCATTTATCGAGGTTTAAAGAACAGAGAGGTATTGAAAGTAATTTCGTGTAATTTGCTTTCGGGTTTGTTTTATCAACAAGAAGTGAAACCAAAAGCGATCATGACCCACTCCAACACATCTTCTTGGGCAGGACGTCATTAGTACGTGCCTCGAGTTTTGATTCGTTGGTTATGTTTTTATGCATTTTGATTGCACAGTTAAATTGAAATCTCAGTCTCTAAGTGATACTTACAACGCCACGTTATCAGGACACAGATGACCCTCAGTCAAACATGTTTGGTGAGCGCGCGTTTTCTTTTCCCTTCCCAGGTGGCTTAGCGGTAGCTGTTCCAGGTGAGTTGAGAGGCCTGGAGGCTGCATGGAAAAAATACGGCAAGTTACCATGGAAAGATCTGTTCAAACCAGCTATTAACATTGCCAAAAGAGGCTTCATTATTCCAGAGACTGTGGAAATAGCAATGCATATCTGGAAGGATTTGCTTATGAAGGACAAGACGTTTAGGTAAGCTGGCACAATTGAAAAAGGCTTATGGCCTAAAGCTAACAATGTTACTAATTCACTTGAGTTGTAAAATTCAGACAAACTATAAAATCTATAAAAATAAAATGCGTCCTCAAAAGGTAGGTCCTGATCTTAGATTAAATAGATAAATAGATCTATAAATAGTCGTCACATCCTTATAAATAGGTTTATTTTTTACCAATTTTATATAGTTTATATACATACATTTGTCGGGAAGCGCCTCACATGGGAACTTGCTTTCCGTTTGCGCCCTCCCCTTCGGCAAATGTTTTATATTTTCTCTTACATTATTTCTTTTCATTTCTGTTTCCCAATGAAGGTGATAAACTAAAAAAAACTAAACTAGTTCTTCCGATCCGTCAATTAACTAAGAAAATATTCTTATTCTTTCGCTGCCTTTTTCTATTAACACAGACGGGTTTTCACGCGAAATGGAAAGCTTCTGAAAAAAGGCGACCGACTAAGAAGACCCCAGCTTGCTAAGACACTGCAACTTATTGCACGAGCAGGCAGTGCAGAACCATTTTACAACGGACCAATGAGCAAAGCTCTCGTGAAAGAGGTCCAGGCTGCCGGAGGAGTCATGACCTTGGATGACCTTAAGAATTATAAAGTCAAGTTTCGTCCGGTGTTAAAAAGCAAGCTGGATGACATGACGTTGTTAAGCTGCCCTCCGCCAACCGCTGGACCAGTGCTGGCTCTGACTCTAAATATTTTAGATGGTAAGATCAAGAATCTTTTTCGATCTGCTAACCTGATACAATAAAAATCGAATGAGAGATCTCTCTTTTCACTCAAACGGAAGCTACGAGCAGTTCAGATTCAAATTCAGATTTTTTTATTTATGCACTATTTCAATAGTTTACTACAAAAGGAAATTGCGATACATCGCAAAAGTAACATAAAGACAACATTAAATTATATTAATCATCAAAGGTAAAATGTGCGCAGCGACCAAAGGAGCTTAGGCTTTCGAGTTGGTCACTGCTACGTGCAGCTAACTGGCGTATCATGTGCAACTAACTTAGTAGCACAAAACAAAAGACAAGAATATTAAGAGTGCATAACATCATACTACAATTTTAACATAAAAAACAACTGAAATGCTAATTAATACTGAGGGCAAAGAAATCAAATACTCATTGGGTATTTAAAAGGTACAATTTGTATTGCTTGTAGAAGATATTATATGGGAGATTTTTTTAATTTAGAGGGAATTGTTTCCCAAATTTTAGACCCAGCAAATGAACAAGTGGCAGCTCCGTAATTATTCCTTATCCTCTGCCGATGAAAATTAAGGTTCGATACAAATCTGGTGTTGTGTTCTGGTGCTGTAGTTTATTCCAGAAGTGTTGCTGTTACCATAAAAACAGACTATTAAGCGTCCGGGGGATTACTCATTTTCATGGGAGACCTGCACCGCATGGGTGGTCAAGAGGACAAAAGAGCGAACAACAGAACAATGTTCGCAGCCCTAAAAAACAATGCAGCTGCAGGTTATAAGGGTTCAATGAAATTGGAGCTTTTGAAAGGTGCAGATCTACGGCATTTTGAGGCCTTAAGAAGAGGCAGTCTGTTCGAGAGGGGGCCCGATAAATCATGAGTTTTGAGTAAAGATTATCCAGTTTTCCAAATTTTACAGTATAACTAACTCGAGTTATAACTCAAGTAGCGCAACCCATCCCTTACCACAATAATACGTCTGCGTATTGAAGGCCAAGTTTTCCTAAACTCGCCGATGTTTTGATCATTGGTACGCCTAAGTTTTGAAGATTTTGTATTGTATTTTCTACTATGGAGAGGGAGGGCCTTCATAGAGCTTTTAAAGTAATTTATGCCGTTTGAAGTGGTTCAGTATGGCCATTCAAGTAAAGCTATTTAGTGCACCTTTGATGCGTTATTTGCTATGCATACTAAGGCCCAGTTAAGACGCCGAACTTAACTCAAATTAAGGACGGCCCAAATCACGAAAATCCCGCCTTTTGATTCAGACGTCGAACTTTTCATGAGCCGAACCTAATGCATAAATTATTATAACGTATTTCAGATGCCGTCTCTCATAGAGAGCATGTTTTGCGTCAAGTAAATTAAGTTCAGCGTCTGAATCAAAGCCGTTCCAAAGCCGAAATTCCCGGCTGAGCCAGGCATGAAGAACGGCTGAGCCGTTCCAAATTGAAACAGCCGTTCTCAACTGATTCAAACACGCCAAACTTTTCATGTACTTAATTCAAGGTATTAGGTTCGGCTCATGAAACGTTCGGCGTCTGAACTGGGCCTAAGTAGTTCTAACTTTTCAGTATGATGAAAAACTCTTTGAGGTATGACAATTGAAATGATAGCCACTGAGCGGTACTTTCCCGTAGTCCTGCGCCTGTTCGTTTTTTTAAAGTGTGTTAAGATGAAATTCTTAGCATCAGAGTACAGTGAAGTTCCCCATAATTAATTGCCGCAGGATACAAGATGGGACAGAAAGACCTTGAATCAAACCCAGTCAGAACGTATCACCGCATCATTGAGGCATTCAAGTTTGCATACAAGTATCGATCAATGTTAGCGGACCCCGACTACGAGAAGGATGTCGACAAGGTTTGCTAGTCAGAGCGTCTAATTAAAGACTGTGGTTACTTGTTAATCCAAAGCCAAGGTTAGAGTAGTTATCACTTGAGTGTGGAATTATACTGAGCTATTTTAGACCGATAACGGCTAAAAAAGCACGCCCTTAGGGGCGGTACAGATAGCTGGTATAATCATGAGGCTCGGTTGAAACCAGTCGAAGCGCTATCGTCGTGTCAAACTCAATAGGTAGTTTGCATTAGCGCCACGCTGGTGTACAAAAGAAAATAAAATTTGTTCAGATAATTTGCATAAAAATGGAAGTTAACACCCAGGGCCGGGTTGTTCGAAAACCGATTAACGCTAATCCACGATTAAAAGTTAACCAAGGTTTTCATCTCGCTCATTAAAAATGATTTTAAAGGCTCATTTTAAGCTAATGGTAAAGGAAAGTCTAATTCAAAACTAAGGGACAAAAATCTTTTGGACGAATCCTTACGGATTTTTAAATATACTCGAATGAAAGTTCACGTTAACCCAGGATTAGCTTAATCGGGCTTTGAACAACTGGGCCCCCCAGTTGTTCGAAGCCCGATTAAGCTAATCCTGGATTAACGTGAACTTTGACCCGAGTCAATCTATAAAGATTTTTCCAAAAGATTTTTGTCCTTCAGTATTGACTTAGACTTTTCTTCACCTTTAGCTTGACATTAGCCTTCAAACCCATTTTTAACGAGCGAGATGAAAACCTCGCTCGTTAAAAATGCAAACTATCAATTGAATTAGCTCGACGGTTGATTCAAACGTCGAACTTAATTCAGTCGTGCTAGACCAAAATTACCAGCGCGTATTGTAACAATTTATACATTGTGGTGGTTCAGCACAAGTTAAGCATGATGTTTAATTGAACGTCATGCTAAAACATTCAGCACGGCGTTAACGCGAGATTAGCTACTTGGCACGACATTTGATTCAGACGTCGTGCTAACGTCGAACCTAATTCAGTCAGCTGCAGCACTTAAACTGCTTTTTGCGGCTCAATTCCGTTGTTATCATTTCACGTATCTGTATAAAGTGTTGTGGTTGTTGTTCTTGTTGTTAATCGGGATGAACTGAGTTCAGCATAACGATAGTGCGTCGTTTAAAGTGGGCCAAAGGACCAGATCGAGTAACTCCTCCCTGATCGTGGTATGCATGGGAGATAAAATTGAACAAGCACTTTTAGTTGGCATTTCACGACTTGCTTTATCACAACTGTTTTGGATTCTGCTTTTGATAAAAAAAAGACAGTATGTTAACTGTTTGGTAGGACACCGGCCATTTTCGGATCATTTCCTTCACTGTCTGACATCTCCATTGACTTTCAAATCTCGCGCGTGCAACGCGTAAAAGTCCCCGATGTGTCGCGGCATTCTGAGCGATGACGCTCTACTATATCAATTGCTTGGGCTCAAACAAGGTCGAAACGTGAAGCCGTGGTTGTAACGAATGCAAGAGCTTATTTTTCATCAACTTCTTCCTAGACTGTTCAAGAAATGATGAGCACAAAACTCGCAGATGAACTAAGGCACCTCATCACGGATGACGAAACACACGAGCCGGATTACTATGGTAACCCGAGGTATCACGTGCCCATCAAAACTGGAACAACTCATCTGGCTGTACTGGCCGCCAATGGAGATGCAGTGTCACTTACAAGCACTGTAAATGGATAGTAAGTATACTGGAAACTAGAAATAACCATATATGGTATATAGGAAAGCAGTGGATATCGCCAGCTTTTCTCGCGCTCTGATTGGCTACTCAAAATCCAGAAAGTATCTCCTATTCACCTCCCGGATCCCGTCCTGCATTTCGAGTGCTAATATTTTCGTCAATTTGTCAGAAATAAAGTGACTTATTGGGGCTGGCTATTCAGTGATTTGGTATATCCTAAAACTAAATTATTCACCTCAGGGTCGTTGAAGAGGCGAATGAAGTCAAAACGTCAGTTCCTATCCGATGAGAGGTAAACTTGCAGAAATAAAGAAAAGAACAAAAGAAATCCAGTGGCCGAGTGAAACGCGAGGGACTTCAACGCTCTTGTTACTCAAGCTCCCTATTTTCATTCAGTATCCTCTATTTAACACTAAGAAAATCCCGCCACGTTTTCAAGACCCATTCCGCATCTCGCTTCGTTTTTAAACCCCAACGCCCCAACGTTTTCAAGCCTCATCCCTCAACCAACCTCCTTTAGAAGCGCCATCCCGTACCCCGTCTCATTTTAACGCACTATCTTCCATTGGGCTAAAATTATCTCAAATAGACCCTGTTTAATTAAAGCGCGAGGCCTTTGAAAATAAACGACGTTTTTAATTCAATAGGTAACCTTTAGTTAGAGCAAACAACGAAGCAAATACAGCGTTCGTTAATAACAACACCACCAATCCATTTTTTGCAGTTTTGGAGCCAAATTTCTTTCAAATAAGCTCGGTTTAGTCTACAACAACGAGATGGACGACTTCAGCGCCCCTAATGTGACAAACGAGTTCGGTCTGCCACCGTCACCTGCTAACTTCATCAAGCCTGGCAAGAGACCACAATCCTCCGCGGTACCCGTGATCATGCTCGACAAAAAAGGCAATGTGTTGATGACAATAGGCGCTGCTGGTGGTACTATCATAACCACGTCAGTTGCACAGGTTAGCTTCGGTTTTGAGTCATGGTTTATTTTGTGTAATCGTCTTGTAAAAGTAAGAATAATTTGTTGCAGATAGGACTTTGTTGCTTCCTTTTTTTATGTGGTGTGACAGAAATACATGCTTCGAAAGTAAAACATGCCACATGGAGAAATCAATAACTGGATGGTTTGGTCATTTTGCAGGCGATCATGAACTATTTCTGGTTTAAAAAGGATCTGCAGACTTCCATCACAATGCCACGAGTACACGATCAGCTTTTCCCAAGCTCTGTGTTTGCGGAAACCAAATTCCCAGCAGATATAGTGAAAGGACTCGAAGCCATTGGACACAAGGTTCGTACTTTCAACTCTCTCGGCCAAGAAAGATTGAAGGGAGGCATGTGGCCTAGTGGTTAGGGTGACGGACTTGTAATCTGGAGGCCCCAGGATCAAGTCCAGCTCTGACCACTTGGATTTGTTTCGCGGTAGCCCCGTTTTCAACTCCAAGGCCACGCTTTGTAAATAGCCAACTGGTTTACCTCCCACCAGTTGGGATTTTTAACAAATGTTATGAACAGTTTGGGTATTTATTTCACAGATTTATGTTGTCCTCGATTTGCAATTCAGTGCTAAATACTTCGACACTAAAATAAAGTCATGTATTTATTATTTATTTATTTAGTTATATTTATTTATTTATTTATTTATTTAATTATTTATTTATTTATTTTAAGAATGATCAGCATTACATTCTCCTTACATCTTCAACACACTATCAAGACATCAGATGAGATTAAAAATCATCAATGTAGCAAACGGAGACAACTGAAAAGCTTCAATTTTGAACAAACGCTATACATTTCTTTGTGTTTCACTGTTTTTTAGAATAATTGTTGCTTAATTATCTCTAAAAATGCGTGGTTACCCCCAAATTTCTTTTTGGGTTTCAATAGCCCTTGCTAAGATCTGCTTTCCCCGCATAGTCATAAACCAAACAAAAATACTTCTTTATTAGTAGGCACCGTCTTTAATTCGTCAATTCTGTAGGACGCAACATACCTAAGTCACCTTAGTTTCTAAAGAAACCGGTGGTGATGCGCCAGTGGGGGATTGGAAAGGAATATTTGGTAAAGAGATTCAAGAACTGACGTTTCGAGCGCTAACAGACGAAGGGTTAACGCTCCAAACGTCAGCTTTAGAATGCAAATTACCTTATCAACTCAGTAATCGAACCTAAGACTTCCAGATTGATAAAACCAAATATTCGTCATGGCTGACTATATGACCTCCCGTTGTGAAACATTTAATGACTTATTCTTTCTGTTCCACTGACGGAGAGGTTACTGAAAACGTTTTTTAGGAGAAGAAAGAAACAACGCTTTTCGCTGAAATCCTCTTTACTTTTCAGGTCAAAGTAAGCGACGTTAGCCACGCTGTAGTGCAAGGTATCGTGAAGAATCCCCACAAGTTCAAACTAGTCGACAACCGCGGTAAACGCAAAGGATACGTGTACAGCTTGATACCTCAAATCTACGCTGAGTCTGACTACAGGAAAGGAGGACTTCCAGCTGGATATTAACTCTTACACGCTACGGCAGATGCCAGAATTGTTCATAGGTTTCGCTTGGAATGGCTAGGGTATCGCTCGCTGACTCGAACATAAGATAGAATCACGTTGTACAGCATAGAACCACAGGAAAGCATTTTAATTTTAGCAGTTTTCATTTGAAGGGTCACAGTCGAGAGTTTTGTCCACACTCAAAAGTTAGAACAACTACGAAGAGCACCATTGCACAGGTTTCGCCTATACTGACGCAGACTCAAAAGTTAGGAACACCAGAATTTTTTTTAATCAAGGATTGACTCTTAAAGCAACCAATTAGATAATTGTAGAAAAAAAAAATGTGAAGTTAAACACAGAAACGGCAGAAGGGAACTGCCGCACGATACCTATAATTCAGTCATCCACAGACTCATATCTACCTGATTCGCACGGGATTAAAATGAGCTTCTCACACACAACTGGATACTTGCCAAGGCGAACCACCCAGCTTGAACTTTATTGACTGAAATACAATGCGAAAACTTTACAATTGAGCAATACCCTGGCAAAAATGTTTTGAAAGCACAGGAAAAAACACGAACAAGCCAACGGGTTACAACAAACTCAGGAGCCAAGAAAGAAACAACAACGAACAACAGTACGAAAAACAACACTTTCACGCTAGTAGTATGCCTACATTAGTATGAATTTGAATTTGTAGCTTAGCTCAGCTTTTATGAGGAAACCAAAAGAATTAGCAATTAGTTTCTGAGGCACGTGGGTCTCACCAACGGGCGGAGTAACTACCATATATACTGAATCGTCGATCACTCAACCCCGAATACCTAAGAGTCCTCATCAGGCTTTTTCGCCAGCGGTTAGTCGTCTGAAGAGACCCTGGCCGGAGTACCAATGAATCTCGCACTCAGAGTCCTCAGGCTCCTTGGCCAGCGGTTAGTCGTCTGGAAAGATTCCGGGGGTACGTACTAGCTGGAATTTTTCACCGCAGAAATTAACGCGCTGAAAAAACAGCAAGTGAAGGCAATCAAAAAATTTCCCCAGAGTCTAACCTGGCGACCAACTGCTATCCAACAATCCTGAGGGCTCTGGGTACGAGATTGTCGTTCCCAGTTATCGCTTTCGTGCACAGTACAGGGAGCCTTCACCTCAACTTCATCGCCTCGCCATTTTGAATCTTAGTACACAGTCCAAATTAGCAAGAATTTAGCGAGGTCTGGAACCGATGCCTCTATTTTGAATGGGCGTTCTGGAACCGAGAAATGATCGGAAACTGTTCGGGACATGATCGGAAGCTCCGAAGAATTTCCAACCAGATGTGGGAGCTTCCTGTGTGAAGACAACATCAAATATACCAATAAAATCAGCACATTTTCCACTTGTCTCCTGTGATTTCGTGTTGATCTAATGGTAGTGGTAGCAGTAATAAATCTTTGAGAGGGTCAATGGTTGGAGCCTCGTTTCTGGTGGTGTGGTTTTCTTAAGCAAGATTTAAAATTTATCCACGTTGTCTCGTTCCCTCCTGTTTTGTACGACGATTAACAAACACGATCATTCTAGATTTCAATACGTTTCGGCACATTCCTTCGCCATCGTCTGTAAAACGACAACGTGAAAGTGACAAAATTTAAGGTTTTGTAGAGAAAGTGTGCAAACGATGGTGTATATTTTATACTCCACCATCCATACCTATTCAGGTCCTTGATAGTTCGGCTAAAATGCGCAAATTTACGAGTTGGATGATCAAGAAATACCAACTCGAATTTATGTTAATTTTCAAATGTCGTTTTCGTTAGCGTAACTTTCCGCGGTGAGTAGTTTTACGAACCGTCAGTAAACGCTAACAAAATACTGGCAGTAACTTCAAGGGGAGGGGGAGGGGTAATTCTCTCCTAGTCATTTCATGCTTGGTATCTTATATCTCTCCTATTCACTTCATGCTGGGGATTCTGTGATGTGATATCAACCCATCCAGGGTAGCAGTACTGAATATTCCTAGTCACTTCATGCTTGGTATCCTGCGATGTATCACACCATCGGGGGGAGGGGGGAGGGGAGAGGGGAGTAGTAATGATCCTGGCATTCTATCCTGAAGGGGTTTGGGAGGGCAGGAGTGACCCTCATACTAAAGTAATCACCGCAGAGCTACCTGCCGGCACTTGTTCGTCCAAACAAATGGATTGGACATGAACTTTGAGTTGTTTTGTTAGCAGAATTCTGTTCAAACGTTTATTGTAAAAGCTATAAGAATTCTACTCAAGAAACAACCTAATTTGGCATTTATTTAATCGATTGATTTTCCAGTTAACCGATCAAGGTCAGTTAGTTTGTGAAATTAATCCACAATTAGGTTATCACTGAACTATCAAAAATAAACATTCATGGAACGAGTGAGTAAGTTGGGCGGTAAAGTGGAACATGATCAGCCTCTAACTTGGCATTCATTTAAACGGTTGATTTTCCAGTTAACCAACCAGCAGTTAGTTTGTCAAATTAATCCACAATTAGGTTATCACTGAACTATCAAAAATAAACATTCATGGAACGAGTGAGTAAGTTGTGCTGTAAAGTGGAACGTGATCAGTCGTACAAAGCGTAAAATAAAAAATTATTTCCAGTTCAATGGCTCTGATGATCACAGGTTAAACCATCCTCCCTGCCAAAACACCACTCACTGCCTTAGCGGAATTAAGATATGGGAGACAAAATTTAGCCTAGGCTGGAGGTCGCAAGACAGTGAGGAAGACATAGCGGAACGCCGCCAGAGGGGAGGAGGGTGGCTAAAAATATTCTACAAAACGAGGCAGCGCGTAACTTGGCAAAAGAAGCAAAAAGGACCAGAATAATTTGCTTTAATAGGCAAACGGGATCACTAGAGAGCCATCCACTAGGAACTATTCTAAGAGGGTGTTTTATACAGGTAAAAATTTCGCACGGTTGATTGCGTGAGTATTTTACCAGTGAGAATAGCATGACGCTTTGACGCTCACTGTTGCTGTTTACCAAGGACGAGGTCATTACATGTAAATGTTAGCCAAGCAAATTTTTGTTACTAAATGGGTTGAGAACAACGAAATCAGCGTCCAAATGTGTACCCGCCAAGAAAACAACGAGGGTGGTATTTCTTCATCTGCCACTGGGCCGAGCAATCTTGGTCTAAGGCATGCAAAACACTGTATGGGGAGGTTATCATGAGCGAGCGACTGAAAAATAAGTAGTCCCGGATCACTTGAGCACTCAAATAAATAATTTCATTCTATTTCTACTGAAAAATAGGTGGTTCAGGCGAAAAAACCTGAACCACTCTGGCAACTAACTGGTCTGGCACCAAGTCGCTCATTCCTCTGTTTACGAAGAAAGCCCACGTTTTGCAATCATCTTAACACTCTCCGCTGTTCGCAAGAAATACATCAGTCAAGTTACGTCCCCGTCGACGAAAAAACGAGTAACTTGGAGCAAGTCTACCAACCAACCAGATAGTAATAAGTTAAAAAAAAAAAAAAAGAAACAAGTTTGGCTGCATAACTGTGAAGTCCTTGCTGACTGTTGTCGACTTATTAAGTCCACGCTGAATAACAATAAATAGACATCCTAGAGCGAGAATAAAGGGAGCGACCAGGCAGGGCAGTTAGCAGGAAGCCAGGAACATATTAAAGTTCACCTCTTTTTGTCTATGTTTGGAGTACATTTGTTTGTTTGTTTTGTTGTTGTTGTTTTTTTGTCTGAGTTTCGTGAACATTGAGTGTCTTACGTTCGACAGCATGCAAAATCCTTAAAAAATTAACATAATATTTAAAAATGTGTTTGGCGCTGGGCCGACAACCATTTGAGCCGATTTAGAAGCGTCCGTGTTCGTACCATTAAGTTAAAGCATTCATTAAACTCCAATCTTCTTTCTATAGTTTTCGCGATGTACCGCAAGCATTTTGTTTGTGGATCAGTTTTTTCTGCCAGATGTATTCAACACACTTAATCCATTTTCTCTTTTTTTTTATAAATCATGAGAAATAAAATGTGAAATATGTCTCCAACTTTTTGGTCCGTGGGTTGGTCTCCTAATGTTTGGAGAGCTAGTGGTCTTGAGTCAGTTTGTACTCGCAATCAGGCGAATTGAATTTATAACTGCGTGGACCATTTTATTCGGGAGTATACGTTAAAAGACTCCTGTTTCATTGTACTTTTAATCCCTGGTTCAAGGCTGTTGGCAAATTGAGATTTTTTTGCCACTTTTCCATTTTTGGGGTAAAAACATTTTAAATGTTTGAACTTCTCCAAGTTGAAAGTCCAAGACTCCGATACCGCCTCGTATTGCAAATCAACCGCGCCAGCTTATCCCGCCTGGCGGTTCCAGGGACACTTGGGGACGGGTTAGATCCTGAGGACACTTTCAACAACGGCTCCCTGTAAACAGTGCTCCGGCCCTTGGAATCCGCGAGCCTGCCAAAATTACTGACATTGAGTTCACTGAGTTTGCCCTGGGTACACATACCAGGGTGAACAATCTGTCGATAAACCGGCGAGTTTTGAGCGCGCTTTCGGCGGCACTTGTTGAACAGCTGGTCTCGAAGATTGCTGTCAAAAAAGCTATAGATGGCCGGATTCGCGCCAGAGCCAGGAAGCATGCGAAGTCACGGAAAATCTCAAAGTTCTTCTTCTTGGGGTGCCCCACGGTTTCTAGAGAGTAAAGAGCCGCAATCGGAGCATAACAGAAAATGAACGCCGCCATGACTATCAAGTTCATGACCACGGATTTTCGCTTGGCCAAAGGCACTACTTTGGAACGAAGAGAGCAAGTGAATCGGCGATGAATGTTGGCATGGACATCAGGCGCCACTTCGCCCAAACCAGCCTTCTGTGTACAAGCTGAATCTGGCCTCAACAGTTTGCTGACAACCGCGAAGTAAGTAATTGTCATGATTGTAATCGGCAGCAGAAACACCGCCCAGAGTTGCACAAGCGAGAAGAGTTTGTCTTTCCAAGGCAGAACCAGGTGCTTGGCGTTGCAGTCAAACAACAAAGCTCTGGGTTGGTGCTTTGATCCCAAGAAATAATACAGCACAGGATTAGCGAACAACAGCGCATAACACCACGCGAATACACTCATGTATTTCGCTTGTCGCCGCGTGATTTTGAACAGTGGATAAAACACTGAGTAAAGTCGATCCATGCTTATCATTACTAAAGTGACGGTAACTGAACCCAGAGCAACTGACTGGGCGTATTCCAGTAATTTGCAAACCGTTGGTCCACCCACGAAGTACTCCCCAATTATTTCTTGTTCAATCTTGAGCGGGATAACAATGCACGCGATAGCCAGTTCTCCAACTGACAGATTTACAATTAAGCTGTTCATAGCGGACATTCGGGGAGACCGTAATCCACAATAACACACCAAGACGTTCCCAGTCAAAGAGACCGCCAGAATGAGCGACAATGCGATGATTTTGCCAACAGCTATTGTCTCACTGTAAACCACTTCTTCACCAACATGTATCCCTGTAGAGCGCGTCAAAACATCCGTTGAGTTTACCGGCGAAACCATTGCGGTTTGATACACTCGACTAACAAGGCATTAACTCGTTTTTTAACCCACTGAGAAAGGGTGGGTTTCGAAGTGTCGGGTGTTCATGTGGGGCCGAAGTAACAGAGTGGCTCAAAGGTGATAAAAGTGGCTTTTGAGTGCAGGAGTTCCAGTGGGCTGTAAGTTATTTGCTATGGATGACACGCCTGCCAGGTGGCGTGATATTTGGCGGGTGTTTTTCGCGCCACGTCAGTAGAGCACCAGCTCCGCACCCTTTGAAGTCGCCAGAGAGCATGCGCGAATGCAAACAACTGCTGAAATGAGCTATTTTGGGGAAACCTTTCTCAATACCAAAGGACAATTTATAAACGCGACCACGCTGTGACATTTTTAGCAGCTTTCAAAACCTTCCAAAATTGAAGAATATAACTTCTTTGAATTGTTTTCAGTTTTGATAAACACCGCTCAATTACCATGAAAAAATTCCGAGCTGTGAGATCAGTGAAGCGTTCTAAAAGTTGCTAAACGGATGAATAGTTGCATCTAATCTCGAGCTGTGTTTCGCTGGGGCATAGACACATATGTTATGCACCGACGGAGCGCTAAAGAATGACGACCTCTGGAGTCTACGGTATTTGAGTTTTTCAGTGGTTATCGCACGCAACAGAAGCATAACCTCAAACTGTAAATATTCAAAGTCAATTAATCCAACAAATAAAGCAAACGATAACAGAAAAGTAATCGCTGGAAACTGAACTGGCCGAGTGCTTTCGTGGTTTATTGTGATAATCGCCATCAGTGTGACAGCTACAAGGCTCTCCCCGCCCGTTTTCATTTTAATATACAGATTTACCCTCAAACAACCTTCACATTTCAACTGCACGAGTCACGCTTGAAAAAAAATCCGCACAGTGTGATCAAGAGTTTTTCGTTAGAGGTAGTTTTTCTTCATAAATAATTAATAACTTCAATTTTTCCGATGTAACCATGTGCAACGAGACCTTTACAGACGAATGAACACGCTGTGTTAGGGAAAACAATTTACCACTTTCAGCCCCAAGAAATTCAGACTCTTCTGAATCAAAGTACCGTCGGGAAATCTTAGCTTGTCTTTTTTCGTAATACGACATTCTTTTTTTTTCTGCCAGAAATCAAAGCACGCTAACTTTGTCCCTGCCGCGAGATTTCGAGTTGAAATTTTATAAAAGAAAACTCTGGTTTTTCTTCTTAACTAAATCCGAATGAATATATAGTTGAGACGACTTTAATATGCCTTCCGACCAGATTTTCACTTGTAGTCACCTGTGAAATAATTTGTTGCGGGGCCGACATAACTCTTACTGAATTGACCGTACCGGCTACTAAATGATTTGCATGAACATGCACTGCCCTGATTTAAAGAGCATGACCTGTAATTAATGAAGATGGTTTCGGTTTTACTGTTGGTTAGGAGATGATTTTAGATTTTCTCCGGACAGCGGTTAAAAAGCGCCCACGGCATACAAAAAGCTAATTTCGTTTCGCCTAAACTATCGGCGGAAAAGAAAAGAAACAACAGCACCATGGCCACAGAATTCAAACTTTACTGATAAATCAGAATCTTTGTATGGTCACACTTTATTTACGAGGATTTCGATTCTTTGACAGACTCGAAAGTTCCCACTACTTTATACGCTAAAATCCGTCAGAAACAGCGCTGTATAGGAAACTGCTGCTCGGTGGCTTTCATTCAGTGAATGGTGACAATTTAGAATTTACTTGATCATCACAGACTCAAAAGTTAAAACCACCTTTTACGACATAAGAAATAGCAGACGAGTACGGGTATGAACTGCTCAACCGCATTCATTTCAATTGTTACGCTTGACGATTTCATTACTGAAACTCAAAAGTTAGAACCAGGTTAGACTGTTCAAAGTCCCCTGTTTTCTCGTGTGGTTGTAGAGATCGTAGCCGCTTTTTGTGAATCAGATGAATGGAGAAAGAAGAAGTCTTTCTCTGTAGTGTTACAACTTATAAGTATAAAAACATGAAGAAACTTTTCCGTAATGTTTTAGTACGGCTTTTGATTTATTTGTTTAAAACACGTTTAGGCCCATGAACCTCGCAGAGAACTGGGCAAACGGAGAAACAACTGAATAAACCAGAAACGCAAACAAACGCACAAGCGGAAGAACGAGCAAACGGCAAATACGGATTAGCAAACAGATAGGTGAATGACCGAGATAACGATCCAATGGTCCACCGAGCGCTCCGCAACGGAAAGAACGAGCGAACGAACGAGTGCCGCAAAACTGGATGAACAGCTGAACGACCGAGAGAAGCTCTTTTGTTTGCAACCATAAGCATCTGAAAGATCGATTTTCCTAATGTTTTGACGCAAACTTTAAACCCTTATTGTTTTTATGTTACGTTAATAATAATGTTATAGTGCACGTATTTCACCAAAATGAAAAATATGAAACAACATAGATTGATTGAAGCAAAAATGATTCGAGGGTCTGTCATTCTCGTCAGGGGCACAGAGAACAGACCCGGTAGAGAGTAAAGAAACGCCAAACCGTGAACCGCATGAAAGAAGAAATGTAGGAGTTACAACGAGGGAGAAATTTCAATTAATTCTAGGGTGACTCTCGCGCGCCACAGCTGGTCCTACGTGCACTGAGCTCGGTAGTTAAGGTTGCGCTCGTCATTACAAAACAAGATGGCGGCAGTTCGATGACACCGAAGCATACGATCTCGTAGCCTGCGAGGGCAGAAGCCTTTAACGCCTTTTCTTTCGCTTTCGCATGTTAACGATCGCAACAATCACACGGGAAAATAGAGGGCTGTAAACAGCCCCTACGGAACCATGCCTGCCCAGCCTAGACGGTTCCGTGGACGTCAAGTTCAAACATTTCCTCATAGCTGGCATCAAATGGTTAACCTGGGAGAGTTTCTGAGCGCTTTATCTTGCAAAATGTTTCGCAAGCAAATGAAACGGAAACTTTCGTTCTTAACGGAAGTTTCTACACAGAATTTCACAGCCGGTAACTCCAATTGAAATTTTCGATTACTCCTTCCTTTTAGGTCGCGTCCAACCTCGTACCCAGAGACCTCAGTACTTTGGCCACCGGTTAGTCGTCAGGAGAGACTCTGCATGGGGAACTGGAATTTTATTACCGCAGGATTTCTGCGGTAAAACAATGCAGGCCGTCACGGAGCAGCCAATCAAAAAAAAAATAATTTTTCTTTTTGAATTTTGAAATTTGACTCTGGGTATAAGATTGGGTTGCGTCCACCTCTGTTATATTCCGGGCACGCAGGAGAAAATGATAATGTATGACAAAATTTAGGTAATTCCTTTACCCAACTTATAACCTCTTACAGCATTATCATTAACCATTTGTTAAAAGGAGTTCTACGAACGCTTGGTTTACACCCCTCGGGGGGGGGGGGGGGTACTCCCCTACATAAGCTCTATAGGCATACATGTGCGGCACCAAAGAGTACGGTTTTTTGGGCGTTTTGGTCTAAAATAGGGTATATAATAGGTGCGGTTACACGGGGCACTCTTCCCGTGGTAAATTGTCCTTTTACCACGGGAAACTGTATTTAGTCGTGTGACCGACGTTTCCCGAGGTAAATTTCCTGTGTTTAATATCTATGGATACGTCAAAAAGATCACACGAAGCGCCCATGACATTTAACGTGGTAAATTGCTTAGGTGTTTTGATGCCCAAGGTACAAGAGCCAATCACGATGCTTCATTTGACAGCAAAAGTTTCTTCGCAGCTCACCCTTTTCTCCACTGAAACTGCGGCTCTCATGGCGGTATCTTGTCGCGATAACGCCGGCCCAACTAATCTACAGATGTATTCAAAAGTGGCTCTGGGAAACCCGAAAGTTTTCTTTCCACCAGCCATCAAGCGATCTATTATTTAGCAATCTTTCAAAACAAAGCTGCGGACGCACGCGCGCTTTAATTAGTTCCTCAACGTTGAATTTGTCTAGTTAAGACAGCAGTACTCTGTTGTATCATTGCAAGCGACCACCACCTTTGAAATCTCCTTCGCATCAAGTATCGCATAAAAAGGTAAGCGGAAAGTCGTCGGCGTGATAGCAAGAGAAAGATAGATATGAGGCACGCTAATTCTCTTGAATCAAACTCCATGACTCAAAAAGTTGCAATTCAATTTCCCGCCACATTTGCGTGACATTTGTTTTACCTTGGGAAATCGCTATTCGCGAAAACCGCTGGAACCACGGTACACTAAAACCTAAGTGTGATGTACCGCGGGACAATTTACCACGGGAAATGCCATTTACCGTGCTGTGTGTAGCCGCACCTAATTTAATCATTTTGATCTGAAAGTCTTTTAACGGGTTTCGATTCCAGAGACCATGTCTGAAAAAAGGATGTGCATTTTCAGAGGCCATGTATGAAAAAGGTTCCTGAAAATTGCACATTTTGGTCTGCAATGGAGTATGGATTTACTGAACATTTTTATCTGAAAGTCTAAAATCGGGTATGGATTCAAAAGACCAGGTCTGAAAAAGGAACCAGAAAATTACAAAGTTTGGTCTGAAATAGGGTCAGGGTTTAGGGAACCAAACAGCACACCCCCAACAAAAATTCCCAGGGGTACTCCCCAATCGTCCCGAAATAGCACCATTCCCGGCTTCGACCAGCTTGACAAATGTACATTGTAGTTTGATTTGGGATTTGATCTTTGGTGAACTTTGATTTTGTGTATGGCAAACTGTGACAATGAGTACAAAACAAAAGAAAACTCATTTTAACTTGTGACAAGTTAAAATGAACCGCAACATCTATGTACCTCAAACCATAAACGAATTGTCGACGTATCGTAAGCTAGACTGAATGAGTTCCATATGCAACAAAATGTTTATCTCCTAAATAAGCCTATTCAGGAAAAAAACGCAAACGATTTGATGAAGAAAAGGTCACGTCATTGAAAAACTCCGTTGTTATGGATTCTTTCGGATGCAACGGGCAAATTAGATTCCGGAATCATGTTTCCACCTTTGAACTTTTTATTCCAAATTCGTGTTCACGGAAAAACAAAAAAACAAAAAAATAAAAGAAACTTGGTTCGTCACGGATTCGGAGAAACGACGTTTCCTTTAGAGTAACTGAACCTAACAGAGCATTGCCTGCTTCTGCTCCGCGTTGCTAAACTTGTCTCAAGTCATCTTGAGTGGACGACGAGAGACGAAGACTTTGACTCCCACGAGAAATGGACTTTGAGTAAGTCTAGCGATGGCCGTTTTTATACCAGAGGAAGTTCGTCCACACGGATAAAACGTCCTCTTGTATGAAAATAGCCCGCGAAGGCAGACGTATTTCCGGCTGTCGGGAATCTTTTTCGGCGGAGAGAATCTCGACAGCCGGAAATACGTCTCGTTCGCTGTATGAAAACTGCCAATACCATAACCTTGACCTTCGGATCTTGATCACGCGCGCAAGTCATGCCACGACGATGTCCTACACGCGTGTAAAATTGTCAGTAACTCGAGTAAGTTGGTCTGGATGATGAATGAAATTTTTACATCTATCGTTAAAAAGCAGACTTCATTCATTTACATTTCACACTTAAAGCACTGACAACTATACTGTGTCATACTTTTTAGTCTCAGTACTTATGATCGACATACAAGTATAAAATAAATATTGTGTATTAAATTCCGATCCCAATACGCAGCTGCAATACGAAATCTAAACAATTGAAACCTGCCTTTTGGCCCTAATAGCTGTATTTTTGCGTTTGCCTTGAAGAGTTAATGCTGCAAAATAAGAGCGTATGAAACTTACCATACAGAATAAATCTTCTACGCCCTTCTAGCTACATCTCACGTATTTTAATTTTTCACGTGTTCGAAGAATTTTGCGAGTTCCTCGTCTTAGTGACCTCCCCTCTTAGCTTAGCGACCACCCACTAAATTGCGTCACTCGGTTACTTTATTTTGCGCGGTGAAATAAAATGCATTCAGGGAACATAAACAAAACAAAACGCTTTTCATCGACGAAGAAGATTTTTTTGAGGGAGAGATCTTAAAGATGTAGCCATGGAGGAGGGATAGTAGTTATGTTGTTGGCTCAATTCACTAAAGGACAACACAGTCCTCGCACAAATTCCTATTTTGGCGATCAATTCGCTTCGTTTTTGCCCCATTCGCTCGACAGAAAGGACGAAGGGACACTGTTTTCTTTTTCCTTTCTGTTGGATTCATCTCTTCTCCGCAATGGCAGAACAAGTTGGTGAATTTGTTTACAACAAGAAAGACCTCATAGGACATGGAGCGTTTGCAGTGGTTTTCAAGGGACATCACAAAAAGGTGAAAAACATTTCATATCATTTTTGAGGCACAGAAAGTAAAATTACTTCCGACGTCTGCATGCGATATAAGCTTACATACACAGATAAGAAACCGTCGGCTACATTTGTTCTTTTACGCAACAGACTTAGGCTCACGTAATTACGTTCTTTGTTGTTGGGAATTTTTTTTTTCTATGTTTTTTTACGTATCTGATAGCTTAGGGCTGAAGGACCAGTAGTTATATTTATAGTGGCCGATCTCATTAATTTTGCTTTTTGGCGTTTAAGTTATAACTTTGAATTCTAGGACATTTACATCTCTGAATCGCACCAACGTAAGTTTGAAACAATTAGTAAGCTTAAATCTACAATAAATGCCTCGAAATTGAACTTTAAGTGGTAGATTTTTCATTAAAAAAAATATATTTCAGCCGGGGTATCTGAAGTCGACTTTTGTCCAAACAATTCGTGTTTACAATAATTATGTTAAGTATCTAACCTTTGTTCGATTCCCTGTTTACAGAAAGAGGATTTTGTCGTAGCAATCAAGGTGATAACAAAGAAAAACCTTTCCAAGACCCAAAACCTTCTTGCAAAGGAAATCAAAATTCTTAAGGTAAGACGATCGAAGACATCTTTAATTTATTGACATCAAGTGCTACGATCAAAAAAGCGATTTCTTTGCATGATATTACATGACGTACGTTGGAGAATCCTCAAGGAAGAAGTCACACAGAAGTCTTGTGTTGGATAATCTCTTTCCAGTTATTGCACGTGATTACACTATGGTTTGGTTTTGTTCTTGTAACAATCACTCATTCAAGTACGAAACTAAAAATAAACTTTAAAGAAGTTATCCTTTTTTTCAATTCAATAATTGACTTGTCATGCAACTTTGCGTGAAACTGAAATGCACCCCGGCATGCTTGCTCACATTAATTTGTCATGTTATCTTTTACCACAGGAACTCCATCATGAAAATGTTGTCTCACTTTTTGATTGTCAGGTAATAATTTGCACTATTTAGTAGTCCTTAAATATTTTGTAATTTGGTTTAAAAATAAAACCCCAAGGTTTGAAAAAATAAGAGTTATCTGTCTGCTGTAACTAAAGATACCTATCATATCTTGCATATTTGCAATTTCTTTTGTTTCATTGGCATTTCTCCATTGATTTAATTTTTACTCTCCAATAACAAAAGAAAACCTTCTCCCAGACAAAGAGCAATTATTGTTATACTTTTCATAATCTGAATTCAGACTAAATAATTTGTGATAAAAAACTGGAATTTTTGTGGGCAAAATGTCACCTCAAACTTTCCTAGGTCTGCAAAAGAATGCTTTTTGTTTTTGGAGGGACAAAATGCTGCTTGACCTACAAAACATGGCTGGCTTACAATTTTAGAAAGTTAATATTTTATTGCAACAACAGCTCAGAAATGTATAAATAGTATTCAGGGAATGAGATTTCCATTCCCTAAAATTAAAATTTCAGCTAAGAGTCCATTTACAGATCAAACTGTGTTAGGTTGCACCTACATGTATCAGGGGTTTCTATAAGAGCAGGCAACCAGCGAAATTCGCCATCTACAGTGTATATCAAGCAAATTGACCTAAATTCGCCTCCTACTTTCTCCGAAATTAATAAAATTAGAGTAAAATTGAACTTTCATTAGCCGTCTACTTTGCAGTTTTTGCCGAAAAAATCTCTGTGTAAAAACTCTCTCTCTCTCTCTTTCTGAAATCTCTGTGTAAAAACTCTATTGAAAAATTGTTGTCGGATAAAAGGTGTAAACCTTGAATGATGAGACTCAAACGGGTATCTTTCTGGGAAGTGTTTGACCAGTATGAGCTTATTTGCATTTTTCTTGTTAAAAAATGAAAGCATGTGCGGCTTTTAGGGCTAATATTAAATTGACCATTTGTCACAGGCAAGAAAAAACACAAAACTGATATGATAGGCTTATGCTAATTTGATCACCCCATAATTCTATAAGGTCGGATCGTTCAGAGTTTGCACAGGACAACATTTTTTTCTCATTTGGGAAATACGGCTAGGTAAGGAAATAATTACCTGTAACATTCTCATTCAGTTCCCATACCTCCTTTAAGCTTGTGTACCCAGCTAGTAACATGAGCTGGTTTCTTGAGAAGGAAAATTTTTTATTAATTATTGGAGTTTGACTGTTTTGTATTCTCCAATCTATAGGAAACTCCCAACAATGTATTCCTTGTTATGGAGGTTTGTATTGTCATTTGACACTTTACCCGACGTTGTATTACTAACAGTGCAGGTCAGAATGAAGCAAACTACACAGACGCATTCTTGACCCAATAAAGATACATATACTCGCTTTTTTAGACTCCTCTAAAACTGTGCAACTTTGCCATTGTTATTCATTGCTATAAGTTTTTTTGCCAAGTAAAACAAACACATGTACTTACCCAGCTTGCAGAGTCAGGGAATGAATCATCAAATTTTGATGATTCATCCACCGACTCTGTATTTAAACAACATTATGAAAATGCTTTGAATTGTGTGATTGTCATGGTAACCACATTTACGAACACTTGGCCACTGGTGAAAGTGATATTTTTATGTTGAACATTGTAGCACATTTTTAATTAGTATAAAGGTTAAATACATATATGATGCATTTTCCTGACAGAACCTCACAGTTGACAAGCCAATGCTGCAGAAGTCAAATTTGTTCATTATTCAAGTATTTCAGGCTTAAGTGTGTTAATCATTTTACACAACATTTCAAGGAGAAATAAGATGTGCTGTGAAATGGCAATGAATTTCAGTGACTAAATTTGACCATGGTAAATTGGCCACTTGTGCACAATGTCAAAATTCAAGAGTTGAAATTTTTGTTTATTATTTAGCCCTTTAGTCAAAGAATGCAGGTCTACGCAGAGATTAATTTCAGTGTCAGTACTGGATGTAACGATATTGTTTGACTTAGGTCTTTCCAAGTTCAAAATTGTAACCCAGGCCAAGTGAAGAAGTTTACTTTTTTATTTCTTTTGATTTGGCAGTATTGTAATGGAGGGGATCTTGCCGACTATCTTCGTGGTAAGTACACTGTAAATCTCGAGATAGTCTATATGTTTTTTTAAAATTGATTTTCTAATTATAGTACATATTTTTTTGTTTGTTTCATGGCACTGATGTTAGGGTAGATTTTGGTGATCAAATTATTATTTTTAATTATTGTTACATGTAATAGTTTGAACATAACAGGGCACTACATGCCTTGCATGGGCCTTTGTCTCCACCGTTGTCACCTACACTCTTGGGTTCATAACTTTTTTCCATTTTATTGATTTATCTGTGTACTGTGAGCACTGTAGTCTGTTTTTTGTTTTTGAAATCTCTATTAAATCTATACTCAATGAAACTGCATAAAAAAAAATTGTTCAAATCCTCAGGTACATGTATGTGTAAATTGCAGTATGGCAGATTCTTTGAATCCTCCATTAAGTGCTCAGAAAACATGAGTGGATGAGAGGAATACATCCCCCCCTGTAAATTGAAACAGTGACATTACAATAAATAGCATGATGTGTAAATGTGTTTGATCTTGAAGAAGCTAAGAGTTCTTTTTTGTTGCAGAAAAAGGGACCCTCAGTGAGGATACAATCCACATATTTTTACAACAGATAGGTAAAGTACATGTACACAGTGGAAAGATAAAGTCCAGTACATGCAAATTTTACGTTGCATTATACATTCATCATGTACCTTTGCCGGTTTGCATAAGCTGGTCTAATTAAAATGACTATCAGTATGCAACCAACCAGAACATCCAAGCCCTATATATACTTGATGGAAATTTTGTTGTCTGTTAGGAATTTCAAAGTATTTTTTTCTTTCTCTTTTCATCCGTCAGCTGCTGCTATGTGCACTCTTCAGTCCAAAGGTGTGGTTCACAGAGATCTGAAGCCACAAAATCTGCTCCTGCACCACTCAGGGATGACCACACCCTCGCCCTCGCAGATCAAAGTTAAGATTGGTAAGCTGTGCTCTTTGTTTGTCATTGCTGCATCTCAAAGCAGGGTTATTTGCCAGTACTATCTTGGGAAAGTTGATGCCCACAAAGCTCACTGCTCCTGTGCCATTAGTGCTCTTTGATGACCACACCCTCACCCTTCCTGATCAAGTCAGTTGTTCTCTTTGTCAGTCATTTCTGGGTCTCAAAATGGGGTTATTTGCCACCATCATGGGAACGTTTTTTTCGATGTGAGGGAAAATTAAGTCAGTGAGTTTTGCATCATGTAGACCTGAGAAATTCTTAATTCAAGTTCTAAAAGTCAAAAAGTTGGTCACAAGTCAGACTTTTTTTAGTTTTTATTTGCTACTGGGTTTGATATTGAAAGAAATGTGTTTTTTTTTTACTTTTGTTAGCAAGGTTGGGAGGATACATGTAGTTATGAATCAATTTTAAAATTGAGTTTTAGGTTTTGCTTTCATAGCCCGATGGATCAAGGTTAGCGAGAGTGGGTTTCAGTGAAGTCAGGGAAAAGTCAGACATTTTGTTATATCCTTGCTAACAGGTGGCAACCCCTTCAAAAAGGATTAATTTTGACTTGTTTCAGAACACCGGAGGGATGAAAGAGGCTTACTTCCTGGGCAATAAATAAATAAGCCATGTGTTACTGAAAACTAAAGTTTGAATTCAAAGTGATTGCTTCTTATTTTATTTTATTTTATGTTATTTTATTTGTATTATTAAATTTATTTGTTTATTATTTTATATATTCATTTTTTAAAATCTAGCTGACTTTGGGTTTGCAAGGTTTCTTCCTGGTGAAATGATGGCAGCAACATTATGTGGCTCTCCAATGTACATGGTAAATGTGTATCAGGATAACATGTTTAATTTGCACTTTAAACTTACTTTCACAATGAGTCTTTTCGCGTCTGAATGATCCATGTCCAATCTAGTAAGCTTATCCTAGCTAGTACAATGTAAAAACTATGAAATCAAACTAATGAAATCATTTCTAAGAGATATAAAAAGGCATTATAAGTACTAGAAATATGTATTGCAAAACTAGTTATGAGTTGCAATAATAATTATTTATTAAATAAATTATTATTGCAACTCATAACTAGTTTTGCAATACATATTTCTAGTACTTATGATGCCTTTTTATGCATACAATAAATTACTTTTATTAATTAAAATGTCTGGGAGGATACCACTGAATAATACCATATTATTAGCTCTTAAGCTTCTTTGAGATCTCCTTGCTACTACAATGTATTTGTATTCTTTTTATATTTATGTCACAAATACTTTATTAATGTGTTTTCCTTTGTAAATGCTCATAATTATGTTATACCTGTAATTTCTCATTCATGCCTACACAGTAAAATAATATAGCTTTAATGTAGTATTTATCAAGTGTTGTAAATTCGTAAACATACTATGTACTGCAACTTAACTTTAAATAATTATGTATAATTTTTTTAATTTGATGTGTTTTTGTTTTCGTTATTTCTTCCAATGTAATTTATTAGTGGCAAAATAAATAAGATGAAATAAGAGATCATTTAAACAATGGGATTCGATGAGAACATAAGTCGCACGTTGATAACAACTACTCATGGCTGTATTGCTCTTATTAACTCTAGTTTACAATTACCTCCAAGTCACTTGGTGGTAATGGCTAGAATTAACAAGAGCAATATAATTACTCTTCTTCCTAATAGTGTGAGATGCTACATGTAGTTTCCCTAATTTTTCACCAGTATTATAATTTATCTTGGTGGAGTCAGACCAAGTGAAGCTGACAGTTTCATACTATTAAGCTAAGCTTAGACAAGACAACAACTTCCTGCCAAATTTAAGTGCACCAACTTCTAGACAGTGAGTGCTGTACTACATGAACCGCAGGTTAATGCACCAGCTATCAGACATGTAGTTAGACTTGAAGGATAGGATTAGCTGTGGAAGGTCTCGGGTATTTTAGAACTTCAGTCATTTGACTAACAAATTTACGATCAGTATGGTTCCAGTATGGAATTAATAAGGAAAAGAAGAGATACGGCCAGGATTGAATGCAGAGCTCTTGCTCTCATGCACTTTTGTGGAAAATTCGCAAAGCATAGGAGCAAGATATCAGATAGGGGTAAATGAGAACTGCAAAAATATTATTACACTTCATTAAATGACTTAAAAAAATTCAAAAACACAAGCTTATTTAATAAGTAGCGAGATCTCCGATAGTACCAGTCAACACTAGGACTGCAAATTAAATTTTACAAAATCTGTGAAATTAATAAGAATTTAATATGAAAAGTCATAAAAATATTTATTTGTTCAATCCTGGATGTACAGTTAATTACGTGGATATGGAAATAAATCACCTAAAATGAGGAGATTTGAAAACACTATACAGTCAAACCTGTATATAACGGCCCTGTATATAGCGGTCACTGAACAACTTCCCAAAAATCGTCCCTTATATTTACTGTTAAGTTGACCTGCATATAGCAGTCACCTGTATATAACAGACGCGGTCACCCTTTAGACTTGCTGAATGCACAGTTTGATTATCTTTTACCTGTATATAACAGTCACGAGATTGGGTTTCGATTAACGAATAATGACAAGCTTTATTTATCAGCTCGTTAAATAGTAGCCAACAAGGCAGGGGTCTCACAAAAATGCAAAATATTACTACAAAACACAACTGCTACCGTAAAGTTCTGATAGTAGCGACCCTCGTTACTTTCGGAATTAGCAGCGTTTGGGGCTCGTTACTTTCGGGGGGGTCGTTATTTTCTGGGAACAAAAGCCATGAAACAAGCTAGCGCTAGCTCTTTTCTCCGAAATGAAAAATTATATGATTCGCGCAGAGCCCAAACAACAGACAGAATTAACACCATTTGCACTACTCATTTCTGGTAGCAGGGACAGTGAAATAAACGTCAATGGTCTACCAGACTACCGCATGACGAATCAGGGGAGGAAAGATTAATTCAGTGCTTTTAGTCCATGACACACCAATGCGTTTTATACTGCAGTATATAGAGAGTTTTCAATTTTAATTTGAAGAAACGTTCCTGTTGTTAATTAATATGAAATTCTACCAGTTTAGTTTTCACATTACGCCATCAGTGAACTGATGTCAAGGACGAATGATGGCTTAAGGCTTTTTCGTTGTTGTAAAGTGCCTTATCGTGATCAATTTGTCCATGCACGAAGATATTAGTATTGCAGTACATTAAGAATTTGACTATGGATTGGAAAACAATAAAGGCATTTGGTATTTGTATAAAGTAATTAAAAAAAAAACTTGCTTGGTCTCGCTACTTTTTGGGGGACTCGCTACTTTCAGAGGGGTCGTTACTTTTGGGGGGCTCGCTATTTTCGGGATTTATTAGTAGCCACAAAGTTTTGACGTTACTTTCGGGGGGTCGTTACTTTTGAAGGGTCGTTACTATCAGAACTTTACGGTAATACATGTCATCGCCTACGTTCGACACATGCTTGGGGCAGATATCATTAAAGTGCTGTAACAATAGTTACTGTAACTGTAACAACACAACCGTACCACACTGTTTTCACTTTTGTCATAGTTCCCTGATTATAACAGTGTACTGTTCTTATCAAGTTGACAGCCGCGGCTTTTCACTGAAAGTATACTACACTTCCCTTAAAGTACATCACAGACATTTTATGGGCATTTTGTCGTATTTATTGTGTTTCTGTTTAAAATTGTTGTCAATAAAATTAATGTAAATTGAGTGATTTTCCACTTAAACACATTGTTCATTAGCTTTCAGTACATTTGTACTGCACCTCCCTAAAAGTACACCACAGACATTTTATGGGCCTTTTTTATGGTGATTATTGCGTTGCTGTTACTCGTTATTGTGAATAAAACGGAAATTGAGTGATTATTTGTACATAAAAATGCTATTTATTGACTTCTGGGGGAGTTTAAAGGAAACCTGTGTACAGCGGTCACCCTGTATATAACAGTCACCTGGCCATTTCCCAAGGGTGACCATTATATACAGATTTGACTGTAATTCGTGTTACCCACTGCATCTTGTTGTTAGGCTCCTGAAGTTATAATGTCCAAAGCATATGATGCCAAAGCCGACCTCTGGAGTGTAGGGACGATTGTGTATCAGTGTCTGACAGGAAAAGCACCCTTTCAGGTGTGTAAACTATGTTCATGTATGTCAAAATATTACACCACCCATAGGAAAGTTATCGCCCTCATTAAGCCTGTCAACAAGGGAAACTTTATTGTAATCATATGGTTGTTTTATTTTTTTGCCCCAGGCAAATAGTCCACAACAGCTAAAAAAGTTTTACGAGAAGAGCAAAGTGATCACTCCCAAGTAAGTTATTTGGATCTTACGCTAGTTAAATACTGTCAGTGGTGGTTTGTAGGAACCTGGGTAAACAAGGTGAGATTGTGGCTCTCTCCTACACTCTTGAAGAGATTCCAATGCACACCCGGCTCCCTGCAAGGTTTAATTTAATAAGTTACTTGTATTTCAAGGATTCAGTACCGTTTTATTAATTAATAATAAGTTTATTCTTTTGTAAATTAACTTTTAACTTTTGTTATGGGTACAATAGTGTTACATTGTACAAAAACTGAATTTTCAACAGGTCCTATTATACATGTAAGCAGACACAGCCCCTGATTAGACACTCAAATTTATGTAGTCTTAACATAGTTTCCTTATGGAAGCCATAGGTTGAAGTGTACAGCATTCAATACTTGACTGAATATTTTAACAGTCGCTGCAGCCGTACTGTCTTTCTCTTTCTTAATTTACTGTATTTTTCTTTAATTATAAATTTATTTCCAACAAACAGTATTCCAGCTGGTACGTCCAAAAACTTGAAGGATCTTCTGGTTGGACTGTTAAGAAGGAACCCAAAAGACAGACTTGAGTTTGGTAATAATTTAATAAATAATTATCATCCTTCTTCAATTCTCAGCTGTTGCAATGAAAGCATCCTTAGCTACATGTAGTTACTGTCATTTAATTTTTACTGGTGTTTTCTTGGAAAGGTTTCCATGAATTTTTTAATCAAGTTTTAAAATTGACTTGAGTAGTGTCTTAAATTGATCAATGTTGAAATTGTTCTATCCATTTTATGCATAGTACATTTTGTGGACTTATTTGTGTGAACTGGGATATTTCATGTTATGTTCAGAGATGGAATAAGCAAGGAAATTTATCAGGATGTTACACTTCTGTGGTATCACTGTTTGCAGGTTTAATTTACACCCCAAGTTAATTAGATGCTCAAACTGTGTTTTTTGTTAGTTGAGTTTTGAGAAGGTTGATTTCATGTGCAGTCTTTCCTACGCACGTTGC
Source organism: Pavona decussata (assembly GCF_977016875.1). Classification (NCBI taxonomy): domain Eukaryota; kingdom Metazoa; phylum Cnidaria; class Anthozoa; order Scleractinia; family Agariciidae; genus Pavona; species Pavona decussata. The sequence goes on along the minus strand of NW_028145480.1, from coordinate 1,834,172 downwards.
TACACATATCTTATTCATGAACTTTAAATTAGAGAAAATGTACTAATTAAAGTTTTGTAATGTGAAATAATTTTACATGACTATATAGCTTTGAGACAATAATGTATAATAAGTACTACATGTATGTCTGCCTACATGTACCTAAATTGTGGCACATGATAGATCATTTCTCATTTGTGTTGAATAGACAAAATTGATATTTATTTAATATTTAATACTTTTAATATTCTGCAGGTGAATTCTTTTCTCATCCCTTCTTGACTGGCAGGGTCCCTCGCAGTGCATGTAAGTCATATAAAATAATTATTATCATTAAGTTCAGCAGTGTTCCAGATAAGAGGGGGGTCTCAGGTGAAAAACCCAAGAATGTTGCCATGATGTGGCCCAAAAAATTAAGTGGCTTGCTTAAGAAGACTTGGACCTCACTACCAAATCAATTGACCTCAGGTGAAAAACCCAAGAAAGTTGCCATAATGTGACCCAAAAAATTAAGTGGCTAACTTACATGTAAGAAGCTTTGGGGACTTCCAAATCAGTTGACCTGTTAATAATTATTATTATTCTAACGTTTATTGACTGCCTGTTTTTTAGGGCAGTCCATTTCAACTCATACTTAAAAATAATTGTATGTCTTGAACTAAAATTAATGTAGTGGTTTCTTTTCTTGAAGATCACCAGCAAAACAAGAAAGATATTATTTTGCACCTGTAGGACTTCATCAGGGACAAGGAGAATTTTTATAAAGATAAAGTTAAGGTTAAGAAACCAAATTGTCCTGTTCAGAAAACACAGTTGAGATTGACACTCAAAGCAGAATGACAAAATCAAGTTCACAGCCGGTTAATTTGCTCAGCTCCTGACCCACAGTGAAAACCTTGATTATTCACCAGTGGAGCATGAGCTCAATGTGTTTTCTAATTTGCCTCATTATTATTTATTTTATTACTTCATCTACAGCCATTCCAGTTGCTGTGCCAGCTGCCCACCAGCGAAAGCATTCAAGCAGTTCCCATGGGACAAGGTCACCTTCTTATTCACCAGTAAGTCTGTTATTTGGATTTCCAAGTCAGCTAAGGTGAATCTCACTTTTGAGCGTAGAGACAAAACGCTTATTACACGTATAGACAGTTTTGGTAGTTTTCTTTCATTGCATTTTGTTTCCCAGCATTGTCATCAAATAAGATCTAGTCCAGCAGGGCTTTCATGTAGGATGGTCCCTCCTAATCATGATGTAGAAGTATTTTGTTCCCAGTTTATGACTATGTGTGGATCTTACCATATAAAGGCTACTGGAATCCAAACAGAAAATTGGTGGTAGCAGTGCATTGATAAGTAACAATAATTCAAACCACAGTCTTAATGTACATGACAGCTCTACATGTGACTCAGACCAGCTTTGGCTCAGTGTTCATAAACTTGACAAGAGGCTACTAATAGTTTCAATTGGTTTCTCACCTTGGTTTTAATATTAATTTTCCCTAAAGAACTTTGGTGCCGAGGCTTTGGGTGACATACGCATTGATCTCCTACCTCACATGACTCCACCACGTGATCCCACAGCGATATCCCCACAGGACCCACCCACAGTCATGAATGTCAGCTCCTCTGGAAACAGTAAGTTACATATTTAACCTGCAGCATCTTAAGAAATCAGAGAATCCACTTACTAGGCTTTCAGCCAGAAGTACAGGTGCAAGAATGGTGCTTTCCCTCAATAGAATTTTTACTATAACTAACTTACCAACTAATTAACATATTATGATAAGAATTAGTATCAATCTACTAGTGTTCTATCACGAATGCCGTTCTCTGATTGGCTACGCTACTCGCTATCTATTCTGTGATAGATAGTGAGTAGCGGATGGCGGCCGCTTCGTCACGTTTTCGAAGTGTCTGCGATGAGGAAATAGATAATTTACTTGTTTAGTTTTTACCGACTAGTAGATTTATGCTAAAAAAATTAGATTATTCGCTCTCGATTTCTATGCGTAATAGCTGATTCGGGCTGCGCGATAGAAATCTCGAGCTCATAATCTAATTGTTAAATAGAATACACCTGTCTGTAATGAAAAGCACTGTACAGAAACTGTAAAGTATTAAAACTAACAACTGTCATATTACCTTGACAATTATAATAAATCTTTAAATTTCTACTGATTGTTTTCCAATGAAATTGGAAGTGGTCTGTACTCAGCCAGTTCCTTTGTAGACTACTATATTATGGTAAATTTGTCTGTCTCTTACAATCATGGAAATGAGCCAAGTCACAATGTATGCCTGAGATCATTACTGTTGGGAACGTGGGGGGGGGGGGGGGATCATGTGTTGTATTAAAAACTGGATCATTGTATAATGCAATTCAAGCGATTTGATTGGCTTAGCAGCCATGGTATATTTAACAATTAGACGGCGAGCTAGAGGTTTCTATCGGCTGATAGTTGGCGAGGGGCGAAGCCCCAAGCCAACTATCAAAGGCGATAGAAACAGAGAGCGAGCCGTCTAATTGTTTTAGCATACCTCAGTTATTGATCTATGAAGCAAAAAAATCTTTTTATTTCATAAATTTTGATATATTTGTGCAATGATGCATGCTAAATCGCGCGCGATCTGAGAAACTGCCGTCTATCGATCGATAGACGGCACCTGTGTAGCCAATCAGATTGCGCGTTACGCAATAGTCGGTCACTGAGGTATGCTAAGAGCAATTATACCATGCCCGAGAAATAGAGACCATTCAATTGTCTTCTAATTGTTCTTGCAAAACGAAATCAGCAAAATCTAGGAAAATTTCTTGGTTGTTTTTTTTTTAATAAAGCAATTATTCCACTCGCACTTGTTGGATATGAGATGATTATAGCCAACTCGCCGCTGCGCGCCTCGTTGTCTATATATCATCTCATATCCAACGCGCGCTCTTGGAATAATTGTTAAATATTGGAAGTGGTTACTTTGGAACTCTAAAATATATATTAGTATTTTAGTATAAATCTACTAGTGTCCTATCAAGAATGCTGCTTTCTTATTGGCTACGCTACTCACTATCTATTCTGTTATAGATAGTGAGTAGAGTGAGTAGTGCCTGGCGTGACTTATTTATATCATTATTCAATAAAAACATGAACTTGTCTTGTTGTTAAGTTCTTGAACGACCAGTAGATTTACACTTATCTAAAACAATAAGATTATTGCTCTCAATTCTATCGCGTGATAGTTGATTTGGGCTTTGCCCTCATCAACTATGAAGTAATAGAAATTTCATGCTCTTGCAAAGCTTGGTGGTGTGCACAGCATTATGATTGATGTATTTCTAATGAACTTATTGTACTGACAGTGTTGCCAGGCAGCTTAGCAATGATGAGCCTCACCTAAAGTACATTGTATCGTCTATTTTGAAAACTTGGAGGGTCATAGAATGTGGTACTTGTATGTTTGATAGTTAGCTATGTATAGCGTTAACAAGTTGAGAAGAGGTTCACCTTTCTTTTAACTTTAGATTCCAGTGTGCAGCGTAGTTCTCCAGGTGTCTACCCACCAAGCTCAAATCAGGATGATGAGTTTGTCCCTGAGGTTTGTACACATAACTTACAACTCTGTCAGATTTACTCAAGAAGTCTTGATCATAATGTTTGTACATGTAATAAGGCAGAAACAAGAAATCTGTTGGAAATCATGAGTTGAGAATTGACTTTCATTTTTAATATCTTAGACTGTATTATCTTTTGATCTAAGGTGAGAATTTATGTTGCTTCATTTCACTAACTCAGCCACCTGTGATCTTGAACTTCTCAGTGTCTCTAACAGAAACGTGTTATTAATGCCTGGATACTGTTAGCACTACAGTGTATTTACTAACCCTTGCTTTCTTGTATATGCATTGTCCATTGAAGTGTGCAAGATAGTCAGATAGTGGGTGTTAATAAACAGGATCTCAGGATATAGTTGATATGCCAGTTTTTGAATAGTACATTGTGTAGACTGTAGCCAGTTATATGAGGTTCTATAGAAATGGATTTTTTGATTACCTGTGTTTGTGTTTTGTTTTAGGGGTTTGTCCTTGTTCCTTCAAACCCTGAGACTACAAGTAAGTCAGCACATTTCAGTTGTAGGTTTGGGCAGGGGGTAAAGCTTCCGTATAAAAGTGGTACATTATGTGCATTATACACAGGGTTCGTACTTGAATGGATTTTAGTCTGGCATTTTCCAGGACTGAAAAGTCCATGAAAATGGTTGGAGTTCCCGGAAAATCCTGGAAATCTGTAAACTCAAGTAATAAAGTTTTCTTGCAAGACATTGAGGAGCAGCCAGGCCTGGAAAAGTCCTGGAAATTTGTTTCTGAAAAAGGGTACAAAACCTGTATGCCTTTTGGGGGTTAAATGTGTGGTATGTTATGGTAATTGCTCAAGGGTGTTAAGAAGATAAAGGGACCATGAAAGAATTGAGTGACACTATAACCTAGGTGTTTTCTATTACTAACTAAATCCAAATATCTTTTAAGGATTCCAGCAACAAAGGAATCCGTCAGATCCACTTTTTCCTTTCTATGGGTAAGTTTTTCTGCTGCTTCTTGTTTTATTTCTGCAAACGATTGTCATGACCATCATCGTCACCACCATCAGTATCATGAGTCACCACTGTCATCATCATCATTATCATCGTTGCCATCATTATCTTCACCAGCGTCAAGTACACGTAAGTAAAATACAGTCTGAGTTTGTCACCCCTACCATGGTTATAACCCTCATCGTTATTGTTTTAATCACTACAGACCATCACAAGTGCTCAGTTCTAAAGCCATGGTCAAACAGCGCGTGATATTCAATGATACAGTAGTGGATGATAGTCAAAACTATCATCCACTATCAAGCAGGTGGTCAAACAGCTCAAAGAAACTTGTGGTAGCTGATGATAGTTTGCCGTGAGCTTCTAGTGTCTGGCACCTGCCAAGTTTAAACATCACAATCATGGCGTCGCATTTAGTTACAAAATTTGCATTTGTAACAAAAAATTTTGTCGTGAAAGAGGGCGGCAGCTTGCTTCGTTTTCCTTCAGTTGTTGGAAGACCTAACGGAAAATGAATCTTGAGAAAACAGCTGACCAAATGAAAAACTATCATTGACTATCATGCACGCAGTCAAATGAAGCGGTGCGCTAGGAGAATTAAGTAGTCTATCAGATGTCACTTAGGGCTTTTTTCCACGCACCCCTTCAAATGGGAAAAACTAACATCAACTATCATGAAGAATTTGAACACACTCAAATTGCATGATTGTGGATGATAGGGCATGATAGTTGTTGGTCAATCAAGTTCTAACTATCATCAGCTATCATTGACTATAATGTGCCCTTTGACCAGGGCTTCATACCAGTCCTTAGAATCAGTTTTATACAATCAGTCTGTAGCCTTGACATGCAGCATCCAACTAGGCACTTTCACATTTTTCACATTTGAAGGATTTCGTGGACTTTAACAGAGATTTTATCTTAATTTTGTAAATGTTAAGTGCTGTTCAACCACCATAAAGCAGCGCTACACATGTACATGTATACATTGTTTATTATTTATTATTTCAAAATAGAAAACTAAAGAGCTAACCTTTGCTTGCCTTTGTAGTCAATCGCCTCCAAGGGCCCACAGTGGCCCCTACTCACCATCTCCCCCTCATTCTCGTACTCCAAAAAGGGCTACCTTCACCGTAGGATCCCCTTATTCAGCATCACCACCCTCACCTGCCTCCCCAGTCATGCAGCCACCAGTATTACACAGCCCAACTACCTCGCCATCATCGCCAGAATCACCACCAATTGAAATGCCAATCAGAAAACGTACAAACTCGTCTCCTGGACCTCGTCCCCGCAATCAGCTATCAACCTCACCTCTGCCAATACCGAGATCAAACACCATGTCTGGAGGCACTGGTGTTAGACAGACACCTTCAAGGAAATCGCCTTCACCCACGCAGCGTACTTCAACCGCAGGTGCTGCTGCTAGACAACAGCAGAATACTGCTCGCAAGCTTTCTGTTGGCAAGAGTCCATCAAGTAGCCCAACCACATTGAAAGGCGGCAGCCAAGAAATCAGCCCTTTGCCAAAGAGAGAAGCAGCACATTTCAGCAGCAAATGTTCTCCTACACCCCTCACCGCAGCTGTCCAAGCAATGAATGAGCAAGCGCAAGCATCAGATATAACTGCATGTTTGAATCAGCAAGCATTTGCCGGCTTTGCAGGTAATGCGAACAAGGGCCTTGCACACCCGGTAGCTGGAACCATTCGAAGGGCACTGTCAAATATCGAGCCGCTAGTCATAAAAGACACCTCACCAATCCTGACGGCCTTGGCATGCCAATCGAATGCAGGAATGGGTGTTCCCATAACAGACCTCTCAGAGCCCGGTGCAGAAGACAAGCAGATGATTCGTGTGCATAGCTGTCCAGCCATTCTAGCCATGGGACTTCCTCGAAAAGGAGGGACTTTGTTAAATGCACCAGCATTTCAAATTGGGGCTGGAGCTACAGCCCCTATCTATCGCCGCCATTCTGGTGCAGGGTTCTCCCCCAAGAGGGGTAAGAGCCCTCCCCTGTCATCCTCGCCCACGGGTCTGCCAACAATACCTGGTTCTCCAACCAAGACATCTCACTGCAAAGATGCTGCTGTCGACCCAGACAAGGAGATGAAGCCATTGAAGGGTCTGTTTACAGTTGGATCTTCTTCACCCTTAGACAATGTCGGGATATTTGGTTCTCCTGGACGAACCTTTCCAAACAGGAAGGCGAGCACAGGAGTTAAACCTGCTATTGTGAGCCAAGGTATTGGTGGTATCATCCACATATAGTAACAACAGCAACAAATGTTTTTACCCCAGAGTCTACAAAAAGCATTATTTTATAGTTGAGGGCTGGAATACAATTGGCAGAAAGATCTTTTCGCCATGCATTCTGTGACGTTATTACAGGGAAATTTCCTCTGTGTTCACGTCACTGTTTTTACTGTAGCCATTTGATTCTGGTCGGAGAAAGGTCCAGTGCTGTTAAAGAACTTATAAATTAAGGCGATTTTTGGAACGATTTTGGAGTTGCAGGACAGTACCACTACCACTATTCCTTGTTATTAATGATTTGGCAAGCTTCAAGTTTTCACATAAGAAAGTGTTTTCCTCATACCAAGGTTGTATTAGTACAAGTCTCTCTCTCAAGCCAGAATAGATTTGCAACAAGACAACTACTTGACGCAAAACAGGAGTGATAACATGAAAATTTTATTACTTGTTTCTACTTAACGAAGTTAATTTGCGTATTCTTCGGCACAAACAGTCTTTGTGAACGGTGAGTTCTTGACTGCTGTTTTCCCAGAAATCCTCAAAAACTTAAGTAATGGGTAAATAAATGATGTATTATTCAACGAGTTACACAGGCATACTCGGAAAAAGGAAATCCGAGTACTCCTATTACGAGTTGAACGCAAGACCTTCTGATTACTAGTTCGGTTGCTCCCTACCGCTGAGCCTGTGGTATAGTATGCCTGTGTCACTCGCTGAATAATACATCATTCCCATTCATTTACCTGGCTTTACATATACCACCACATTTAAGTATTTAGTAGTATGAGACTTCCATCCGACTGCTCAGTGCTGTAGACAAAGCTGTTTAAGTTGAAGTTTTCATGAATTGCAAAACAGTCCAGAAATGATAGTTGAAGAAAAGCTTTTTTGGTTGAATGTGTTGAACTACTGAAACCCTTTCAGAAGTCATCTTTAATTTCTCTGAGTGATTGTGTATATTGGACCACTACAGGAACTAAAGTGACCTTGGGTTTTGGAGAGAGTTCACCTCCCAAAAGCTCCAAACAGATGATGGTTGCCGTGGAAACAGAAGTGTCATCTCCTGACATGGAGGGTCCTATAGCTCTTGTAGCTCCTGAACTGCCCGAGGATACACTTATGGATGTAAGAAAATAGCACTTCAACAGAACGGTTTTTACATGAGTAAAGGATCGACCTTCGCTGTTATGTACGCAACTTAAGCGGCTACGAAAAGTAAACCTGAACAATTCAGGCTTGAACCGGATTCCAAACTGTGACCTCTGCGAAACCGGTGCACTGGTCTACCAATTTAATGAACTTTTTAGATGTCTCAAAAGGAACTCTTTCAGCATCCTGTTTATGTGAGTTAATTGAGTTTGTCACAAAAAAATTGGTGACATTACCTTCTTTGATCTGTCAAAAAATTAAAGACAAGTTCATAGTACAAAGATATGACAGAAGGAGATAGCAGGACAAAGTACAAATTGACAACTGCTCCTTTGAGTAAAAAGAAAGAAAATGAAAGAAACTAACAAAAAATACAATGACAATCGGTAGGCACGCGTCGGTTAAATAAAGTTACGAACGTGGCGGTAACCGATATGCTGCAAACAAAACTAATTTCATATGAAAAGCTTTCCACTTAGCCTCGCTTTCATAGTGAGGTTCACAGCAACTCGGAAATGGCCTATTAACCTGGAAGAACAAAGCTGCTTGTTTTGTGTTTTGCTTCTTTTTATTTTTGTTGTTTTTTTATTGCACAGGCATTAGAAAAAAAAAATATTTGGCTAGTGTGATTCTGTATGGTAGCAAATTCTTACAAAATAATAAAGTATTGTCGTTATTTTGTGAATTGCAGACAGAGCATACTGAGGGAGTCAGGAAACTGAATTTTGTCGTGTCGTTGGTGGATGCTATTCTTGAAGTGATCAGCGCCCGAGGCACTCCTTTTACGATTCTAACTGAATCCGTTGCAATCAAACAAGTAAGTGCAACCATGATTTACCATTCAGTTTCATGGAGAAAATTGTGGCGTTTAAACTCTGGGCCTGAAAGTGACTTCCTGACTTCCTGGATAGTTATCAGTTTGTTTTCTTTTTTCATTACTGACTTACTGACTCACTCACTCACTCACTCACTCACTCACTCACTCACTCACTCACTCACTCACTCACTCACTCACTCACTCACTCACTCACTCACTCACTCACTCACTCACTCACTCACTCACTCACTCACTCACTCACTCACTCACTCACTCACTCACTCACTCACTCGCTCGCTCGCTCGCTCGCTCGCTCGCTCACTCACTCACTCATTTACCTTTGCTAATATAACCTTTTTTTGTTTATTCCTATGTATGTTCGCTAGCGTAAACTCTTTTTTAACCCCATGGGTTTTCGTTTACACACCTCCACAGTTCTCTGATCCAATCCATGTTCCTTGCGTTAATGTTGGAAATTAGTAAGTGGAAATAAAGAAACTTGAAATTTGGGCTGTTTCTTTTGTTTCAATGCTTCACTAGCCTATTCCAAGTGATAAGATACTGAGGAGTGGCACGAAGAAAACTGCTATGCGAGCGAATGACTAAGCAAGGGCCTTTTTGGATTTCCACTTTAGAGAAAACTGAGACAGTGCAATCTTAGGCAAAGCCCATTGCTTTCCCACAGAAAGTATGGTGCGACGTCAGTGGGCGTGTGAAAACGAATGTTTAACAATTGAGTTGGTATTTAAGATATTTGCCGCCATAAAAGGATGCAAAAGCTGACGTTTCGAGCGTTAGCGTTTCGTTAGAACGTAAATAACAATCATTACTTTCTAGTGCGTGACAGCATCTGAACAGTCATATTTTGCAAGATAGCTAACACAACTTTTGTCTTACAGAATGAAAGTTTCCTTGCTGATCAGATTGGATTGAAGAGTGACGAGTTAAGGTAATTTCCTTTGACAGTTTCTTCTTTGTAATCATCCCGCGGTCAAAATGCGAAAAACGCAGACATGCTTATGGCAAGCTAGTATTGTTCTTTCTCCAAGGTTACACATCATCATGTAAATATAACTTCGCTGTTAAGCAACAGTTGTCGAAGATCATATAGACACTTTTAGGACTTGGGATTCCTGTGGTCTCTTGAAAGCTCCACTCAGAACTATGATTGGATAATTGATCTCAGTAATACAAGTAAAAGGCACTCGTGCTAGGTACACAGAATGGTGTGTTGGGATGTAATTGTTTTGTTTGTTCATTTTTTTGTTTTTTTTGTTGAAAATATTTTGCAGGAAAATGGAGCAGTTGGTCTTGTATGTGAAAGCTCTTCGAGCACTCAACCTCTCTCTACTCTTCGCACAAGGGGAAATCAGAGTTGGACATCTGAAGCCTTCAAATGCCGTCAAGAATGGTAAGGTCTATGTATTCTATATATTCATTCAAGAACGACACATGCGCGCGCGGATTTCGCTTGAACAGAGAGCGCTAGCAGGTGGTTTCACGCGCGCTTGAGTGTTCTTGGTCCACTAGAAACAGAGTTTACAAGAGTTTTAACTCTTGTTCGATCTCTCGCTCAAAGTTTCGTCTTAGACTGAGAAACAGTGTTTTCATTTCTTTTCTTAAAACCCCTTTCTGAGGTACAGTGCACACACAAGAGGCTGATTTAGCAACACAACGGGAACGTCATTTGAGGACATAAGAGCCGGCAGAATAGTCTGGACGCGAGTCTATTTTGACTATCTTATGGGTATTCTTGATGCGCGCCGCTGTCAACTGTCGTTCCCGTTCTGCAGCTAAATCAGCCAAATGCCTTGAAAACGGGAACTTGCGAGACACAACACAACGAAATTGTGCATTCCCGCAGGCTAGCCGCCCATGCACACCTCCTCCCAGTCTTGCTCCCCTTTTTTTACTGACGTTGTTTCAGACAACCGAGCACATTTATACAGATGACGTTATTAATCGCTTTACTCACGGTTTTGTCCTCCATCTCTAGTTCTGAATGACCTCAACTATCGCTATCATCAATGTCTGGAAAAGGCGTCAGAACTAAAACAGCTCGTTGAACCAGGAAAACAAACGCTGGATGGGAAAGCCATGACGGTGGGTTTAAGATGGAATTCATCGTTTCTACTGTTTCTGATTGTGTTTATTTTTGTGCCGTTACCTATACTGGTAGCAGAAAAAGGAAAGCGGCGCGTACGAAATTTAAACTTAAAAAGAAGAGGTTACGTGGAACTCGATTTCGGATTCTGAGCCCACACGAGAATAGCCTACGTAGCAAGCGTTTCCGTTGGGGTTTATCCGCACGGTAAAAAGCCCCGGGGGGACTCTCATATGAAAGAGGCGGGGATGTTAGTCGTCTCTCTTAGGGGTGTAAATTTCGGATTTTGGTCTCACTTGGGGTGTTCTGGGCAAAACGTCATTATATTTAGCCGTGAATGTCTCTTTTACGGTTGCACGCGAAAAGTTCCTGTATTTTTTATTTGTCTGTGTTTTAAAATGGTCTCTTTTAGGGGGTCAAAAAAGTTTGGGCCATGCCCAGATTGGTCTCCTTTAGGGGTTTAATTCAAAACTTCCGACGAGCATCCCGGCCCCTTTCATATGAGAGTTCCCCCCGGGGGGGAGGGGGGGGTAAAAAGCGACAAATGCTTCAACGCACCGATAGGATAAGCATTCCAATCAATGAGCTACGGGAAGATTTGTTGTTGATATCTATGCCTATTACTTGGTTCATTCATGCTGCTAGAATCGGTAATGTCCGAAGCACCCTGTGTGATAGCAAAGGAAGAAACATGGGAAATTTCAAGTTCGGTTTTGAAATAAGAAAGATGTAATCTTCAGCATGCTAGGAGCATGGGCAAAAAGAGAAAAATTCTCAGCGCTAGACGGGTGTCGAACCCAAGAACGTCCCTTCAAAAGATCATGTATTTGATTTCTCATCGGGGACTAAGATTTCTCTTTGTTCCGTGCCTGTGACATGATGCCGATACACCCGAATTAATGAACTCACTTTCACTCATTTCATTCGTGCTACTGTTTGTATTGTGTCTTGACAGGTCAGTGCAGACAGACTGATGTACCATTATGCCATGGAACAGGTGATTGTACGATTATTATTAACAATTGCAAGCCAACCTTAAGGATCAGTTATTAAAAGATGGTTTAGACAGTGTTTAAAAAAACCACGTTCTAAGCCATTTTCAATTTTGCTAACGGTCATATCTAAACATTGGCTGCTGCTGACGGTAACAAGAAGGCTTGCATCCCAGACTAGGTACTGATTGTCTTAAGGCGGGGATAAACCTGAAAGCCGTTTCCATGCCGCTTAAAATCGGTTTAATGGAAATATCTCGTTCACGTTTAAAGCAATCCATAAACTCTCTGCTTATCCCGTAAATCTATGTTGGTGGGTGTTTTGTGAATTTTTAGGTGAATTTTGGGTATATTTGGGAGGAGATAGTTTTTCTAGAAGGATTGGTAAAATTAAGAGAAATAAGAAATATTGAAGATTTAGCGAAGTTTTAAAATTAGAATTTGTAGTTAATAATTAATAGACGGATGCCACGTTAGTCCACTAGAAACCTGGGGTGCTCTTGCGTGGGTATCAACTGTCTGTTGGTGTTTTAAAAATCATTTTCTTTCTTTTATCTCTTCTTCAAACCTCTTAAAATTCCATTCAAATTCACGTTTACCCCCACCTTAAGCCACGGCCGAAGTTAGACTTTGTTTAAATAACTGGCCCTTAAATCTTAGTCAAACAAAAGCGAGAGTACCCAAGAGTTACTATGAGTTATCGAGAGTTTAAACTGTTACTCTGTTATCTTTTTTTATTATTATTATTTGATGGGCCATCCTCGGGAAATTGAGATGGAGGGCTGTAAATTAGGTAGGGATTTCGACATTACTCTCTGCCTCCAGAAAACAGCAAGAAATCTGGCATAGCGGAACCCCCCAGCCACCCACCCTGGAGCAATATGTTTAGGTGCTTTAGTTGGCCTAAAACTTTCATGAGCCCTTCTTAAAGTTGTTCGTTCTTGTTTCGTAGTTTACACATTAACACTGGATTGGTATTATGGCGGGTAATATAAAACGTCGAACTGTTTCTCTTGTTTCAGTGCCAGAATGCTGCCCTTGATGAATTATTTGGAAATCCAAAAGAGGTAAAGTTCAATCAACTCGCTGAAAATTTTCAAAGAACAAGTGTACTTGTGAAACAAGTCCACCGGTCCTTTTTGGTTTGCAATGCGTGTTTCGTTTGAAGGTTCATCCATTAACCATAAGTTGCCAACTGGAGTAAAATCGCAAGTGGGTGCCATATAAATATAGGAAAAATTATAACGTATTGTAGCGTGATAGTGATAAAGGGGGGCTAGTTCGTCCCCTGTTTGACCGCACATTTAAACACTTGGATGGAAAGAGTTTTACGTTTCTCGCTGAAGGAAATAGCACACCTCCAGACTCTTGTAAGCCCAGCGTCCCACCGTAGTGTCTTGCACGAATCACATGCTTTTGCGGTCTAATTTGTGCTGTAAGTGGTGCTCACTTATGTTTTATTTGTCTTTCCATTCAGTGTAAGACAAAGTACGAAACAGCGCAGGTTCTATTTCAAGGTCTGGAGGAAGACGCTCACACAGATGATGACAGGCGTCTCTTGCACAAATGTATCCTTTCATCTCGTTTGCATTTGCCGCAATCACCCCAATAATAGTGCGACCTCCCACCCTCTCCTCCCTCGTCCCTCTTTAATCCCCGGTAAATTAGTGTAGGAAACGCGGGACTGTATGATCCAACAGTCATACTGTGGCATGACTAGCGAAGTGGTTCAGAATTAATGGCTCAGCTTTTCTGTCTTTTGTTTATCCCAAATTAAAAATTTTAAACCTTTGGGCGCAAATTTAAAGAATAAACGTGGGTATATTTTTACGTGACTCAATATACAACAAATGGGAGACGAAGTGGTTAAGTGAGAGATCACATTCCACCTCCCACCCACCCCCCCCCCCCACCTCCTCACCTGCCGTTCGCCATCAAGCATTTAATCCTGATGCTTGTTACCTTCCACCGAAATTCGCAACTCGTCAAAGTAAAGAAATTTCTTTACAATCGACTGACTGTACTATTAGTACTAGTTACTTTGGGCGGTCTTCATGCCATATTTACATACCCAGGCCTCTACCATAGACCGGAGTCCACAGGCCAAGTTTTCGCGCCCTTTTAATGCTGGTTTGTAAGACAGGAATTTTAACGAATGCCCTTTCACAGTTGTGTACTCAGTGACCTGGTTTTTGTGTGGAAGCGAGGCTGGAGCGGAGTCTGTTTTGATGCAAACGTCACTGCTTTTCACTTTACTAACCAGTTTGCATTTTTCATTTGAAAAGCACTGAGGTCTGTATCACAACAAAGTCAAGACATCTGTCTTGTCTTGGTATATAAAGCCTTAACGACAACATCCAGATAAAATCGCCGTGGATAAACGACTGACCTGTATTTCTAGAGTGAGGTCGCGCAGATCAAGTCAAAGCAGTAATCGTGGTGTGAACGCGTGGCAATGAAAAATGGCTGAAAAGTTTGTTGGTGTGAACGCAAAGTGGAGGATTTAATCCGTGAGCATAAGCAAACGGAGTCGCTTAGAACGACGAGTTGATAATTTCTCTAAGCACCTGGTGATTTTAGGGGCAAATGGACCTTTTCCGAGTTGCGTTGAACCTTATTATGAAAGCGAGGCTAAGTGCAAAGTTTTTGTTATGAAAACTAGTTTTCATTCATTCATATGCAAACAAAACTTATTTTCTTATGAAACGTTTTGCACTTAGCCTCGCTTTCATAGTGAGGTTCACAGCAACTCGGAAATGGCCTACTCTGATTAAGTACGTTGTATTTCTGTTTAAGCAATGGCCCTGAGATATTGCTATAGCATAGTTGGAGTTGTGAACAAGACAACATTTCATTGTCCCAAACGGACATAATTTTCTTTCATGTTTTTTTGTTGTTGTTGTTGTTGTTGTTGTTGTTGTTATTGCTGTTGCTTTCTTTTAATGAAAAGAGAAGAGCGCCTGGGTCGACCCACAAGGCCATAAGAGCTGAGGTCTTATTGTCCCATGCCCATAATGCTTTGGTGGCTTTTCCCATTAATCATCATAAAACCCTTTCAATGGAGTCCACTAAAGTTTCCCGTTATCATTGTGAATGTAAATATGCGCAAGCGAAATTTTAACGGATTTTTCCCAGGGTACGTTAACTGTGGTAATATTTTCACATTAGTGAAATCTGAAGTAGGGGTTTGAGGGGGGGGGGGGAGACTGAAAATGTACAATAAGGTAAAATACATAGTTTGAGAAGTTTTGTGCTGTATTTTAGACTACGCTGGTTTATTTATTTGTGAAGTGTTTCCTTTTGTTAACAAGACAGTGCAGGACTATTGTCAACAATTGGGTTATTTCACGTTATTTATATTTTTGAGATGTTCGAGGGTTGAACAGATGGTATTAAAAAAAGCTATAAAAAGCCCGGCTCAGCCGTGGCTCTTATGTATGTGGTTTCTTGAAGAAATTCGATTGTTTTTAGGATCACTCTGCCCATTGGGAGAAGGGTTACCCCTTTACATACGCTCTACAAGAATGTGTTTTCCCATAGACTGCTACGTTTGATCCATTGTGCTCTGAAAAAATGTATCGATTTTGAACAATTTGGCCTAGAA
The DNA here is from genome assembly GCF_977016875.1 of Pavona decussata. Classification (NCBI taxonomy): domain Eukaryota; kingdom Metazoa; phylum Cnidaria; class Anthozoa; order Scleractinia; family Agariciidae; genus Pavona; species Pavona decussata. Next base: position 1,818,691 of record NW_028145480.1, on the reverse strand, counting down.
TTTGTTGCTTTACCGACTATTGCGAAAACGCGTTTAGGGATTGGCCGTTTGGACTCAAAAGAGAGGGAAAATATAGCGGTAAGGTCTGAAAGGGCTTGGGAGGGGGTATTATTGGAACATTATTTCCGGCCTAACGTTTTGAGGGATACCCCTCTTCCCTCAGCCCTTGATATGAAGGTTGTGAGAAAAATAGGGCGTTTCTGCTGTTCATAAATGAATTAATGTTTGATTGTAAAGAGAAATAATGAATGCAAATAAGAATTAAAGTCAATAATTTAACATTAGAAGCAAGGTGTTTATAATGACAGATTTTTATGGCGTTATTTTGAGAGCTTTAGATTTTTAACTTATGATACATATCTCCTTCAAGTTAAATTTATATACTACGCTGAATACATTTTCGCTACGCAGTTATTATCCAATCTGCGATACTTGCTTGAGAAACGCTATTTGAAAATTGTAAAGGAGAAAGAAAAGAAAAAAATAAAAAGTGTGAAAAGTTTTATAATGGTGTGAGGTTATGTTATCAATTAAAACCGGTAGAAAAGTTGACCACCAAGCCATTTCTCATTCTCTGGGACTGTGAAGGGGGTAAATGAAGACAGAATGGGACAGGAACAATAGTATGGGAAGGCAAAAAGCGAAAGAAATATGAAAAAAAGAAGGATGCTATTGGTAAGAAATGGTATTAGTATCTGGGGTCACATTCTGTCGCTCCAACTGTCCATGTGGTTCGCGGATATTTATGAATCGAGTAATGGCGGCAAAACGAAAACTCTGGAAATTACGTTTGAACTTTAAGCGAACCTCCAGCTGGAATTAGAATGTTAATACATTTGGTATGGATAATACCCGGCTTTGTGCTATTATTTTCGAATACTAAAGATAAATCATAGTGCCTTTTGAACGGAATTACAGAAGTAATATTGGAGTCAGCGAAAAAAGAGAGGGGTGGCAGAGATGGCAGTAAGGGAACGGAAAAGAGAGAGGCCAGACTCATTCCACCGCCTTCCCCAAAAGGGTATATTCGGTGGATGTAGGGTCCTTTATTAAATGAGGGTGATTTAAACTGAACTAGGCATTAGGAGAAGCAAAGAACACTTGCTAGAACCAACGAGATTATATTACTCGTCGTTGCTTAAAGGGTGTTTTGCTTTTAATAGGGCTTCAAAGAAATATTTATTAGAAAACAATCCAAAATCATTCACAGAACTGATACGTTATATGTCTTCGTTGCAGCTCGTGACGAACCCCAAGTGCATGCCGAGAATGCTTTCAAATAAAACTATTTCTTAAATATTCATAACTTATAACCACAAACCGCCAGTGTATATCATATACTTCTATATTTATTTATTTATTTATTCATTTATTCATTTATTTATTTATTAATTTTATAAATTAATCACTTCATTCTCTAAGTGTATTCTACTCCCTTATTTATATCTTCTTCTTGTCTTACTCTGCCCGTTTCGATTAGCTTTCGTAACCAGCACTCCAGTGTATTCAGTTACAGAAGTTGCATTTATCTGTATTCATACATTTAATGTATTTATAAATTTAATGTGCACTTACTGATGAAATAATCAGTAATAATGATTTTATATATAATTTTGTGAATGAGCATCGAACAAAGCCCGTTATTTCCGTCACGCGTTACTTGAGATGCCAATTTTGTTAATTTACCGCTGTCAAGTTAAGATCATTCGTGCGTATTCGGCCAAGCTTCTCAACTGAGCCATCCCGATCGTTCTTTTATATTTACTCGAAAGGTGAATTTTTGGAAAGAAAACATGCCTCTTGTTGAAGAAAATTGGCAAACAACAAAACCCACCATCAGAGAAAGAACCAAGTTTGTGTTCAACAACGATCTCTTCAGCGATGTGAAGTTTGTGGTTCGTGAGAGCGATGGTGAAAGTGAAAGTAAACAAGTGATTCCAGCTCACAAGTTTGTGCTGTCGATTGGCAGTCCTTTATTTGAAGCCATGTTTTACGGTGAGCTAGCGGAGACTAGAGACTCTATTGAACTGCCTGACTGTGAGTACGAGAGTCTGTTAGAATTGTTTCGTTACATGTACAGCGATGAAGTGAATTTGAGCGGAAGTAATGTGTTTGGAGTGTTATACTTGGCGAAGAAATACATGGTGCCTTCCCTCGCTGATAAATGCACGAAATATTTGCAAAATAATTTAGATCCATCAAACGTTTTCAGTATTTTGCCATCTGCGCAGAAATTTGAAGAGGAAAACCTGGTGGAGCGGTGCTGGGAACTGATTGATGAACAAACTGAAGCGGCTGTGAAATCGGATGGATTTGTGACAATTGAGAGGTCGTTACTTGAAGTGCTGGTTGAAAGAGATACTCTGGACATCACGGAAGTGGAATTATTCAAAGGAGTCGTCGAATGGGCGACAAAAGAAACAGAAAAACAAGGCATAGTGGCAGATGGACAGGAAATGAGAAAAACCATCGGAGAGCGGATAATAAAAGCAATACGTTTTCCAGTGATGAAGCAGGAAGAATTTGCATTTGTGGTGCTCGACAGTAAAATACTCACGTATGATGAAGTCACTGCTATAATCAAACTTTTCAATTCAGTGACGAGCTCCCCTCTAGGATTCCCTGCGTCACAAAGATCCGGACCTTTTGGCCGGTTTATGCGCTGTGCCAGGTTTACATGTAATTCAGTGAATTTTGGTTGGAAGAATGAGCAAGAACAGAGGCTGTGTTTTTCAGTGGACCGTGACATACTTTTTCATGGAGTCAACTTGTTTGGCAGTAAGAACAATACTTATTCAGTCACTCTTACACTCTCACATGCGTGGTCTTGCGACATTTATGGCTCTACAGAGGGTACATTTTGTTCGTTGCCCAACAGTTCAGGAGAATTTTATGCTTTTGATATTCCGTTTGAAGAACCGATACCTCTATCCAAAGGTGAGATGTACGAGCTTACAGCTCAAGTCACTGGTCCTGAATCTTGGTACGGTATCCAAGGACACCGTACAAGCAAATGTTCTGGCGTGTTATTTACTATGGAAGACATTTACAAAAAGCGTCCTGGAGATCTAGAGCGGACTGATCCAGAACGAGGGCAATTTAATGAATTCATTTTCAGCATTAAAAAGTGAACATCAAATCCTAAAAGTCAGTCCTCGGTTAAACTGCACTGATGCACTGAAGCAACCGAAGTGACTCGGCTTACACTCACTTCAAGCCTTCCTGCTTCCTCTGAGGGTCAGTTACTTTCCTCTGTACTCCATATTGTGGACAATAATAAGGTTTTTAAGTTCTGCTTGAAGAATCGATGCCCTGAATGTTGCACGCCATAGTTCTGCTGTAGCCAAGATCCTGACGTTTTTTATTTGTTTGTTTTAATTGAAAAAAATAATTACAGATTTGCTATGAAAATTATTTTAGATACAAATTACATACACAAATTTAAATAAATTACAGAAATGTTGCAAAAGTAAAAGCACAGAAAAATAAATAAATAAATAAATAAATAAGGACACTATACACCTTATGCAATGCACGAACACTTAAAAAAAGGGCGCTAGAAATATCTATCTGTCCCTTGATTTCCTTTTAAGGTAATGTTTAGAGGCATACACCCAATATCAAACTTAACATTTTCCCTTTCCTTAGAGGAAAATTTGCTTCAAAGAAAGACTTCATCATTCGAGTAAAGTTGCACATTGTCGCTAAGTGGTTTGGTTTTGATGACGGAGTACTGATGCAGCAGTTGAACTCATCGCTTTCTTCAACTCCAATGATTCCAAAAGTTACCAATTTTCTTAGTTTTAGTATTACTTTTTACAGTATAATAGGATATTATCGCCATGATCAAAAATGACCTTAGGCCGCTTAAAGATGATCCTTGGCAAGAGAATATGAAATTCCAACATAAAGCCATCTATACTGTAGTTTACTTTACGAGACCTACCTACTTACATCGTCGCACAGAAAAATGTGTCGAAAGCTGAAACGAGAGGTTCTACGTCGACAGCATTGACACTGATCGACCGTGGACTATTTCGGCTAGTTTTGAAATAGGTTCAAACCCGGCGTGAAATACATTGTTTGTTGGAATAATTTGAAATCTAAATCAAAAAAGATTTGTTAAAATTAGGTGACTAAGCCGTGTACAAGATTAACAGACCTTTGACCATTGAACAATTAACCAGGAAGCCTGAGGTCTCTATCGGTTGATAATTCGCCACGAGCTCAAATCAAATTGTTTTAGCATAACTCGGTGATCCAGCGATTCAAAAAACAGATTCGGTTGACTGTTTTTATTATTATTATTATTATTATTATTATTATTATTATTATTATTATTATTATTATTATTATTATTATTATTATTATTATTATTACTATTATTATTATTATTATTATTATTATTATTATTATTAATTGTTTTAGTAGTGTATCGAAAATAAGAGAACCCTTGCTTAGCCAATTAGATCGCGAATTTCCCTGTTAGTGGCTCACTAGGTTAAGTTATATGTTAGTAGTAAGCTTATTAAATGTAAAATTGGAAAAATTGTAAATGTAAGGACATTTCTTTCCAGAGACCACTTCAAAAATTTGATACAGTTTTAGAAATGTTAGATTAAATGATGATAGTTTATCAAAACTGTTTTGTCTTGGTATATAGAGCCTTAACAACATCCAGATAAAATCGCCGTTGATAAACAACTTACCTGTATTTCTAGAGTGAGGTCGCGCAGATCAAGTCAAAGCAGTAATCGTGGTGTGAAAACGCATGGCAATGAAAAATGGCTGAAAAGTTAGTTGGTGTGAACGCAAAAGTGGGGGATTTAATCCGTGATCATAAGCGAACGGAGTCTCTAAGAACGACGAGTTGATAATTTCTCTAAGCACCTTGTCATTTTTGGGGCAAATACGGATTACGGACCTTGAGATATTGCTATAGCATAGTTAAAGTTGTAAACAAGACAACATGGTGATTTTAGGGGGAAATCCGGATAAAGGTGTATTTCTGTGTAAGCAATGGCCTTGTAAACAAGACAACATTTTACTGTCCCAAACGGACATATTTTTGTTTCTTTGTTGTTGTTGTTGTTTTGTTTTTTTTTTGTCTTATTTTCTTTTAAACACCAATGTTGAAGGGTTATCCCTGATGAAAAGAGAAGAGGCCTTGGTCGACCCACAAGGCCTTAGGAGGTGAGGCTTTATTGTCACATGCCCATGATGCTTTGGTGGCTTTTCCCATTAATCATCATAAAACCCTTTTAATGGAGTCCACTAAAGATTTTCGTTCTCATTGTAAATGTATGCGGAAGAGAATTTTTAACTCATTTTTCCCAGGGTACGATCATTGTTAGTAAAACCTGTACACTAAGGTAAAATACGTAGTTTGAGAAGTTGATGTGTTGTAATTAAGACTAGGATGGTTTAGTTATTTGCAAAGTGTTTGCTTTTTTAATAAAACATTGCTTGACTAATGTCAGCAACTGGGTTATTTCACGATATTTATATTATTGAGACATTTGAGGGCTGTATATAGTATTGACAAAAAGAAAAGGTATAAAAAAGACCAGTTTCGTTTTCGGCTCTTACGTAAGTCGAACCCTAGTGTATCAGGGTTTTTTTTGGAGGGGGGGGGGGGGTGTAATGTCTGCACTCCAGACTACTACCCGATGGAAGTGGATTATCCTCAGAAACGACTCAGGCACGTTTCATTCCGCCATGTTGTATTTCACTTCAATCCCAGCATGCAATACAGCATGGGTTGCACAGGTAACCCAATAAACAATCACTACATCTCCCCCTTATTTGAAATGAAGACAATAGGTGTAATGCAAAAATCTACACTAATGCTAAACTTGAACTGTAACAATCAAATAAAGAAATGTCAATAAAGCAATGTTCAAAGAGTCCAACGAGGAGCTTTCTTAATGAAATAATGATACTAAATCTTGAATCTTTTCAAAGTCCTAATGTCAATATCAACATAGTCTTCAGAAACCATGTTGGCTCAGTCTCTTAAGTAACATAGTCTTTAAGCCAGCTTGGCTCAGCTCTCCTGCGCATTGACCTTCGGGGTTCAACACTCTGTTCTGGCATCCTAACAATGGGAGACTGTGGCAAGCTGGGTTCAGTGACAGGCTCAGTCACTGGCCCTTCTGCTGGGCTTCCAATAACTGGTTCAGGATCAGTAACGATAACCGGTTCTCTTACTGGTGTCTGTTCCAGTGGCCATGTCCCCTCTTTCTGTGGCTGAGGTGTCTGTGGTGCAGGGTCTATGAACCGTTTCAAATGACCCACATTCCTTTTAAGTAGAGTTTCACCCCGCTCAATGACCACCATATCTCCTCTCTTGGAAACTACACTGTATGGGTCTGGATCATACGTTGCAGATAACTTGTTCTGTTTCTTCCCCATTAGAAGCACCTTGTCTCCTTCTGACACATCAGACTCCACACTTCTTTTGTTTGCACTTTCAGCGCCTCTCTGTTTCCTCTCAGCATCCTGATCTCGCGCATCTTGATCTATAGTACCAGGCATCTCTTCTTCCTCAACGCTTTCAAACTCTGGCATCTTGGTCCGAATCTTCCTTCCATACAATAGCTCCGCAGGGCTAACACCTGTTGTAGAATGGGGCGTCGACCTGTACGCTAATAGGTACTTCTGTAATTCTTGTTGCCATGGCTTCCCTTCAGCATGGGCCGCACGCATCGCCTTAAGCAGTGACTTGTTCTGCCGCTCTACCTCTCCATTCGCTCTTGGCCACAGGGGAACAGTCTTCTTATGCTTGACTCCAAGCTTAACCAGGAACTCTTCCATCTCGTGACTTACTAGGTTTGACCCATTGTCGGTCCTTAATGTCTCTGGGATGCCGTGACGGGTGAAGTGCTTCTCTAGGCACTTGATTATGCTACTGCTAGATGTGTTACGTATTACATCCACCTCGATCCATCTGCTATAATAGTCAACAGTGACAAGCAGGTTATCTCCTGTCGGTAGTGGACCCATTAAATCTACCGCAAGGTCCCTCCAAGGCTTGGTTGGCATGGTTGTTGTCTTCACAGGAGGTGTGGTAGTTACAGGAGTCACAGCTTGACATCCAAGGCATTTCTTGCAATGTCTTTCCACCATAGCATTCATGCTCGGCCACCATACTTTACTTCGCAGACGATCCTTTGTTTTCACTATCCCTTGGTGCCCCTCGTGGGCCAACTCTAGAACCCTCTCACGCAAACTCAGCGGTACAACAATACGCGTGCCTCTCATTACAAGCCTCCCAACCACAGTAACCTCGTCCCGCAACAACTTGTAGGGGCTCGGTGCGGTAGACCAGTCCCCAGTCCTCCAACACTTGCGGATCTCTGTGAGTTCCTCGTCCTCAGCGGAAGCTCTCTCTATCTCCCTGGTTGTCAGCGCCCGTGGGGTTGCACTGATTGCCACCATTCTTACAAACTCCTCAGTCGTGCTGCTACAGTGCGATGAAGCCGGTATCTTTGTCAAACGACTTAGACAATCAGCAATGTTCTGGCCTGAGGGTACGTGACGCACAGTGTACTTGAACGGCATGAGACGCAACACCCATCTCTCAACCCTGGCAGAAGGTTTGGACTTTGGTCCATAGATGGCCTCCAAAGCTTTGCAATCGGTAACAAGCTGAAATGACTCTAGCCCTGACAGATACAAACTAAACCTCTCACAACCCCAAACAACTGCTAATGCCTCCTTCTCCGTCTGACTGTATCGACGCTCAACGTCACTTAAACTACGACTTGCAAATGCGACCGCTCTCTTCACTCCCTGCTGCTCTTGCACCAGTATAGCCCCAAGTCCGACTGGGCTCGCGTCGGTAACCACCTCAGTTGGAGCATCCTTGTCATAGAAAGCCATCATTGACGCCTCGGCCAACTGCTTCTTTAAAGCCTCAAACGCTTCATTCTCCTCCTTTCCCCACTGCCACTCATTTTCTTGCCGTGTCAACCTCCGCAATGGTTCTGCCGTCGTTGCAAAGTTTGGAAGAAATCTCGAACTGAAACTGATAAGTCCCAGGAAACTCCGCAGCTCTGCAACACCTGTGGGAGCTTTTGTTTCACGCACTGCTCTGACCTTTTCCTCAGTTGGTCCCACACCATGCTTACTTAAAAGCAGTCCCATGAATACAATCTGATCCATTCCGATCTTGCACTTATCCTTGTTAAGGGTGAGGTTCCTCTCTTGCAAGCGCTTTAGCAATGTGATGAGATTTCTGTCATGGTCCTCATTTGTCTTTCCGTGCACAACAATGTCATCAGCTATGTTGGTGGTTCCAGGACAGTCAGCAATTGTCTGTCTGACAACATGCTGATACTGTTCAGGAGCACTGTTTATACCAAAACTCAGCCTCTTGTAACGGTACAATGAATCACCAGCTGAAAATGTTGTGATATCCCTGGACTCCTCTTCCAGCTCAATTTGATGGAATCCCATGTTCATGTCAAGCTTGGAGAAAACCGTACTTCCATTCATTTCCTCTAGCACCTCATCCACAGTAGGAATTGGCAATTTCTCCCTTTTAATTGCCTCATTCGCACGTCTCATGTCAACACATATCCGCACGTCATCTCTGTTAGGCTTGGGAGCAAACACAGCTGGGCTGACCCAGGTTGATGGACCGGAAACTTTCTCAATGATGTCAAGGTCAAGGAGTTCGTCTATCTTACTCTGGACTTTATCCTTCAACGGGTAGGGGATACGCCTTGGTTTCTGCGCTACAGGTGTAACTTCATGGTCAATATGCAGCTTAAGTTGAAAACCTGACAACTTGCCAACTCCCGAAAACACCTTTGGGAAGCGGTTTGCAATACTCTCAATGTCACTGCCTATGGAATAAATACCCACTAGCTCTGGCCCAACTTTTAACACTTGCAGCCTTTTAGCAGCTGAGCTGCCCAGCAGACAACGCCCATCTCCTTCTGTTACGAGAATGGTCTCTACCACTTTCTGCCCATGACACTCGACAGTAGCCTCAAATTTACCGACAACTGCTAGAGACCCATTGCCATAAACGCGAAGATTCCTCTCTTCTGGCTGTAGCTTTACACGTAGGCCACTCCTCACCAGGTTATGAAACTGTCGCTCACCAAGCACAGTTGACTGTGCTCCAGAATCAACAAGCATTCTGGTAGCGGTACCATTGATTGTCACTGCTACAATGTTATCTTCACAAGCTCTTTCCCCGTTAAAGTTTATTGGGAAAGCAAAAGGCTCCTCTCCACTATCATAGCCAATCTGATTAACTTGTCGAGCCCTCGGCTGTGGATTACGTTTCACACTATTGGACCGCCAATTATTACTCGCTCTTCCACCAGTCTTACCCTTTTCGCCCTCACTTCGGCAACATACTGCCCAATGCCCCTTTTTGCCACACTTCGCACATATTTTACCCTTTGCAGGACATACCTTATCACGAGCAAAATGTCCGGGCTTCCCACACGCATAGCACTTGTTTATGCCTTGCCCGCTTGACTTTTCCTTGCTTTCGTTGTTCCTGACCAAATTCACGCTGGTCTGTCCCTCCCCTCCTGCAATTTGGTTTGCTTGACGTCGTGCCGTTTCCCATGCCCTGGCTGTGGTGAGGGCAGCTGCCAGCTGGATGTTCGGTACCTCAAACAACTTGGTACGTAGTTCTTGAGACGCGACTTTTTCTAACAGTTGATCCCGCACTGCAAATTCCAACTCCTCGGCCCCATAGCCGCAGTGTCGTGCTTGTTTCCTGAGGCGGAGAACGAACGAGTCCACATCTTCGCCGGGCTCCTGGCGTACTTGGCGTAGAACGTGTCGCTCGTAAGCGGCGTTTTCCTGGACATGGAAATATGCATTTAATGCCCGAATGCTCTGTTGATAAACATCATCCGCGGCTGCATCGGCAAGGGGAACGATCGTTAGATTTTCGAAGATATCTTGCACTCCGGAACCAGCCCTATAAAGTAATTCGCTTTTCTTTCTCGCTGGGTTTTGCAAATTCGCTTTGCCTTCTGCGTAGTACGTAAAACCTCGCAGCCACACTCGCCACCTTTCGCTCAACTCTGATTTGGAACCGGTAATATCCATAGGTTGAATATTATGACCCGCCATACTGCTAGATAGGATGATTCTCGATATCCTCGTCGCCAATGTAATGTCTGCACTCCAGACTACTACCCGATGGAAGTGGATTATCCTCAGAAACGACTCAGGCACGTTTCATTCCGCCATGTTGTATTTCACTTCAATCCCAGCATGCAATACAGCATGGGTTGCACAGGTAACCCAATAAACAATCACTACAGGGGGGAAATTCGATTTTTAACTTCTTATTCAATTGCAAGAGATGCGTCATCTTGGTGTTTAATATGGCGTTGTAGGTTATATCTAGTCTACATGTATATCTTGCATACCCTGCCCATTGAAGAAGGCTTCCCCCTTTTCATACGGCGTCACAAATACGCTGTACATGTATGTACGTTCGCATAGCCTGCTATGTTTGATCCTTTGCAGTCTAAAAAATGTATCGATTTTGACTAAAAGGGGTTGGGAGGGCCGGGAATAAAAATAATGTTCTGGTCTAAAATATTGAGGGATACCCCTTCCCTCAACCCTTGAGAAGAAGGTTGTAAGAAAAATGGGGCGTTTCTGCTGTTTATAAATGGACTCATGAGAGAAAAAGTAAAGAGAAATAAGGAATGCAAAATACGAATTGAAGTCAATAATTTAAGGATGGTGCCTACTATTGCTACTGCGCATACGTTCTGCGCATCTCGATATACTCGGGTTTCCTATGGGTGGTGCCTACTATTACAGGGATATTTTTGCGCGGTTTAAAACTATACGGAGAAAGCAGAACTTACCAAATGCCTTTGGTATCTCAAAAGAAAATTGGGGGTAACCATGCATTTTTCAGAGAAAATTAAGCTTTAATTTAGGAAAAAATCCCATACATTGCTTTATATTTTGGCGCTTTTTAGAGATATTGTTGCTTAATTATCTCTGAAAAATGCGTGGTTACCCCCAATTTTCTTTTTGGATTCCAATAGGCCTTGCTAAGATCTGCTTTTCCCGCATAGTCATAAGCCGCACAAAAATACTTCGGTATTAGTAGGCACCGTCCTTAACATCAGAAACAACGTGTTTATAATGACAGATTTTTATGGCGTTATTTTAATAGCTTTAGATTTTTTAACTAATGATACATATTTCCTTCAACTGAAATTTATATACTACGGTGAATACATTTTCGCTACGCAGTTATTATGGAATACGCGATACTTGCTTGTGAAACGTTATTTGAAAATTGTAGAAGAAAAAAGAAATGAAAGTGTGAAAACTTTTATCATGGAGTAAAATCATGTTATCAATTGAAGGCGGTAGAAATGTTGACCATCAAGCCATTTCTCATTCTCTGTGAGTGTGTAGGGAATAAATAAAGATACAACGAGACAGGAACAATAGAATGGGAAGGCAAGAAGCGAAAGAAATATGAAAAAAAGAACGATGCTATTGGTAAAAAAAATGGTATTAGTATCTGGGGTCACATTCTGTCGCTCCAACTGTCCATGTGGGTCGCGGACATTTATGAATCGAGTAATGGCGGCAAAACGAAAACTCTGCAAATTACGCTTCAAATAAGCGAATTTCCAGTAGGAATTAGATCGTTCATATATTAAGTATGGATAATACCTAGTGTTGTGCTATTATTTTCGAAAACTAAAGGGAAATTATATAGTGCCCGTTTAAACGGAATTGCAGAAGTCATACGGGAGTCAGCGAAAAAAAAAAGGGAACAGGGGGGGGGGGGGGAGCAGAGATGGCAGTAAGAGGAACGGAAAAAGGAAAGGCCAGACTCATCCCACCGCCTTCCTCAACAGGGTATATCTGGTGCATGAAGGGTCCTTTTTTTAAACGAGAGTGATTTAAACTGAACAAGGCATAAGGAGAAGCAAGAACACTTGTTAGAACCAAAGTGATTATATTACTCGTCGTTGCTTAAAAGTGTTTTGCTTTTGATAGGGGATCAAAGAAATAATTTATTAGAAACAGTCCAAAATCATCCACAAAACTGATATGTTTTTTGTCTTCGTTGCAGCTCGTGACGAACCCCAAGTGCATGCCGAGAATGCTTTCCGATAAAACATTATTTCCCTGGTACCTCTTTTTTAGTATAAGTTTAATTAGCGATAATGATTTCCTATCAGGAGCCATTATCAGGGATGGAGACCGTAAGCGTGGGGCTCCACGCGTCCCCATGTGTTGTACCAAAAAAACTATTTTTAGAAAAAATTGCGCCACCCTTCACGTCATAAACCCGCGCGGATACACGCAAATTTGCGTGGGACTACTACCTTATATGGAAAATGGAAGAGAAAGTCCAGTTCGGTTTCGACAAAATTACATAATTTTTAATTCTTTGATTGTTAAACTGATATCATTTTATTACCCTGTACATGTTTAAGTTCCTCCGTCTAACCTTACTAAACTAAAGCATTGGGGAAATTCTACTAGCTGAGTAGAAAAAAACAGTACAATATAAAAATATTCTCCGCAATGCTGATATCTATAAACTTAAATTTATTTGAGAAGTCAGTTTCAACCATTTGTTTCAAATTGGTGGTAAGTCCTTGAGGAGACCAGTTAAGGCCATCGAATCAAGTGTTTTCTACGCGCTCACTGGCATGAATATTCGGCGCTTCCACCAAATTTTGTAAACTGTCATTTTACGAGTTTATGGGTTTGCGTAGTAAGCCGGACATAGCTTTTGCGGAATGCCGAGTGCCTGTAAAAGAAATAATGGTTTAAAAAATTAGAGATTACCGAGCGAAAGGTTCCAAGTAATTCAGTTGATTCAGTTCATAGTCAAGCTAAAAGCTGCCAAATTGATTCCTTTCACAGATCAGTGTCAAATTTTTCAACCGGTCAGAAGTGAATTTCTCGATCACTTCTTTTTGCCGAAAAGCTTATTGCTTCTTGTGACGGCTGTTAGCTTAGTGCTTTCAAGAAGTATTACACGTAAGATTTAAGAAAAATGTTCATTCGTTTATTAGTCGTTGATTTCTACGGTCTTCGAAAGGACAATAAAGTTGTAAACACGTTCTTATCTGTTTTCAAATTGTTTGCTTTTTTTTAAGTTCGCAGGATAAATTTCCTCAACATTACTGAACTAGCAACTTTAACATCAAAATAAGCTAATAATTCGCAGAATTCCTCCGGCAGAACTTTGAAAGAACTGAAGAGATGAAACCACAAAACTACTAGCAGACAAATGACAAGTTTTCATACATGTCCGAGGACGTGAAAACAAATATTAAGCTAAAATGACAGAAGAGATTTTTTACCTTATTTTGAAGTACGTATCTTGACTAAAACCCAGAATCAATCCAAATGTTTCAACTCGATGTCGGTCACAGTGAAATGCATCCTCCACTGAACTGTTTTATATCCGGCATCAGTGATAGGCTTTGTTTATAGCCTAGAAACCGGCTGCGGTTTTACGAATGTTAGAAGGTATAATTGTTTGGCGTTTTTGTCTGCATGGTTAGAAAGTCCATCCATGTAGCCGCTCCTCCTTCCATGGCCACGGAACTTGATTTCAAGCAACAAAAAGCTCTTTTTCCAGTTCAACATGAACAAGAAAACAGTGAAAGCTGACAGACTTCAATATGGAGGTTGCGAAAACTGCGTAACAACTTTGCAGCCTCATAACTTTCTACAACTGTTTAGACTTTCTCCAACAACAGATAACTGAACTTTAGACATTTTTCGGGTACTATTCGAACCATATCATAAGGTATAAGGCAAAAGTGACGCGGCATATTCGTAAAGTGTAAGCTTTTTTAATTTCCACTCATTCAACTGTAGCAACGCACGCAGAGCCACCGTTAAGGTGCCTTTTTGACTTTACTGTGAGAGTCATGTGATCACTGATGCCTCTTATTCCAACTTTCCCCGTCTTCTTTCATTTTAATATACCTTTTCGTTGTGAGAGTCTCATTCCTTAAATGTGGGGAAACCGATGATATATGCCCTGGCAGAATGTTAAAATTTGGACGCCATTTTTCGGAACGGGTAGAAAAAAATTTTAATTTTTCCACGCGCGATCCTGGCCATTTACACGCGTGCTCGCACGCGCGTATGGCGCAATTTTTTCTAAAGATAGATTTTTTGGTACAACACATGGGGACAAGCCCACAAGCCAAAATGTCATCTCGTTACGGTCTCCATCCCTGATAGACTTGCTTACAAGTCGAGCTCAGCCGGAGCGCGAAGCGCGATCGTTAGACTTCGAGAAAGTCTACATCCCTGATTATGGCTCCTGTTTCATATACAGTAAAAACCTGCGTATAAGAACCTAGAATTTTCGAGGTCAGGCTGAACAGGTTCTTATATTTTAGGGTAGTTTTTCACAATTCAGGCTGATTAGGTTCTTAATAGGTTCTTATTTTTCAGAGGTTGTCGTAGTGTTACCACTGGCAAAAATATTGTACTACTAATACAAAATGGTTTAGCACTTGTATTTTCGACAACAAAAATGCTTGCCTTGTTTGCTAAACAATAACATACAGAACAAAAACATAAACAATAACTTTTTGTCAGAAGTTTCTCACACAATTAAAATCCAGAATTTTAGCCATCAAAATTGGAGGGATTGTTTTTGTATAAGAACCTATTTTTCTTTGCCAGGCTGAACAGGTTCTTATATTTTTGAGTATTTAAATGCCAAATTTCAGCCTGTAGGTTCTTATATCACTAGGTTCTTATATGCGGGTTTTTACTGTATAATTGCGAACCAAGCCCGTTATTTCCGTCACGCGTTATTTGAGATGAAAATTTGTTATTTACCGCTGTCAAGTTAAGATTATTCGTGTGTATTTGGCCAAGCATTCCGATCTTTCTTTTATATTTACTCGAGTGTCTCGAGTGGTGGATTTTTCGAAAGAAAACATGCCTCTTCTTGAAGAAAATTGGCAAACAGCAAGACCCACCATCAGAGCAAGAACCAAGTTTGTGTTCAACAACGATCTCTTCAGCGATGTGAAGTTTGTGGTTCGTCAGAGCGATGGTGAAAGTGAAAGTAAGCAAGTGATTCCAGCTCACAAGTTTGTGCTGTCGATTGGCAGTCCTGTGTTTGAAGCCATGTTTTACGGTGAGCTAGCGGAGACTAGAGACTCTATTGAGCTGCCTGACTGTGAGTACGAGAGTCTATTAGAATTGTTTCGTTACATGTACAGCGATGAAGTAAATTTGAGCGGAAGTAATGTGTTTGGAGTGTTGTACTTGGCGAAGAAATACATGGTGCCTTCACTTGCTGAGAAGAGCACGGAATATTTGCAAAATAATTTAGATCCGTCAAACGTTTTTAGTGTTTTGCCATGTGCGCAGAAATTTGAAGAGGAAAACCTGGTGGAGCGATGCTGGGAACTGATTGATGAACAAACAGATGCGGCTGTGAAATCGGATGGATTTGCGACAATTGAGAGGTCCTTACTTGAAACGCTAGTTGAAAGAGATACTCTTAATATCGCGGAAGTGGAATTATTCAAAGGAATCGTCGAATGGGCGACAAAAGAAACAGAAAAACGAGGCATAGAGGCAGATGGACAGGAAATGAGAAAAATCATCGGAGAGCGGATTATCAAGGCAATACGTTTTCCAGTGATGGAGGGGAAAGAATTTGCCTCTGTGGTGCTCGACAGTAAAATACTGACCTATGATGAAGTCACTGATATAATCAAACTTTTCAATTCAGCGACGAGCTCCCCTGTAGGATTCCCTGCGTCAAAAAGATCCGGACCTACTGTCCGGTTGATGCGCTGCCCCAGGTTTACATGTAACTCAGTGAAGTTTGGTTGGAAGAATGAGCAAGAACAGTTGCTACGTTTTTCAGTGGACCGTGACATACTTTTTCATGGAGTCAACTTATTTGGCAGTAAGAACAATACTTATGCAGTCACTCTTAAACTCTCAGTCTTTAATAGGTGGCTTTGGGGCATTTGTGCCTCTACAGAGGGTACATTTTGTTCGTTGCCCAACAGTTCAGGAGAATTTTATGGTTTTGATGTACTCTTTGAAGAACCGATAACTATATCAAAAGGTAAGGCGTACCGTCTTACAGCTCAAATCACTGGTCCTGAATCTTGGTACGGTACCCAAGGCCAAGGCACGAGCGAAGGTTCTGGCGTGTCATTT
>NW_028145480.1:1570000-1795000 GCF_977016875.1 Pavona decussata | reverse complement strand
TTAATGGAGTCCACTAAAGTTTCCCGTTATCATTGTAAATGTAAATATGTGCAAGCTAAATTTTAACGGATTTTTCCCAGGGTACGTTAACTGTGGTAATATTTTCACATTAGTGAAATCTGAGAGAGGGGTTTGGGGGGGGGGGGGGGGAGATTGAAAATGTACAATAAGGTAAAATACATAGTTTGAGAAGTTTTGTGCTGTATTTTATACTACGCTGGTTTATTTATTTGCGAAGTGTTTCCATTTGTTAACAAGACAGTGCAGGACTATTGTCAGCAATTGGGTTATTTCACGTTATTTATATTTTGAGATGTTCGAGGGTTGAACATATGGTATTAAAAAAAAAACTATAAAAAGCCCGGCTCAGCCGTGGCTCTTATGTATGTGGTTTCTTGAAGAAATTCGATTTTTTTAGGATCACTCTGCCCATTGGGGGAAGGGTTACCCCTTCACATGCGCTCTACAAGAATGTGTTTTCCCATAGACTGCTAAGTTTGATCCATTGTGCTCTGAAAAAAATGTATCGATTTTGAACAATTTGGCCTAAAATTTGTTGCTTTGCCGACTATTGCGAAAACGCGTTTAGGGATTGGCCGTTTGGACTCAAAAGAGAGGGAAAATACAGCGGTAAGATCTGAAAGGGCTTGGGAGGGGGTATTATTGGAACATTACTTCCGGCCTAACGTTTTGAGGGATACCCCTCTTCCCTCATCCCTTGATTTGAAGGTTGTGAGAAAAATAGGGCGTTTCTGCTGTTCATAAATGAATTAATGTTTGATTGTAAAGAGAAATAATGAATGCAAATGAGAATTAAAATCAATAATTTAACATTAGAAGCAAGGTGTTTATAATGACAGATTTTTATGGCGTTATTTTGAGAACTTTAGATTTTTAACTTATGATACATATCTCCTTCAAGTTAAATTTATATACTACGTTGAATACATTTTCGCTACGCAGTTATTATCGAATATGCGATACTTGCTTGTGAAACGCTATTTGAAAATTGTAGAAGAAAAAAATACGAAAAAGGAAATAAAACTGTAAAAAGTTTTATCAAGGAGTGAAGCTGTGTTATCAATTAAAAGCCGTAGAAATGTTGACCATCAAGCCATTTTTCACTCTCTGTGACTGTGTAGGGGAGAAATGACGATAGAATGGGACAGGAACAATAGTATGGAAAGGCAACAAGCGTAAGAAATGGTATTAGTATCTGGGGTCACATTCTGTCGCCTAACTGTCCATGTGGTTCGCGGACATTTATGAATTGAGTAATGGCGGAAAAACGAAAACTCTGGAAATTACGCTTGAAATAAGCGAACTTCCAGTTGGAATTAGATCGTTAATATATTTGATATGGATAATACCTAGTGTTGTGCTATTTATTTTCGAAAAACTAAAGAGAAATCATATAGTGCCGGTTTAAACGGAATTGCAGAAGTGATATGGGAGTCAGCGAAAAAAAAAAGACGGAGGGGGGCGGGGGGGGGGGGGGCAGAGATGGCAGTTTGATGAACGGAAAAAAAGGAAAGGACAGACTCACCCCACCGCCTTCCCCAACAGGGTATATCTGGTGGATGAAGGGTCCTTCTTAAAATGTCGAGGGAGATTTAAACTGAACTAGGTAAAAGGAGAAGCAACAACTTTTACTAGAACCAACGAGATTGAATTGCTTGAAAAGTGTTTTGCTTTTGATAGGGGATGAAAGAAATAATTTATTAGAAACACAGTCCCAAATCATCCACAGAACTGATACATTGTTTGTTTTTTGTTGCAGCTCGTGACGAACCCCAAGTGCATGCCGAGAATGCTTTCCAATAAAACAATTTCCATGATACCTCTTTTTTAGATTTAGATTTCGTGACTGAGCATCGAACTTCCGTCACGCGTTATTTGAGATACAAATTTTGTGAATTTACCGCTGTCAAGTTAATATTATTCGTGCGTATTCCGATTTTCTTTTATATTTACTCGAGTGGTGGATTTTTGGAAAGAAAACATGCCTCTTGTTGAAGAAAATTGGCAAACAAAGAGATCCACCGTCAGAGCAAGAACCAAGTTTGTGTTCAACAACGATCTCTTCAGCGATGTGAAGTTTGTCGTTCTTAAGAGCGATGGTGAAAGCGAAAGTAGGCAAGTGATTCCAGCTCACAAGATTGTGCTGTCGATTGCGGAGTTTAGACAACGGCGAATTTTGCAACAAAGGCATTCTACATATATAAAAAAAAATTAGCCATAAACTTACTCAGTTACTATAATATATACAAACCTCGATTTAGCCGTTAATTAACGGCTAAATTTGTTCCATATAATATATGAGACCCTCAATTTAGTCGTAAATTAACGGCTAAATTTGTTCCATATAATATATCAGACCCTCGATTTAGCCGTAAATTAACGGCTAAATTTGTTCCATATAATATATATTACACTCGATTTAGCCGTAAATTAACGGCTAAATTTGTTCCATATAATATATATTACACTCGATTTAGCCGTTAAACCACGGCTAAATTTGTTCCATATAATATATCAGACCCTCGATTTAGCCGTAAATTAACGGCTAAATTTGTTCCATACAATATATGAGACCCTCAATTTAGCCGTAAATTAACGGCTAAATTTGTGGCATATAATATATATGACCCTCGATTTAGCCGTTAAACAACGGCTAAATTTGTTGCATATAATATGTCAGACCCTCGATTTAGCCGTTAATGAACGGCTAAATTTGTTCCATATAATATAAGAGACCCTCGATTTAGCCTTAAATTAACGGCTAAATATGTTCCATATAATATATCAGACCCTCCATTTAGCCGTTAAACAACGGCTACATTTGTTAGATGTAGGGGATCAGGCCCTCAGTTGTTGGCTGGAAGCGTGGGGAAGAAGCGTCACGAGCCACTGATGTATATCTTCGCTCTTTAGCTCCGCGCTCGATCTGAATCGTGTTCTCGCTACACTCATTCGCTTATGGGAAAGATAAGAAAAAGAAAGAAACCGGCTGTATCTCCTTAATGTCTGAAAATGGTTTTTGTGCAAGAAGTTTCTGGGTCACTGTGTCGGTCACTGTTTTATCACTTTCGCAAGCCTGGAGTATCATAAGTGTTTAATTGGCCGTTTCAATTGGTCTCTTTTTTTTTTTTTTTCAGTGCTAATATAAAACAACGGGGTTGCCTCTCCTATGCCTTTCCATCACTGCTGTTTAACTACTGTATACTTTTTTATACCTCGAGGGGGACAGACTAGAATTAACAGATCATTTACGACTGGATGAAAAGATTTTTAATTTAATCTATTTGCCTTAATAAAAATAGAATAAATGATCGAATTTAATTAACGGCTTAGATACATGTACATTCAATTAGTCAAACATTTAGAAAAGCGATCAATACAATTTCTTTTAAATATACAATGCTATGAAAAACATGTTCCTAATTCACTGTGCAATCAGGGCAATTTTTTTTTTTAATCCAGTAATCGGGCCCGGTGAGTTCGAGGGAGCATTGTTCCCTTTACAACAGTAACATTAAAAAAAAATTAAGATGGCAGTTTTTTTGCCGGTAAAAAAGGAAAAATTAATATAAAAAGCTCAATTAAAAAATGATGTACTTTATAGAACGAAAGAACAACAACGATCGAAAAAAAAATCTCAATTGAATTTAATTGAGCTTTGCTCTTGATAATAGTGAAAGTGGTTTATTGTCACGTTAGATTTCGCTAATGTGGCCTCTTGCTTCTCGTCCTCTTCTCTCCTTGATCTCTTAGACTGACCTCCTCTTCTCTTGTCGTCTAACCTCCGAACCTTATTTGTAAGTGATTTCCACTTTCCAGCCGCCTGCTTCGACCGTCTTATCCTTGCCGAGGGACAGTTGTTGGCCTTATGGCCTATCCTTCGACAATTGAAGCAGCGAACTACAAGAAGGAATAACGAAAGGATAATGTGAGTATATATAGTTACAGTTATAGAATTATTGTCGCATCATTGAAAGCTATACTGCAAGGCAGTCTACTGTAATAAAAGGTGGAAAGAAGCTTAACTTTTGTATTTATGAATCCGGTTATAACTGTGTTTTCGTTTGCCAACAGCTGGCCAATTAATGATTTGTTTTTTACAAGATAAATTTGAAGTTCACGGTGTTCAAAAATAACGAAAATGCAACTTTTCAGTTATCTCATTGTGCTTGCAGGTGTGATGTTAAATCGCAGTGTTAATAACAAGTTGCATCTTGGGAGTAACATTCAGTATATTTTCTGCTCGTTACCAATCTCGTACCCAGAGTACTCTGGCTTTTTCGTTTCGTCAGTGGGTGGTCGCCAGTAGAGACTCTGGGGAACTGGAATTTTATTTAAATTTTTTTCGATTGGCTGTCCCGTAACGGCTCGTAACGGATTCCATTCTTTTACCGCAGAAATTAGAAAACCTGCGGTATTAAAATTCCAGTACCCCAGATTCTCTCCTGGCGCTCACTCGCTGACCAATTCAATTGCCTCGTTGCACATTCATAGAGGCCTCTTCCAATTATTCTTTTACCTTTTCCTCTTGTTTTAATTTATTAGTCGTTTCAATCCCCGTTTCTTCATTACCACGTGGCGCACAATGCCGGTAAAACTAACATACCGGCTACAACTTTTTTTGTGCAGCTGAACTGATGAACACTTATAATAATATCCATTGCACTGTAAGGCCATTAAGTGGAAGCAATAATAATAATAATAGAAACATTTAAAACTTACCGCCTTGACACGCTTAAATTCTTTGGTCAGTTTGGGGGAACTGTCAGTGCAGCTGGCCACTTCGTTCTGAGAAAAAGACAGAACCAACAGGAATTGAATCTCTTTGGAAACAACCTCATAAACTGAATGCATCAACAACCGAAACGATTCGAAATCAATTTCATTAAACTAAACGTAAACTACCTGAAAACTGAGAGAATTTTGCACCGCAAGGATTAGGGCCTCCTCTTCATCCTGCGTCTGAATGTGCGACCAGGAGTCCAAGGGGAGAATTCTTGAAACAGAAGAAGTGGACCCGGTGACTACTTCAGCGTAAGTCTTCTTCTCCATTACTCAAAATTGAATTGTAGATGATAGCAAATGAAATGTTTGCGTTTGCGAAACTAAAGAAGCGTTTGCGAAAAGATAGCTCAGTATCTCACGTACACGAGTTGCTAAATGTAGTAACAATGAGGGCCTGTGACGTACTGTCAGTCACCCAGCCCCCCGGTAAGCAAAGAAAAGTCTCAAATATCAGTAAGTGCCACTGATGTTTTGTTGATTGGAGAATCACGGATGTACATGCTGCTGCGGTTGTTTAGAATTCACCTTCCTGGCAATGACACAGAACGCAGAGGAGTCAAATTGTTGTAAGTGAGCGGCTAAATTCTCCGGGGCAAACCGATTTCGTTGATTTAGATACAAGAACGTGGTCTAGATCTAACAAGGCGTCTTCAAATCTTATTACACGTCTGTTGAAAAATTGACTTGGCTATGACCGCCTGCGGGGAAACGATCGTCGGCCGCAGAGCGACGTCGGAAAAGCGAAGCTTTTACAGCGAGACACGAAGTGCCGAGAGTAGCCTGCGTGGCAGGGCTAGGAAGGGAGAGGGGAAAATTGGGCGCGCGAGTTCTCGCGCGCCCAATTTTCACCTCTCCCTTCCCCTTTCTAGCGCCTGCCACGCAGGCTATGCCGAGAGAGAAAAAGCACATCGAATTTTATTACCGCAGGATTCCTGCGGTAAAACAATGGAACAGGAACAGCCAATCAAAAAAATTGAATTTTTTCGATGTCCCCAGAGTCTTCCCGGCGTTGCCCCGCTGACCAAAAAGCCTGAAGACTCTGGGTACGATTAACGGCTAAATCGAGGGTCTGATATATTATATGCAACAAATTTAGCCGTTAATTTACGGCTAAATCAAGGGGCTGATATATTATATGGAACAAATTTAGCCGTTGTTTAACGGCTAAATCGAGGGTCTCATATATTATATGAAACAAATTTAGCCATTAATTAACGGCTAAATCGAGGGTCACATATATTATATAGATCAAATTTAGCCGTTGTTTAACGGCTAAATCGAGGGTCTCATATATTATATGGAACAAATTTAGCCGTTAATTTACGGCTAAATCAAGGGGCTGATATATTATATGGAACAAATTTAGCCGTTGTTTAACGGCTAAATCGAGGGTCTCATATATTATATGAAACAAATTTAGCCGTTAATTTACGGCTTAATCGAGGGTCACATATATTATATGGAACAAATTTAGCCGTGGTTTAACGGCTAAATCGAGGGTCTGATATATTATATGCAACAAATTTAGCCGTTGTTTAACGGCTAAATCGAGGGTCAAGTATATTATAACGAACAAATTTAGCCGTTGTTTAACGGCTAAATCGAGGGTCTGATATATTATATGGAACAAATTTAGCCGTTAATTAACGGCTAAATTTGCGTTTGTATATATTATAAATATAATTACAATTACTTTAAATTGTATACGGAATAAGGTTTCGGCTAAATTTTTTTTATATATGTAGAATGCATTTATCACAAATTTTTTACCTATATATACACCCTGTCGATTGGCAGTCCTGTGTTTGAAGCCATGTTTTACGGTGAGCTAGCGGAGACTAGAGACTCTATTGAGCTGCCTGACTGTGAGTACGAGAGTCTGTTGGAATTATTTCGTTACATGTACAGCGATGAAGTGAATTTGAGCGGAAGTAACGTGATGAGAGTGTTATACTTGGCGAAGAAATACATGGTGCCTTCACTCGCTGATAAATGCACGGAATATTTGCAAAATAATTTAGATCCATCAAATGTTTTTTGCATTTTGCCATCTGCGCATAAATCTGAAGAGAAAAACCTGGTGGAGCGATGTTGGGAACTGATTGATGAACAAACTGAAGCGGCAGTGAAATCGGATGGATTTGCCGGCGACAATTGAGAGGTCCTTACTTGAGTTGCTGGTTGAAAGAGATACTCTTGATATCACGGAAGTCGAATTATTCAAAGGAGTCGTGGAATGGGCGACAAAAGAAACAGAAAAACGAGGCATAGTGGCAGATGGACAGAAAATGAGAAAAATCATCGGAGAGCGGATTATCAAAGCAATACGTTTTCCAGTGATGGAGGAGAAAGAATTTGCCTCTGTGGTGCTCGACAGTAAAATACTCACATATGATGAAGTCACTGATATAATCAAACTTTTCAATTCTGTGACGAGCTCCCCTGTAGGATTCCCAGCGTCACAAAGATCCGGACCTTTTGGTGGGTTAATGCGCTGTCCCAGGTTTACATGTAATTCAGTGAAGTTTGGTTGGAAGAATGAGCAAGAACAGTTGCTGTTTTTTTTAGTGGACCGTGATATACTTTTTCATGGAGTCAACTTGTTTGGCAGCAAGAACAATACTTATTCAGTCACTCTTACACTCTCAGTCGACAATGGGTGCATTTGGAGCATTTTTGCCTCTACAGCCGGTACATTTTGTTCGTTGCCCAACAGTTCAGGAGAATTTTATGCTTTTGATGTACCGTTTGATGAACCGATACCTATATCGAAAGGTGTGTTGTACCGTCTTACAGCTCAAGTCACTGGTCCTCAATCTTGGTACGGTGCCAAAGGACCCAAAACAAGCAAATGTTCTGGCGTGTCATTTACCATGAAAGACATTTACAAAAATTATTCTACCTATCTAGTCAAAGAGCGGACTTGTCCAGAACGAGGGCAATTTAATGAATTCATTTTCAGCATTAAAAAGTGAACATCAAATCCTAAAAGTCAGCCGTACTTTTAATAGTCGGTTAAACTTTTGGAAATGCACTGAAGCCGTCACGTAGAAACAACTGAAGTGTCTTCGGCTCACATTTGTCTATCTTCAAGCCTTCCTGCTGCCCCTAAGGGTCAAGAACTTTCATATGTACTCAATATTCTGGACAATAATAAGGTTTTTAAGTTCTGCTTGAAGAACCGATGCCCTGAATGTTACACACCATAGTCCTGCAGTAGCCAAGATACCAAAGTTTTTATTTGTTTGTTTGTTTGTTTTAATTGAAACAAAAACTACAAATTTGCTATAAAAATAACTTTAGATACAAATTCAATTGAATAACAGAAAGTTGCAAATGTAAAAGCATAGAACGTTACACTGAGCATAATAAATAAGTAAATAAATAAATAAATAAATAAATAAATAAATAAGGACACTATACACTATACAATGAAACACTTGTAAAAAGGGCACTAAAAATATCGGTCTGTACCTTGATTTCCATTGAAGATGGTGTTCAAAGGCATACAGCTATTTCAATTAACGTTGTCTGATCATAATAAAGCTAAAACACAAGACCGCAATGTTTTGTAGGATTATTTTTTATGAATAATTTCATCAAAATCATCCCTGCACGTGCAGGTCATTGTACTGCTAATTATAACCCATTGTTTTCTTAAGGCATGACTGATTTTGATGAATTTATTCATAAAAATTCCACGTAAACTTTCGGTCTTGTCTTTTAGCTTCATGCTTTGAACAGACAACGTTAGTTGAAATGACTGTACACCCAATATCAAACTTAACTTTCCCTTTCCTTAGAGGAAAGTTTGGTTCAAAAAAAGACTTCATCATTCGAGTAAAGTTGCTCAGTGGTTTGGTCTTGATGACGGAGTAGTGATGCAGCAGTAGAACTCATCGCTTCCTTCAACTCCAATGATTCCAAAAGTTACCAATTCTCTTAGTTTTAGCATAACCTTTTGCAGTATAATAGGATATCATCGCCATGCTCAAAGATGACCTGAGGCTGCTTAAAGATGATCCTTGACAAGTGAATATGAAATTCTAACATAACTGACATAAAGCCATCTATACGGTAGTTTACTTTACGAGACCTATGTATTGACATCGTCGCACAGAAAAATGTGGCGAGAGGAAATGAAACGAGAGTTTCTAAGAAGACATTGACTCGATCGACCGTGGACTTTAATTTTTCGGCTAGTTTTGAAAAAGGTGCAAACCCGGCGTGAAATGCACTGTTTGTGTTGGATAAAAAAAAAAAAAAAAAAAATCCAGTGTGGAATAATTTCTATATAATTTGAAATCTAAAAGAAATCATTGTAAAGTTAAGGTAACTGACCGTGTACCAGATTAACAGACCTTTAACCATTGAACAATAAGGCAGGAAGCTTGAGTTCTCTATCGGTTGATAATTCGCCCTGAGCTCAATATCAAATTGTTTTAGCATAACCCGGTGATCCATCGACTCAACAAACAGATTCGGTTAACTGTTTTTATTATTATTATTATAATTGATTTAATAGTGTATCGAAAATAAGAGTACCCTTGCTTAGCCAATTAGATCGCGAGTTTCCCTGTTAGTGGCTCACTGGGTTATGTTATGTATTAGTAGTAAGCTTATTAAATGTAAAATTGGGAAAATTGTAAATGTAAGGACTTATTTCTTTCCAGACACCACTTTAAAAATTTGATACAGTTTTAGAAATGTTACATTAAATGATGATAGTTTATCAAAACTGTCTTGTCTTGGTACTGATATAGAGCCTTAACAACAACATCCAGATAAAATCGCCGTGGACAAGCGACTGACCTGTATTTCTAGAGTGAGGTCGCGCATGTAAAGTCAAAGCAGTAATCGTGGTGTGAACGCTTGGCAATGAAAAATGGCTGAAAAGTTTGTTGGTGTGAACACAAAAGTGGCGGATTTAATCCGTGACCATAAGCAAACCGGCGGAGTCGCTTAGAATGACGAGTTGATCCCAGTAATATTTCTAAGCACCTGGTGATTCTAGGGGTAAATCCGGATAAAGTTGTATTTCTGTGTAAGCAATGGCCTTGTAAACGAGAGAACATTTTGCTGTCCCAAATGGACATATTTTTGCTTCTTTGTTGTTTTGTTGCTTTTTTTGTCTTGTTTCCTTTTAAACATCAAAATTCAAGGGTTACCC
This sequence comes from Pavona decussata, assembly GCF_977016875.1. Classification (NCBI taxonomy): domain Eukaryota; kingdom Metazoa; phylum Cnidaria; class Anthozoa; order Scleractinia; family Agariciidae; genus Pavona; species Pavona decussata. The sequence goes on along the minus strand of NW_028145480.1, from coordinate 1,785,024 downwards.
CTGATAAAAAGAGAAGAGGCCTGGGTCGACCCACAAGGCATCAGGAGGTGAGGCTTTATTGCCCCATGCCCATAATGCTTTGATGGCTTTTCCCATTTATCATCATAAAACCCTTTAAAAGGAGTCCACTTAAGGTTTTCGTTCTCATTGTAAATGTAAATATGCGGAAGAGAATTTTTAACTGATTTTTCCCAGAGTACGATCATTGTTAGTAAAACCTGCGGGGAAGGAGGGAGAGCTAAAAATGTACACTGAGGTAAAATACCTAGTTTGAGAAGTTGACGTGTGGTAGTTTAGACTAGGATGGTTTATTTATTTGATAAAGTGTTTGCTTTGCTAAGTAAACAAGACAGTGTAGGACTATTGTCAGCAATTGGGTTATTTTACAATATTTATATTATTGAGACATTTGAGGCTTGTATACAGTATTCGCAAAAAGAAAAGGTATAAAAAAGACCAGTTTCGTTTTCGGCTCTTACGTAAGTCGAACCCTAGTGTATCAGGGGTTTTTTTTTTTGGGGGGGGGGGGGAGGGGGGAATTCGATTTTAAACTTCTTATTCAATTGCAAGAGATGCGTCATCTTGGTGTTTAATATGGCGTTGTCGGTTATATCTAGTCTTTATCTTGCACACCCTGCCCAATTGGGGAAAGGGTTATCTCTTTTCATATGCGGTACATATACGCTGTACATGTATGTGCGTTCCCATAGCCTGCTATGTTTGATCCATTGCGGTCTAAAAAAAATGTATCAATTTTGAACAATTTGGCCTAAATATGTTGTTTTGCAGTGCATCGTGGAGCGGGCTTTAAATAAAAATGTAGGGAAAAGGACTAAAACGGGTTGGGAGGGGGATAAAAATAATGTTCCAGTCTAAAATAGTGAGGGATACCCCCTACCCTCATCCCTTGAGAAGAAGGTTGTAAGAAAAATAGGGCGTTTCTGCTGTTTATAAATGAACTCATGTATGATTGTAAAGACAATTAATAAATGCAAAATACGAATTGAAGTCAATAATTTAACGTTAGAAACAACGTGTTTATAATGCATGACAGATTTTTACGGCGTTATTTTAAGAGCTTTAGATTTTTAACTTATGATACATATTTCCTTCAACTGAAATTTATATACTACGCTGAATGCATTTTCGCTATGCAGTTATTATGGAATACGCGATACGTTTGTGAAACGTTATTTGAAAATTGTAGAAGAAAAAAGAAATGAAAGTGTGAAAACTTTTATCATGGAGTAAAGTCATGTTATCAATTGAAAGCCGTAGAAATGTTGACCATCAAGCCATTTCTCATTCTCTGTGAGTGTGTAGGGGATAAATAAAGATACAATGAGACAGGAACAATAGAATGGGAAGGCAAGAAGCGAAAGAAATATGAAAAAAAGAACGATGCTATTGGTAAGAAATGGTATTGGTATCTAGGGTCACATTCTGTCGCCCCAACTGTCCATGTGGTTCGCGGACATTTATGGATCAAGTAATAGCGGCAAAACGAAAACTCTGGAAATTACGGTATGGATAATACGTAGTGTTGTGCTATCATTTTCGAAAACTAAAGAGAAATCATAGTGCCTATTTAAACGGAATTACAGAAGTGATATGGGAGTCAGCGAAAAAAGGGGGGGAGCAGAGATGGCAGTAAGGGGAACGGAAAGAGGAAAGCCCAGACTCATCCCATCGCCTTCCCCAACAAGGTATATTCACTGGATGAAGGGTCCTTTCTTAAATGAGGGTGATTTAAACTGAACTAGGCATAAGTAGAAGCAAGAACACTTGCTAGAACCAACGAGGTTATATTACTCGTCGTTGCTTAAAAGTGTTTTGCTTTTGATAGGGGATTTGTTGGCGTGAACGCAAAAGGGGGGGGAAAGGGGATTTAAGCATAAGCGAACGGAGCCGCTAAGAACGACGAGTTGATAATTTCTCTAAGCACCTGGTGATTTTAGGGGCAAATACGGATTACGGACCTTGAGATATTGCTATAGCATAGTTAGAGTTGTAAACAAGACAACACTTCATTTTTCCAAACAGAAACAATTTTCTTTTATGTTGTTTTGAAGAGAAGAGAAGAGGACCGGGTCGACCCACAAGGCCTTCGGAGCTGAGGCCTTATTGTCCCATGCCCATGATGCTTTGGTGGCTTTTCCCATTAATCATCATAAACCCCTTTTAATGGAGTACAATAAAGTTTTTCGTTCTCGTTGAAAATTTAAATATGCGGCAGAGAAATTTTAACTGATTTTTCCCAGAGTACGATGATTGTTAGTAAAACCTGCGGGGAAGGGGGGTCCGAGCTAAAAATGTACACTAAGGTAAAATACGTAGTTTGAGAAGTTGATGTGTTGTAGTTTAGACTAGGCTGGCTTATTTGCAAAGTGTTTGCTTTGTTAATAGGACAGTGCATGACTATTGTCAGCAATTGGGTTATTTCACGATATTTATATTGAGACATTTGAAGGTTGTATAGTATTGACAAAAAGAAAAGGTATTAAAAAAGACCAGTTTAGTTTTTGGCTCTTATGTAAGTCGAAACCTAATGTATTAGGGTTCATTTTTTTTTTTGATAAAGTCAATGCTTAACTTCTTACTCAAGAGATTCGTCATGCATCTCGGTGTTTAATATAGCGTTGTCGGTTATATCTAGTCTATATCTTGCATACCCTTCCCATTGAAGAAGGGTTACCCCTTTTCTTACGCAGTACATTTACGCTGTACATGTATGTGCCTTCTCATAGCGTGCTATGTTTGATCCATTGCGGTTTAAAAAAAATGTATCGATTTTGAACAATTTGGTCTAAAATATGTTGTTTTGCAGTCTATCATGGATCTTGCTTTGGAGAAAAATGTAGGGACACGATATGAAAGGGGTTGAAAGGGGGATAAAAATAATATTCCAGACTAAAATCAGATTGAGCGGGATATCAAGCCATTTCTCATTCTCTGTGAGTGTGTAGGGGATAAATGAAGATAGAATGGGACAGGAACAATAGTATGGGAAGGCAAGAGGCGAAGAGAAAAATGAGAAAAAGAACGATGCTATTGGTAAGAAATGGTATTAGTATCTGGAGTCACATTCAGTCGCCCAACTGTCCATGAGGTTCGCGCACATTTATGAATCGAATAATGGCGGCAAAACGAAAACTCTGGAAATTACGCTTGAAATAAGCGAACTTCCAGTTGGAATTAGATCGTTAATATATTTGGTATGGATAATACCTAGTGTTGTGCTATTATGTTCGAAAACTAGGAGAGATCATAGTGCCTGTTTAAACGGAATTGCAGAAGTCATACGGCAGTCAGCGAAAAAAAAAGGGAACGGGGGAAGGGGGGGGGGGGGTGGGGGAGAGGCAGAGATGGCAGTAAGGGGAACGGAAAAAGGAAGGCCAGACTCACCCCACCGCCTTCCCCAACAGGGTATACTTGATGGATAAGGGTCCTTTTTTAAATGAGGGTGATTTAAACTGAAATAGGCAAAAGGAGAAGCAAAGAACATTTGCTAGGACCAACAAGATTATATTACTCGTCGTTGCTTAAAAAGTGTTTTCCTTTGATAGGCGATCAAAGAAAAATTTATTAATTGCGTGTATGAGCATCGAACCAATATTTCCGTCACGCGTTACTTGAGATGCAAAGTTTGTTAATTTATTGCTGTCAAGTTTAATATTATTCGTGCGTATTCGGCCAAGCTTCTCATTTTAGCCATTCCGATCTCTCTTTTATATTTACTCGAGTGGTGGATTTTTGGAAAGAAAACATGCCTCTTGTTGAAGAAAATTGGCAAACAACAGGATCCAACCTCAGAGAAAGAACCAAGTTTGTGTTCAACAACGATCTCTTCAGCGATGTGAAGTTTGTGGTTCGTAAGAGCGATGGTGAAAGTGAAGGCAAGCAAGTGATTCCAGCTCACAAGTTTGTACTGTCGATTGGCAGTCCTGTGTTTGAAGCCATGTTTTACGGTGAGCTAGCGGAGACTAGAGACTCTATTGAACTGCCTGACTGTGAGTACGAGAGTCTGTTGGAGTTGTTTCGTTACATGTACAGCGATGAAGTGAATTTGAGCGGAAGTAATGTGATGGGAGTGTTATACTTGGCGAAGAAATACATGGTGCCTTCACTCGGTAATGAATGCACGGAATATTTGCAAAATAATCTAGATCCATCAAATGTTTTCAGTATTTTACCATCTGCGCAGAAATTTGAAGAGGAAAACCTGGTGGAGCGATGCTGGCAAATGATTGATGAACAAACAGAAGCGGTAGGGAAATCGGATGGATTTGCGACAATCGAGAGATCCTTGCTTGAAACACTCGTTAAAAGAGATACTCTTGACATCACGGAAGTGGAATTATCCCAACGAGTCATCGAATGGGCGACAAAAGAAACAGAAAAACGAGGCATAGTGGCAGATGGGCAAGAAATGAGAAAAACCATCGGAGAGCGGATTGTCAAAGCAATACGTTTTCCAGTGATGAAGCAGGAGGAATTTGCCTCTGTGGTCCTCAACAGTAAAATACTGACATATGATGAAGTCACCAATATAATCAAACTTTTCAGTTCAGTGAAGAGCTTTCCTGTAGGATTTCCAGCGTCACAAAGATCCGGGCCTTTAGGCCGGTTAATGCGCTGTCCTAGGTTTGCTTCTAATTCAGTGAAGTTTGGCTGGACCAATAAGCAAGAACAGTTCCTATGTTTTTCAGTGGACCGTGACATACTATTTCATGGAGTCAACTTGTTTGGTAGTAAGAACAATACTTATTCAGTCACTCTTACACTCTCAGTCTACGATGGGTGGTTTTGGAGCATTTATGCCTCTACAGGGGGTACATTTTGTTCGTTGCCCAACAGTTCTGAAGGAGAATTTTATGCTTTTGATGTAGCCGGTTTGAAGAACCGATAACCATATCGAAAAGTGTGTCGTACCTTCTTACAGCTCAAGTCACTGGTCCTGAATCTTGGTACGGTACCCAAGGACACCAAACAAGCAAATGTTCTGGCGTGTCATTTACCATGTATGACTTTCAAATGCCCTCTAGAGATCTAGAGCGGACTAGTCCAGAACAAGGACAATTTAATGAATTCATTTACAGCATTAAAAAGTGAACATCAAATCCTAATAGTCAGTCAGCCGTACTTTTAATAGTCGGTTAAACTTTTGGAGATGCACTGAAGCCGTCACGTAGAAACGACTGAAGTGACTTGGCTCACACTCACTTCAAGCCTTCCTCCTTCCCCTGAGGGTCAAGAACTTTCATCTGTACTCCATATTCTGGACAATATTAAGGATTTTATGTTCTGCTTGAAGAACCGATGACCTGAATTTTACACACCATAGTCCTGCTCTAGCCAACCGAGATCGCGAAGTTTTTATTTGTTTGTTTTAATTGAAACAAAAATCACAGATTTGCTTTAAAAATTTACTTAAGATACAAATTACATATGCAAATTCAATTGAATTTCAGAAAGGTTGCAAAAGTAAGAACACAGAACGTTATACAAGCGAAATAAATAGATAAATAAATTAATAAATTTATAAGGTCACTACTCCCTTTATGCAATTAAACACTTGTAAAAAGGGCACTAAAAATATCTGTCTGTACCTTGATTTCCATTTAAGACGATGTTTAGAGGCATACATCCAATATCAAACTTAACATTTTCCCTTTACTTAGTGGAAAGTTTGCTTCAAAGAAAGACTTCATCATTCGAGTAAAGTTGCACATTGTCGCTCAGTGATTTGGTTTTGATGACAGAGTACTGATGAAGCAGCAGAACTCATCCCTTCCCTCAACTCTAATGATTCCAAAAGTTACCAATTCTCTTAGTTTTAGCATAACGTTTTCAGTATAAAAGGATATCATCGCCATGCTCAAAAATGACCTGAGGCCGCTTAAAGACGATCCTTGGCAAGAGAATATGAAATTCTGACATAAAGTCATCTATACGGTAGTTAACTTTACGAGACCTATGTACTTACATCGTCGCACAGAAAAATGTGGCGAGAGAAAAATGAAACAGGAGCTTCTAAGAAGACATTGACTCGATTCTACCGCAGACTATTTTGCATATTAAATATCGGCTAGTTTTGAAATAGGTGCAATCACGGCGTGAAATACACTGTTTGTGTTGGATGAAAAACCAAAATCGAGTGTCGAATAAGTTCTGTTTGATTTAAAATCTAAAAGAAATTATTGTAAAGTTAAGGTAACTTGCGATGTACCAGATTAACAGATCTTTAACTATTGAACAATTAATTAGAAAGCTCGAAGTCTGTATCAGTTGATAATTCGCCAATGCAAGATATATTGCAGTGAGGTCTGAAAGGGTTGGGAGGGGGATAAAAATAATGTTCGGAACTAAAATTTTGAGGGATACCCCCTTTTCCCTTAACCCTTGAGATGAAGGTTGTAAGAAAAATGGGGCGTTGCTGCTGTTTGTAAATGAACTCATGATTGATTGCAAAGAGAAATAATGAATGCAAATACAAAGTGAAGTCAGTAATGTAAAATTAGAAACAAGGTGTTTATAATGACAGATTTTTGTGGCGTTATTTTAAGGTGGGGGTAAATGTGAATTTGAATGGAATTTTAAGAGGTTTGAAGAAGAGATAAAAGAAAGAAAATGATTTTTAAAACACCAACAGACAGTTGATACCCACGCAAGAGCACTCCAGGTTTCTAGTGGACTAACTTGGTATCCGTCTATTAATTATAAACTACAAATTCTAATTTTAAAACTTCACTAAATCTTCAATATTTCTTATTTCTCTTAATTTTACCAATCCTTCTAGAAAAACTATCTCCTCCAAAATATACCCAAAATTCACCTAAAAATTCACAAAACACCCAACAACAAAGATTTACGGGATAAGCAGAGAGTTTTTGGATTGCTTGAAACGTGAACGAGATATTTCCATTAAACCTATTTTAAGCGGCATGGAAACGGCTTTCAGGTTTACCCCCGCCTTAAGAGCGTTAGATTTTTAACTTATGATACATATTTCCTTCAAATGAAATTCATATTCTACGCTGAATACATTTTTCACTTAGCCGCTGTTATTTAAAAAAAATACGCGGTTCTTGCTTGTGAAACGCTATTTGAAAACTGTAGAAGAAAAAAATAAGAAAAAAGAAATAAAAGTATGAAACGTGTAATCAAGGAGTGAAGTTATGATATCAATTAAAAGCCGTAGAAATGTTGATCATCAAGCCATTTCTCATTCTGTGTGAGTGTGTAGGGGATAAATGAAGATAGAATGGGACAGGAACAATAGTATGGGAAGGCAAGAAGCGAAAAAAATATGAAAAAAAAGAACGATGCTATTGGTAAGAAATGGTATGATTTGGGGTCATATTCTGTCGCCCAACTGTCCATGCGGTTTGCGGACATTTGTGAATCAAGTTATGGCGGCAAAACGAAAACTCTGGAAATTACGCTTGAAATAAGCGAACCTCCAGTTGGAATTAGAATGTTAATACATTTGGTATGGATAATTCCCGGCTTTGTGCTATTATTTTCGAATACTAAAGAGAAATCATAGTGCCTTTTGAACGGAATTACAGAAGTGATATGGGAGTCAGCGAAAAAAGGGAGAGGGGGTGGCAGAGATGGCAGTAAGGGGAACGGAAAAGAGAGAGGCCAGACTCATTCCACCGCTTTCCCTAACAGGGTATATTCAGTGGATGAAGGGTCCTTTTTTAAATGAGGATAATTTAAACTGAACTAGACAAAAGGAGAAGAAAGAACACTTGCTAGAACCAACGAGATTATATTACTCGTCGTTGCTTTAAAAAGTGTTTTGCTTTTAATAGGGCTTCAAAGAAATAATTTACTAGAAACAATCCAAAACCATCCACAGAACTGATACGTTTTATGTCTTCGTTGCAGCTCGTGACGAACCCCAAGTGCATGCCGAGAATGCTTTCCAATAAAACTGTTTCTTAAATATTCATAACTTATAACCACAAACCGCCAGTGTATATCATATACTTCTATATTTATTTATTTATTTATTTATTTATTTATTTATTTATTCATTTATTCATTTATTCATTTATTCATTTATTCATTTATTTATTTATTAATTTTTTAAATTAATCACTTCATTCTTTAAGTGTATTCTACTCCCTTTTTTTTTTATCTTCTTCTTGTCTTACTCTGCCCTCTTCGATTAGCTTTCGTAACCAGCGGTCCAGTGTATTCAGTTAAAGAAGTTGCATTTCTCTGTATTCATACATTTAATGTATTTATAAATTTAATGTGTACTTACTGATGAAATAATCAGTAATAATGATTTTATATATAATTTTGTGAATGAGCATCGAACTAAGCCCGTTATTTCCGTCACGCGTTACTTGAGATACAAATTTTGTTAATTTACCGCTGTCAAGTTAAGATTATTCGTGCGTTTCTCAACTGAGCCATTCCGATCTTTTTTTTATAATTACTCGAGTGGTGGATTTTTGGAAAGAAAACATGCCTCTGGTAGAAGAAAATTGGCAAACAACAAGATCCACCATCAGAGAAAGAACCATGTTTGTGTTCAACAACGATCTCTTCAGCGATATGAAGTTTGTGGTTCGTAAGAGCGATGGTGAAAGTGAAAGTAAGCAAGTGATTCCCGCTCACAAATTTGTGCTGTCGATTGGCAGTCCTGTGTTTGAAGCCATGTTTTACGGTGAGCTAGCGGAGACTAGAGACCCTATTGAACTGCCTGACTGTGAATACGAGAGCCTGTTGGAATTGTTTCGTTACATGTACAACGATGAAGTGAGTAATGTGTTTGGAGTGTTATACTTGGCGAAGAAATACATGGTGCCTTCACTCGCTGATAAATGCACGGAATATTTGCAAAATAATTTAGATCCATCAAGCGTTTTCAGTATTTTACCATCTGCGCAGAAATCTGAAGAGGAAAACCTGGTGGATCGATGCTGGGAACTGATTGATTATCAAACAGAAGCGGCATTTAAATCGGATGGATTTGCGACAATTGAGTGGTCCTTACTTGAAACGCTGGTTAAAAGAGATACTCTTGATATCGCAGAAGTGGAATTATTCAAAGGAGTCGTCGAATGGGCGACAAAACAAACAGAAAAACGAGGTATAGTGGCAGATGGACAGGAAATGAGAAAAATCGTCGGAGAGCGGATTATCAAAGCAATACGTTTTCCAGTGATGAAGCAGGAGGAATTTGCCTCTGTGGTCCTGGACACTAAAATACTCACATACGATGAAGTCACTGATATAATCAAACTTTTCAATTCAGTGACGAGCTCCCCTGTAGGATTCCCTGCTTCAAAAAGATCCGGACCTTTTAGTGAGTTAATGCGCTGTCCGACGTTTACATGGTGTTCACATGGTTGGAAGAATGAGCAAAAACAGTTGCTATGTTTTTCAGTGGACCGTGACATACTTTTTCATGGAGTCAACTTGTTTGGCAGCAAGAACAATACTTATTCAGTCGCTCTTACACTCTCAGTCTACGTTCGGGGGTTTTGCACCATTTATGCCTCTACAGCCGGTACATTTTGTTCGTTGCCCAACAGTTCAGGAAAGTTTTATGCTTTTGATGTTCCGTTTGAAGAACCGATACCTATATCGAAAGGTGAGGAGTACCTTCTTACAGCTCAAGTCACTGGTCCTGAATCTTGGTATGGTACCCAAGGACACCAAACAAGCAAATGTTCTGGCGCGTCATTTACCATGAAAGACATTCTAATGTTTTCTACAGATCCAAAGCGGACTAGTCCAGAACGAGGACAATTTAATGAATTCATATTCAGCATTAAAAAGTGAACATCAAATCCTTAAAGACAGCCGCTCTTTTTAACAGCCGGTTAACTTTTTTGGAAATGTTTGTTTTAATTGAAACAAAGTTACAGATTTGCTTAAAATATTTACTTAAGATACAAATTCCATCTACAAATTCAATTGAATAACAGAAAGGTTGCAAAAGTAAAAGCACAGAACGTTAAGCAAAATAAATAAATAAATAAATAAATAAATAAATATGGACACTATAAACTTTATGCAATGATACACTTGAAAAAAGGGCACTAAAATATCTGTCTGTACCTTGATTTTTATTTAAGATGATGTTTAGAGTCATACACCCAATATCAAACATAACATTTTCTCTTTCCTTAGAGGAAAATTTGCTTCAAAGAAAGACTTCATCATTCGAGTACAGTTGTACATTGTCGCTCAGTGATTTGGTCTTGATGACGGAGTACTGATGCACAGCAGAACTCGTCTCTTCCTTCAACTCTAATGATCCCAAAAGTTACCAATTATTTTAGTTTTAGCATGACATTTTGCAGTATAATAGGATATCATCGCCATGCTCAAAGATGACCTGAGGCCGCATAAAGATGATCCTTAGCAAGTGAATATGAAATTCCAACATAAAGCCATCTATACGGTAGTTTAGTTTACGAGACCCATGTATTGACATCGCCGCACAGAAAAATGTGGCGAGAAATGAAAAGAGAGCTTCGAAGACGTTATTGACTCGATTGTACCGCGACTATTTTGCATATTAAATATCGGCTAGTTTTGAAATAGGTGCAAACACGGCGTGAAATACACTGTTTGTGTTGGATGAAAAACCAAAGTCGAGTGTCGAATAAGTTCTGTTTGATTTGAAATCGAAAAGAAATGATTGTAAAGTTAAGGTAACTTGCGATGTACCAGATTAACAGATCTTTAACTATTGAACAATTAATCAGGAAGATCGAAGTCTGTATTGGTTGATAATGCGCCAAGATATATTGCAGTGAGGTCTGAAAGGGGTTGGGAGGGGGATAAAAATAATGTTCCGGACTAAAATTTTGAGGGAGACCCCCTTTTCTCTAACCCTTGAGATGAAGGTTGTAAGCCAAATAGGGCGTTGCTGCTGTTTGTAAATGAACTCATGATTGATTGTAAAGAGAAATAATGAATGCAAATACAAAGTGAAGTCAATATTTTAACATTAGAAGCAAGGTGTTTATAATGACAGATTTTTGTGGCGTTATTTTAAGAGCGTTAGATTTTTAACGTATGATACATATTTTCTTCAAGTGAAATTTATATTCTACGCTGAATACATTGTTCGCTTAGCCGCAGTTATTAACAAAAATGCGCGGTTCTTGCTTGTGAAACGCTATTTGAAAATTGTAGAAGAAAAAATAACAAAAAAGAATTAAAAGTGTGAAACGGTTTATCATAGAGTGAAGTTATGTTATCAATTGAAAGCTGTAGAAATGTTGGCCATCAAGCCATTTCTCATTCATTGTGAGTGTGTAGGGGATAAATAAAGATAGAATGGGACAGGAACAATAATATGGGAAGGCAAGAGGCTAAAGAAATATGACAAAAAAAAAAACTTAAGATTGCCCGAAAAGGGATAAGTATTTGGGGTTGCACCCTGTCGCCCAACTGTTCATGTGGTTCACGAACATTTATGAGTCCACTAATGACGGCAAAACGGAAACTCTGGAAATTACGCTTGAAATAAGGGAACTTACTTTTGGAATGAAAACGATCAATTTGGTATGGGTAATATCTACTGTAGTGTGAATAGTTTCGACAGCTGAAGAGTAATCAGAGTGGTACTTTAAACGGAAGTGGAACGGGGAGCCAGGAAGAAAACAGGGGGGGGGGGGGGCGGAGACGGGAGTAAGAGGGAAAGATAAAAGGCCAGACCCACCCCTCCCCCTTCTTCAAGGGCGGACGGTGCCTCCTACAGGAGAGGTATTTTTGTACATTTTATGACTATGTCAGAAACGTTGATCTGAGCAAGGGCTGTTGAAATCCAAAGAGAAAATTGGGGGAACCACTTATTTTCAGAGATAATTAAGGTTTAAAAAAATATGTCGTGCATTGTTATGTATCTAGGGCTTTCTAAAATTACATACCTCTTACTAACCGAGTTCGAGGTCGGTACTGTAAGTTATGGACCCAGTTCTTCCCCGTTGATTTATGGCCCCATTAATAAAAGGGGAAAATCGAGGATCCGTAACTTACAGAGAAAATGAGGTTAGTAAGATATTTATTATATCCGTCTTAGGTTATTATAATCGGGCGTGCGGGAAAGGAAACTTTCATATTTCGCGGGCCATACAGTGTAATACGGCCCACAAAATTGACTTATCACCCTGCGCTTACTAACGGCTGAAAGAGATAATAAAGTTACTTAATTATCTCTGAAAAATGTGTGGTTAACCCCAATTTTCGTATTTTCATTTCGATGGCCTTGAATATAAAGACCTCTTTTCCAGCATAATCATAAACCCGCATAATAAAACCTTTAAATAGTAGACGCCGTCTTTATAAATTAATTATGGTTCACAGACCATCTTGAGATGCGCAGTAGCCAAAGGAAGCATTAAAGGAGGCCGGTTAATACTCAAGCAAGAAGACTTTGGCGAATTGGTTATTTCGTTTAAGAAAAAATTGCACTGTAACGAGAGAAAACAAACTCGTAACGATACTGAACTCGAATCGACAGCTGTATTTAGTCACCCGTAGTGTCGACGTTCGTATGGAATCCTCTGCTTCAAAATCTGATACAGTGTGACGGCCTGCCAGGGGTTTTCAGAAAAAAAAGAAAAGCCTAATTTTCCTCTTAAGGCTCCCAGTCACACGGCAATTACGTAAACCAGTTACTTTTTACTATAATATTTTTAATGTTTTTTTTATATTGTACTGATGATTTTCCGTGTATAAATAAATAATTTAAAAAGCTTAGTTGATAAACCGCACTGAAAACAATTGAAAAGTTGTCGGAAAGAAAACTTCTTGTCACTCACAAAGAAGACAAGTTTGCGACAACGAGAAACGTTTGTGAGGAAATACGCCCACAAAGAAACGTTTGCCTTGTTATTTAGAAAACAGTTCCAAATGTTTTCATGTGCATTCGGCCGTGTTCCTAGAAACTTTGAATTGCATGAGCCTTTAAGCTATAATTACTCTCAAACTCGTTTTGTTGTTGGCTATTAGCGGATGTGAAGTGCGGATTTCGGGTTAATTAGTGTACAAGTATCTTAGTGCATAAATGGAGGAAATACCGACACAACACAATTCATGGCAGTTATTTACACTTCGCTGATAATGCGGCCATAGATTTCGCGGTTATTTCTTCTTTGAGTGTTTTTTCTTTCTTTTGATATTATTTTCGTTGTTTCTGGTGATAATCCTTAATTAAATTACGCCGCAAATTTGTTCATAAAGAGATGAGAAGACAAACTTATACGTTGCTGAGAAACAGTGATTCACCTTCGTTCTTGACAATTTTCGTGGCACAAGAGGCGTTAATCGTAGTTACACAATTAAAAACTCCGGCCTTTCATATGATTTAACGCTTCGGCTGAGAAAAACGTTACTAATGTGAAAAAAGTGTAATTCGTAAGAGTTTTACACGAAGAAACTCAACTGAGAAGCGCTGGAGTCTTAAGCATAGCCCTCTCTTTTCGTCTTCTATACGGAAAACATGCCTTCCTTCTAAGCGGCCGATTCACGGCTTCCGTCGTGAAAATTCCTTTAAAACGTAACAGACAAAAACTAAGCGACCATAGTCTGATCTTCTGAAAAGTGCGATAGTTTTTCTGTTATAATTAATCGCGAGCTAAACATCGGGAAAAAAACTTTGACCCTATCCAAAATTGATCAAGACCGCCGCCAAAATTGGCGAGACTGATAGACCGAGAATTCAAACTATTTGAGAATTCGAATGGATAAACTCTCATTTCTACATCGAATCTGCACCGCTTTTTTATCTTTACTGTCATTCCCTTTCACGGTAAGGTGATTATTTGTTGTGTACTGTGTTTAAGATCTTTTGCTGCGGTTTTTGCCATTTTCGAGATCTGAATTAGATTCGGATCCGACGAAAGTGCGATAATAAATTTTGGCCTAAGACTCCATGCAAGCACGTGAGGATTGGAGAGTAAACTGGCGAGGGATTGAACTCTGCTTCCTTCTTAGGAAAAAGAATCGAGCAGATTTTAGCCTCTTTGTAAGTCCTGGCCTCTCGCTCTCTGTCACGCAGCTCACGACGCGGTTGCGTGACATAGCGGAGGGGCCAGCACTGGACCATGCAAGCCCATGAGAGTTCCTCGACATTTGGTAATCAACTATCATTGACATTTGCTGGAAAACAAGCTTAAAACGTTTTTTCTCATGCAATTTGCAAAGCCTTGTAATAACAACTAGGTCCAACTTGGCTTGCGTTCAAAAGGGTTACACTAACTTGATGACGTCTTTGTGGAAGCTCCTTTGCTTTATAGAGTCCCCTTTACTTTAGGTATCGACGACAAGAATCACTTCATTCCTTTTCTTCCCTATGTGCAAGAGATTCTCGTATCTCGCTGCAAAGAATGCTTCTTTGTTGTACTTCATTCCTTCGCCGTCCAAAACTCTTCGCAGTTTGACCACTTCGTCGTGCCACATTTGTTCAGTGGCGAACCCGTCAAAGCTTGACACGTAGGCGAAATGTTCCGGCATTTCCTGAACAAACAGCCCAGCTTCGACGGGAGCCGGTGGCCTGTTCACATTTTCATAGGGTAGATGAAGCGAGGCTACCACATCCTCGTCGCTCCACGGTCCGTATGCGTCTTTCCCAAAATGAACCCACAGTTTCATCGGGCAGGTTAAATCCATGTCCTTATTAGGACCATTTCTGCCGTTGAAGTAGCGAGCTAGGATTTTTTCCCCTTTGCTTAGCCCCTTGTTGAGGTGCGCGCCTTCAAACCGCACGCAAATCCAAGTGGATCGTTCATATTGCCTGTACTCATAATGACTGGTGAAGTTTAGTACACGAAACTTAGGGCCATCGCGATCTCGGTAGTACCTAGGTTTGAAAAATGTCACTTCTTGATCATCATCTTCTTCGTCTATGTTTGCTGACAAACAAATTCCCATTTCGAATATGACTGATGAATTATGAGTTCAGCTACGTTTCTTGGCTAGCCACTGATGCTTAATTACTATCAGCTACTTCTGGCGAGGAATGAGAGGCGCTGGCTGAGTCCGCCAAAGTCTTGAATTCGCGTAACTAAAAACAAGTATTTCCATATTGAAATGGCAATTAACGCCTCGAGCGGCCGCGACCAACAACAGACTACAATAGATGTTTCTAATGTTTTATTAATAAAAGAACAGAAAACGGTTTCAGTGTTTCTATGTAGAAGATCTATAGCAACTAGTTTACAGAACGAAATTCTTGAAGCTTTTGGTAACTCAACACACATCGGGTAGAAGAATTCGGTAACACACCCAATTTCCTGGCGGACTGAATCATTCGAAACAGATCATGATATAAGCGCATCATATTCACATTGTTTCCACCCCATGGCTTTTGTTTACACCACAGCTAACTGTTCATGTTTTGGATTCACAATGATTCTGGATTTATCAAGAGCAAACAATGCGGATTAAATCGCAAGCGTTAAGGCGTTCGATGACGATTCTGGTTTATACTTGTCCTGCAAAGTTGATAATGCGCACTTCTAAACAGTACGTAGCTTACATTAATTTTCGCCAATTTTCTGTTCTGGTAACAACTTGAAGTTAACGTTAAAAGTGAGGATAAAAAAAAACTCAGATCGACTGTTCGAATTTCATACGTAGTTGTGGAGGGATGATGGAAGAGAATAATTAATATAATTGTCCTATTGAGAACTCGCAAGTATCGTGCAAAGAATTGAAAATGTAGTGGAAAGAGTAAAAGCAAGTTTAAGGACATGCAAGTGATATCAATCATTCAACCCATCGATCTGTAAATATTATATAGACTGCGGCAAGAAAATCCCTCTGATACAAAATTTCTTGGTACAGGTTACAATATCTCACTTACAATTTTGGTAGAGACTGTCTTGTTCGCTGCAAAGAGTGTAAACGTTCTATTTTTCCCGTATACCCATTCGTCTCGAATTCATAAACCTTGCCAGTACATAGCTGGAAATATGCCTTTCTCTAACGAGGAATTTTCAGCCAAATAAGTATCTTTTCATTGTAATTATATCCCATCGGCCGGGTAATTCCGTTTAGTGTAAAGAAGCCTAATAAGTTTCATAAAATTGAAAAGATTTTAGCACTGACTGCCTAGTTTGCAGAATCGATGCGAACTGAAGAAATCATGTACATGAGACACTTTTTGCGTCCGACATGTTTGCGATCTATTGGAGTTCCATTGGATATATATCATAATTGTTGTAATGTAAGTTGTTTACAATTAGTTTAATGCATGAGTTTAAGTATCGCCAAAGTTGCCAGAATCAATCGTTTCTAGTATAGATTTTTCTTAACTCATTAAAAAGGAATATTAGCAATCTGAACAGTAAAGCCAACTTCTTCAGAGCACCGGCCTTAGAGACAATCGATGGGTGGGTTGCGGTTACCTATCTTGAGGGAATGAAATTTTTTTCATGATAAATTATTCACATATAGCTAATTAGTATGGCGATCGTGAAAACAAAAACCGCAGCAATTTTGAACTTAAAGTTTTCAGCACCAGTAATACAAATTATAAATCTGAGAAACGAAAAACAGAGGTTCAATCATTTATTTGATCTTTCAAAACGAGTAGGAAGAAAATACTGCAGTTTCATTGCAAATTCGTAAAACCTAAGGATACAGTCATACGCAATCTTTCAAAAAAGCTGAGCTAATAGGGAAGCTATTTTTTTTGTAAACCCAACACAATACAGCTCATTATGCCAGCTATTGGCCAATCAGAGGACTGATATGGTAATTAGATACCGAGTTGACCGCGGTCAAAAACGTAAGCAAAAAGAAAGAAAAAAGAAAAGAAAAGAAAACCCTCCGAAAATTTGCTGTTTACTTTGATAACTCAAAGATAATATTTGTAAGTATGTGAGTTTACCGAGTTATCTTGCGATTTGCTAAAAAAAAAAGTCTGAAAGTTTTAAGTCTTACTTTTTTTTAGTAAATTATATGGACACTGGTGCGCGCGCTGTTTGTCTTTGTTTAGGCTGTTTGAATGTGCGGCAACTAGAAAACCATTTTGCTTAATGATTCCACAAGCCTTTTTTAGTATTTCGTGAAATGATTTAGAAACTCAAAGACTCACAAAAAATTTACCAAATTTGAGTAACGGATTTTTTTTTAACCGCGGTTAAGATGCCGTTTTTGACGGGGTTAGTTCCATTTTGTACCACGCGTGAAGTGAAGAAAAGAAGGGGGTTGATCAAACGTAGGTATTTCAGTGACATGCCAAACAGGACTCCCTCTCATCGCTAAATGTACCTTATATAGACCCCAGAATAGAGCTCCCCCGAGTACGCTTCTGAGAGATTTTCCCTCTTGATCAAAATGTGGTAATAACGTTCTGTTCGAATGGTCTCGAATAGTATTGAACTTTTGATCTTTCAAGTTCATGAAGTGAAATAGTCTAATCTAGCTCTGTAGTATCCTCGGAGGCCCAAGGGCAGATAGTTGGGTCAAGGAGAAGTCAAAACTGGTACGGTTTACAAGAACGACTCGCTCGTTTCTTGTAAACTACCAGTTTCGGCTTGCCCCTGACGCAACTATCTGCTCTTGGGTCTCCATCTCCCGGATGGCTCTGTAGTAGCATTGCTTAGGTTTATCGGCTCAGATTAGCTGCAGGACTTCTGATATCGCTAAATAAATGTTTCTGTAAAGACTTAGGATCTGTAGCTTTCTTACTCGTGATTTCATCATGTTTAAAAGCTGTTAGTCTTACTGTTAACCTGCGGTAAGATAACAGGATGTTTGTTTATCACGGTAAAGAGAGTCTAATAGATCCACGCCTTTGCAAAGTCATTGTTGTCTCTCAGTATCAAGAACTGATCTGAATCCGGTGTATTGAAAGCTTCGCCAGGTGTCGCAGTTCCAAAATAATAACAAAGGAAATGGGCAAAAAAGGGATAAGGGTGTTTTCAAGGTGTAGACTTTGACGACATACCATGTCAATTAATTTTCAACCCGAAAAAATGTTTAGAATGGGCATCAGTAGAATCGGCTCTTAAGTTCTCGGATGTGTTTTGTTCTTGGCCAGTCTAAGAAACAGGTCTTTCATCAAACCAAAAATTTATATGATATCGTTTCGTAGTTCCAGCTAATGAGCAGTACTTGCCTGTGGTGCTGTTTACTATGCTGTGCCAGGTGGTTCTAACTTTTGAGCCTGTGGATCGGAAATCCTCAAGTGTGATCATCATTCAAATTAAAGCCAAAGAGCAGTCCTTTCCTATGATTTTGTGGTTTTAAGTTTTGAGTCTATAAATGAAATCCTGATGTGTTAACCTTCAAATAAAAGTTTCTATAAGTACTACCAGCAGATTCTTTCCTGTGATGCCGTTTATTACGCTTACACTTTTGCGTCTGTGGATGAATCCCTGTGGTGGGACCATTCAAATTTACGTTATGGAAAATTCTCGGACATCTTCCGTTGCAAAACGACAACATTGTTTTCACTGTTTTCGCTTTTGCTTTAGATTTGACGTATCAGGATAAACACGCATCCGTTTCGTCTTCCGCTGCTGTCAGCTAACCAGTTTGAAATGTTATTTTTTAAAGCTTTACGTCCCTGTGATATGTTTTACCATGCTCTCTACAACGTGTTCCTGCCTTTTGGACGATAGGCTTCTCGATACAATGTTCCTAGGAAGTGTCAAAATGTAATGCCGCGACACATCCGGGAACTTTTCAAGTACGCTGGAGCTAAATTTGAAAGGCCCTTCGACAAAAGAGAACCAAACAATAAGGAGAATGGTCACAAAACCCCTACTTGCGCCTACGTTTTTCTGTTTTACCCTCAAACTAGTTGCGGTAGCCATTTGTGAGGATATGGATTTTGTAGAAGAGAGTTCAATAAACAAATGTATACCAAAATTTATTTTTTGAGGTTTCTATTACGCCTTTTTTGACTGGATTGCTTGGAATCACTATAACTTAGCAGGCTGACTTGGGGTCTATTCGCTCTGACGACGGGCTAAGATCTCAGATTTCAGATTTTTTTATTTATGCACTATTTCATTAGTTTACTACAAAAGGAAATTACGATACATCACAAAAGTAACATAAAGACAACATTAAATTACATAAATCATCAAAGGTAAAATGTGCGCAGTGACCAAAGGAGCTTAGGCTTTCGAGTTGGTCACTGCCACGAGCAGCTAACTGGCGTATAATGTGCAACTAACTAAGTAGCACAAAACAAAGACAAGATCTAGAAAATTAAGAGTGCATAAAATCATTCTACAATTTTTACATAAAACACAATAGAAATGATAATTAAAAGTGAGGGCAGAAAAATCAAATACTCATTGGGTATTTAAAAGGTGCGATTTGTATTGCTTGTAGAAACTTTTATATGAGAGTTTTAACGCTCTAAACGTCAGCACTCGAATCTCTTTACGGTGGCCAATCTACCTTTAGTTATTAACTCCGTTGATGAAATCGAACATTAGGGACCTTAAGCAGTGACGACGACGACGGCAACGAGAACGTAAGAAAACAATAGTTTTAATTAGCAAAACACTGGCACTGCACGTGCGTTATAAACTTTGGTACATTTCTTTGTCGTCCTCTGCAAAACAACAACGTGAAATGACCACATTCACGGTTTTATGGAGAACGTGAACGCATGATGATTAATTTTCATTTCCACTTTCTGGGCCCAGTTGCTCGAAGCATGGTTAGCGCTAATCCGGGTTAAACACCATGACAACCTATAGGTTTTAATACCTCTTAACCAATGGTTAGCGCTAACCATGCTTCGAGCAACTCAGCCCTGAACGTTAAAGCCGCCCCTACGGCGTAAGCTTCTGGAGAGTTCGGCCACATTACACAAGCTTAATGAGTAGAAATTATCGCGAATTGATTCAGAAAACGCGAATGTAATTTTTCAAGTTCCGTTTTCGTCGACGTCGTCGTCGTCTCTGCTTAAGGTCCCTATTCACTTCTACTCGCCTTACGGCGCAGTCCACAGTTTCTTTTGAAACCAGCCCTGTTATAGACTTAACTGTCAGCGCCTACTTAAAGGGGAAGTATCACGCAAATTTGCTGTCATTTTAAAACCCAAAAATGTTTGTCTGTCAGCAGAAACAAAGAAATATAAATTGTCAAGTTTGTTATAAATTATCACCCCAGTGCAATAAAACTGTCGATTAGTGCCTCTGGCCAGAGACAGAGTAGGCCGGTATGGATTGAAACTTGAAGAATGCTAGGCTAATGTTTTTCAAGTTTTCGTATTTTTGTTTCCAAAATGCGCTACGGCTCCTGGTAGTCACCCAGTCATCCCAAGTTCCACTTCCCACCTGTTCAACTTGTACCGTGGCTCCAAATAGACCATTCAAATTTACAGTTGTGTGATTAGGCCTTGGGGCCTTTGAGATGCAGCGAAGCTGAAATTGAGTTTGATCCAAACTTCACTGCCTTTAGTATGAAAATCCTGCTTTTATTATGCTAACGCAACTAGCCTGCATTTATACATGAAGGGCACTGAGGTTTGCATCAAAAAAAAAAATCAATTCAACTGCAGCCTCGCTTTCACTCAATGGCCGGGTCACTAAGCACAACAACAAAATAGACTATTGTCTAAGAAAGCTAACATAACATAACATAACATAACATTTCAAGTTATTTAAGAGGCTTCAACACAAATACAAAAAACATCCTGAATAGGGAAATCGTGAGGTTAACCCTGTAAAAAAACAATTTCCTTAACTAAAAACTTCTAGAACTAGATAAAATTCGATGGCTACTGATTCAAGTGAATATTCAAGTAAATTTTAAGTCTACTCTTATAAACAGTTAACGATTCGGCATGTACAACATATCCTGACAAGTCATTCAATTTCCTTACAGTGCGAATAAAGAAAGAATATTTGTAGCTATTAGAAACCGCCCTTCGCAGAAGCAAAGCATTTAAGCACAGAGAACGAGAAAAAATTCACTGTTATCTGCCCTTGCTTCCCTTGAAACTCTGAATTTGATCATTCTCAAGTTTCTGTTTTGCAGAGGGCGGCAAAGAAATTTATTAAAATTATAGGGCTATTATCTTGCTCATTAGATCTTTTGCCTTTTGACGTTCTCATTGCCACAGTCGCCTCCCAATTTGCCTCGGGTCCTTTTTTTTTGCCAGACTGACAGCTGAGACCCTATGCAAAGACAGACAGATTATATAAATTAAACGGCTGTGTACGCTTCACAATCCGGTTGAGAATCTGCAGGTCTACGGCAACGCTCGCGCAAAGTTTGCCGACTTCGAGTCAAGTCAAAATTACCTCAGAATCTGAATTCCTAACCAACGGTAAGAATTTCTTTCTAAATTTATAAAAACAAAGATTTAAGAAAGACCCAAATCTTAAAAATATATGAAATACGGGCCATACGGAGGCTGAAATTGGAACTTTCTCGAAGTACTTTCCTGCGACACCATAGTCAACTCCCTTTATTACGGACCCCTCGGGATCGCGAGTTAGTGTCCTTAATAGCGAGATTCCGTAACAGCGGGAACTTATATCAGTTAAACGTCTGTAATTTATTTTTGCCGGGGATTTAGCTGCTGTCCGTATTATCGGGGTGTCTGTAATAGCAAGGTGTCCGCAAGGCGAGAGTTCGACTTTTGTTCTACAATGTAGTTCTTTGAATGAAATCTTTAATTATAAATGTGACCGTTCAAATGAAAGCTTCTGAGAAGGCATTTGGGTACTCGTGTGCGGTTTATTATGCCGTGGAAGTTGGTTCTAGCTTTTGAGTTTGTGGATGAAATCCTAACTGAAGTGTGACCATTCAAATGAAAGCTACTGAGCGGTACTTTCATGTGGTGGTGGTTATTACGCTGTACAAGGTGGTTTTGTGGATGGTATTCTAATTAAAATTGTGTCCATATTCAAATGAACGGTCGTCCCGGTAGTGTTCTACTGTGGTGTGTTTAAGTGTGATGTAGAAGGTTGCTTTACAAAGTGGCTCTTCCATCCACAATTTCCAGATCAAGTTGGAATTTTGAAATGTTGCTCAAGGAACGTTTGCCGGGACAGGAGACTCATTTTCCAGTGGAACCCCACTGACCATCCCGCCTGAACGGCAGACCTGACAATTTAAAAGAAAACAAATTGACAAAGACACTACATCAACCAGGGCTAGCTGTCGAGGATTGTATTTTTTAACTGATTTTAACAATCGATGCTTGACCCTTAATATTGTAGATCGGTGCTTGTGTTAATCTTGTCTAGCTTCTGACACTCTCAACGCTCTTTCCATCCAGACCTTATTATTAGTTAATATCGGCCGTCTAGCAAATGTTGTCGTTACGGACAATTACAGCTTGTTTACTAGAATTTTGAAAGAACGGAAAATCTCACAGATATACATGCACGATGAACATATCAGCCAACGAAAACATGGCCGCTTTCAAATCTTCTGTTTCGGGAAATTTTCTTTCTACTCATGCATTTATCTCGCCCTGAAAAGTTAGAATAGTTTTGAGTATAGCGACCTTTCCAAGGCTGGATTTCTTAGTCTTCTTGTAACTGAGGCGTCGTCCACACGTATCCGATAATTTGTGAAAACGCAAATTTTTTTTTACGAATACGGCTTGCGTCCACACGTATCCAGCGTATTTTTCGGCCGTATCCGGAAATTTTTGAAAACGCTCTCCAGAGTGGAAATTTTTTTATCCGATACGAATACGTATACGTGTGGACGGTCGTATCCGGAAATTTTTGAATACGCTTTCGTCATTCTCTTGGATCCAGTCTTCACGGCGAGCATTATAAACAAACATGGCGTACAGCAAGCCGGGTTGTAGCTTCTTTGTTAGTTGCTCTGATTTCTAGTTTGATATCATGCGTTCAGATAAATGCAGCTGTGATAGATTTACACAACCAATACGTTAGAGATCGACAGGATGTTTTGAGATTGTTATTCTGGACGCGACCAGGAAGGACAGGCGCATTGTGGGACAATTTTATCAATGGCACAACGATCGAAGAAGAATGGAGAGAGAATTTTAGAACTGGGCTCTAGAGCAAATCAGAAAATTTCCGGGTACAATCGGATACGTGTGGACGGCTGAAAACGATTCGAATACGCTGCGTGTGGACGCGAAAATTTTCGCATCCGCAAAAAAATATTTGCGGAAAAAAAAATTTCCGGATACGTGTGGACATGGCCTGATACTCCTAGTCAGTAAGCGAATTAAAATTCGAACCGCATAATGAAACAGGCAGATTACTCCTTTTTAATATTTACTCCTCCCAGTATTGAACGTTTTTCAGTCAAGAAATGAGTAATAAAGGAGGATGCTTTTCAAAAAGGACAAACATCATCGGATGCGTCAAACAATATGTGGCAATTTGTGGCAACGCTTCGAGCCAACAGACGCTTCCTTGCATCCTTTGTATTTCAGCAGCCGACTGCCGGCTAATCTCCAGACAAAGAAAGGTGGTTCGATCGCATGAAGGAAACTAAACGGCTGCAAGTATCAGAGCCTGCAGGCTAGGTAATGCCACGCCCTAAATGGAGATATTTTTAAGCCTCAACCCATAGACAATTAGATACGTTCAAAGCCCCTCATGCACACGAAGATAGACAAACAGATAGACTAATGGTCCGCTAGAAGTTTAGACACTGTACTAAAGTTTTTGATTGATTGGACTTCCGGCTCAACTTCTAATGGTTTGTTATTGTGTCAACTGCTAATCATTTATCCATTTGTAATTGTATCAACCGTCTCACACACCATTTTTTTTATTTTTGTAACAGCACTGTAATAAGAAAGCCTTATTCGATCTATATGAGCCCTATATGGTTTCTCGTAGGACACCCTCCCTCGGCTTTCGTTTTCAGCTTTTCTCTTCGTAAGTTTTTGTAACTTATGTGTGGTGAAATAAAAAAAAATTCAACCTAACTCAGAGACCCGGCGTAAAGGTTAGAATGGACAGCTGAGAGCCTTTTATATTATCAGCGAAGACAGACAAAACACAACAACAGGTGAAACTCGACTGCCTCGAGCTATAGGCGCAAGCTTTGTTAGGAAAGGTCCTGGGGGCCTTTTCATATATTGTACTTTGATTCTTTGAAAAAGGTAAAACACAAAACAAGGTGTTTGCCGGATATGCAAAGCATGAACAAAGATTACGGAACCTCTTGGTCGTTCCAGAAGGATAGAGGTTTAAATCCACGAAGTTGTCTTTTTATTTTCATGTTTCTGAGTTCCGTTGCTAGAGATCTAGATTCAACTTCTGACTTTGTAAGCGACAGAAACCATTTACAACGGAATAGCGTTTTTAAGAAGAGGGAAACACCTTAATTGAGGTGTTTCGATACAGTTTTTTAAAAAGAAATTTATACAAGGTATTGGCTTTGGATTGAAGATTGATATTGCAGTAAAATCGATACTACTATAACAACGATAAAGACATCTCGAAATCAGTAAACGGTAAATTTTATTTGTTCCAGACTCGAATTCAGTTAAAATTTCCTTGCAGTTTTTAACTTTGTGTGTTTTTGCAGAAATCTCAGGAATTCGTTAAGATCCTGATGATCTGAACAATACTATCCCCATGTTTTATTGAAATTGGTTGTCCGGAACAATTTTCAATTGAACGACGAAGAGGACATCTCAAAAATAACGACGGAGTTTAAGTTACAAAGGCAACTTCGAGCCCTGGAATACAAGACTGACATTAGGTGAACCCGTTTTATCATACTTAAACTGAATAATGGAAGACAAATCGGCACTTGCCTCAAATCGAAAAAAAAATTTATTACCACGGAATTCATCAACGACAATGACGTCCTTCATTTGCTTTGCTTATAGTTTTACTTCAGATTGTCCCATCCTCGGAGACCTCGGGGTCAGTTAGTCCGGTAGAAGAGATTTTCGTTGGCGAAAGTTTACTGTAAGAACTGGAGAGCATTTGTTATTCTCGTTTTAGCCATATAAATTTACAATACCTTCGATACGTCCACCGTGGAAATTTCTCGGTGAGTGTTTGTTTATAGCTGTGGTCATCATAAAGTTTGCGATTTCCTTGACTTCGCTGAATTTTTGTCTGAAACTCTCGTCGAGAACATTCCCGTTGAACAGTCCAGGCAACTGTAGCGATCGATGAGGAAAACAACTTCGTGTATTAAAGAAGGCACCAAAGTCGCCCGGCTAGTCCTCTTCGCTGATTGGCTAGAAAAATATTTTTCTGGCCAATGAAAAGTGGGGAATTAAAATGCTTCTGGAACTGGTTTGGTAAGAGTAATTGCCCATGGGCTCTGCCGTTCTGCCGTTCGCCCGGCAATGGAATTGCACCCTGCATTACGCCGCTCATCGCGTCTCGACCGCCAAACTTTTCATATTCGCGCGCGCACAATACCGCCAGCTACGTAACTATTTTCATTATTAAAACATCGATTTTTAATAATTTTTAAAGTACGTTGTTGAAAATTTTATAAGATTAATTAACACATTTGGCTAGTTTGCACGAAAAACTGCCGCCAACTTGATAGCCACCCTGGAAAACTCATTTGAAAAAAATGTTTTTTGGACGGAAAACTCTTCTGTGAGTTTTGAGAAACGGACCCGGGCCTAATCGAAACAGGAGTGTAACAGGAAGCCAAAAGGTTAACAAGTATAAAAACAAACAAAAAGCGATTTAAGTGAAAGAGTAAAACGCCATGTCAAACGGGCCTGTGACTTGAGGCCACTCCTGTCTAGTTTCTAGACCTCTCTCTGTCTTTCATTGCGGTCAGTCCGTTTCGAATCACTTGGTACGAGCGAAAAAGCGAGGGCTTTTCCTGTCGGTTACGTCCCGAAGCGAATAGACCATTTCCGAGTTGCGGTGAACATAATTATGAAATTGAGGCTATGCCGCAAAGCTTTTCATATTTGTTTTGTTTGCATATGAATGAAAACTAGCCCTAATTTTCATAATAAAAATTTAGCACTTAGCCTCGCTTTCGTAACGAGGTTTAACGCAACTCGGAAATGGCGTATTATTCAGGTTATTCGTTACTGCCTGGGACAAAGCCGTACAGGGGCAAGGCAAAGGTCACTGGTGAAGTTACATTTTCAGCTGTTTGAGCGACTTTGCAATTTTTTCAAGTTTCTTGTTCCTATCCATGAAAGAAACAAAGCAAGTAAACGTGTAAAAGCAAGATATAACGTACTATGTGAAAATGTGGTTCACCGGCGAGGACTCGAAGCCCGGTCTCCTGCATTCAAGGCAGACGTGATAACCACTACAACTACACCACAGGCGAACTTACAGTGACAACGGGCGAAATAGCACAGCTTATTCTGGTTTACCTTGAATGCAGGAGACCGGATTTCGAGTCCTTGCCGGTGAACCATATTTTCACACAGTACGTTATATCATCGCAACTGGTTCCTCTCCCGACTCTCACGTGACTGCCCGTGCCACCGTTCGTAATCTTCGTGTTTTTTATTAGTGTTCTCATTTGTAATTTTTACTTGATTTTTCTTAGGTTGGGGATGCGCCTCGCATGGGTATCATGTCTCGTTCGCGCTAACCCTTTTTGGTCTCTATTTTACTAATCATTTATTTATTAATACTCACTTGTTCGTTTTGTAGTTTATTGTTATTAATTGACCAATAAAGCTGGAAAACATCTTGCTTTTACACGTTAATTTTCCCGGCAAAACCTGCTTTCAGGCCTGATATCTAAAATCGATAACTGCACCGTTTTTCAAACTTTAGACAAAATGTTATAACAGGAGCCGGGCATACCTGTATGGCCAGAGGTACCCAGGCTCAATATAAGAGAATGGTACCCAAATATTAGGCATAGCGGTATTTGTTACAATGATTTGAATTGCGTTAACACGGTCACGGTTAACTGAAAATATAACGATTTGTATGGGATTGTCATAAATTGGTCGAAGGACATAGAAATTGAATAAATCTCGCAGTAAAAATGTCTTTCTGTACTTCCATATATGGTGTAGTTCTTGCTGTCTTTGTAAACATTTTGCTGATTTAATGCGTTTTGGCGAGGGTTTTACTTTCAGTTCTCCCTCTACAAAAAGCTACAAAAGAGAAGGATACGGCCTCACACTGCCGGATGACATGGACAGCTCGCCGAAGCAAAAAATCCCGAAAATCACATCACTCACGTGCCTCAAATCCAAGAAAAATCCAAGCGTAGTTTTCAACTTGAAATGAAACGGTAACATTTGCGCTTGGCGTTTTCTTGGATCTAAGATTTTCTGATTCAGTATTGATTTCGTTTCAATAGATTTTTCTGGGTAGCGTTCTCTTATATTGAGCTTGGGGTGCCTGTGGTATAGCATATAGCGTAGCGGCTCCCACTCCCGGGTTTTCGGACCAATACGACAATCCCGTACTGGTATTAAAAACCCCTAGCGATACGGGACTTTGCTACAATATGTATTGGGTCCCCACCGATTTCCTGCAAAACCCTTTAATGAGACTTTCGCACGTGCTCCTTTCACGTGCTGAGTACTGTACACGCGATTGATGTCTCGTGTGTGCGGGGGCGAGTAAATGACTGGCTTAGCAAAACAAATTAAACCAACCAAGCCTTTTGGGTCGAACAGAAATTCAAAGCTTTCTCGGAGTCCGAAAATCTGTTAACCAGGTAAGCTTGAGTGAATCTTTTTTGTAGAGAATTCCATAGTACCCCTAGTCAAATCCGTTGTACCATGTAAAAACCAGTTACGGATCGGAAGATAGCTTACAGGCTGCTAGGTTGTGTCCATGTGTGTTACGCCGTTCGGCCCACTGGTAAAGCAGTGCTCAGGTAGCTTCCTGGAACTTGCCGAAGCAGCTGTGTCCTGCGCTCGATTCGTCGATCGCCGTGCTTGAAATAGCCTTGCCTTAGCGCGATTTTTACTTTTGACAGATTCAAAAGACAGGCGGTTGCGAAAAACAGCATTCGTTTTGTTTAGTCTAATGCTGAGCGGGTTGGAAAACTGATTTGTTCCGAAACATATAAGCTTACATGATAACTAGAATGAGAAAATGCTGGAGTATTTTCTCGCGGAGAAATAATTAAGACCGCCTATTTTGTGCATTAAAATTTTGAACCAAACGAAGCTCCGTTGCCGAATAATTTTCAATGAATATTTAAGCTTACTGTGAAACTTCATTACGAAGTATTCTACAAGGAGTCAGTTTTGATTAATAATTCCTTTGATCTTGCAACAGGTTTGTTAAGGTTTGAGCATGTAGCCGATTAGACTTTTCTGAAAAACTGGGTCTGTTTTGAGTTCGCCAAAAGCCAGTAATGGGCCTTTTTCTGATCTGAAATGAAAGTCAGTAAAATAAGCATAAGATGCGGTTGTTTTTTGGCCACAAGTTGCCTTTTGACATTTAATTTCCCTCATTTCTATTTTTTACTGGCTGCCTGCACGCTAGGCAGTGAAAATTTTCGTACTGCTCGTCCTGTATTATAAAATATATAAATATATATAAGCTGAAATCAAAGATGCATGTAATACAAACTCCGAGCGGATGTAGTATTATATTCGTATTTAAATTGTATTAGGTAATTTCAGGTAAAACTTAAATCTAAAATACACACCAAGTTTAATTTTATATAAAGGACTCAACCGAAAACGGCTAAAGCCGTGAGCAGGTAAAAAAAAAAAACCAAATATAAACAGAATCAAATAACAGGCCGTAAAAGTACGGTCACCCGACATGCTCTCCCAGCAAAGGATGCTCACGTTTTTGTCGTCAAGTCGCGTGCCGTGCACGGTTTTGTGCAACCTTCTACAACATTACTTTTTCATGTTTTAACATCAAGTTTGAGCCAGGAGCCATAATCAGGCTGGCTCCATTTATAGGCACAGAAAACTGTGTTTGTCAGGAATGGTGCGAGGAATACCCCGCATTTTGGTATGATAGGATAGGAATTATTGTCTTTATGCAAAATTAGCATAATCCAGCCGGTCACGTTTGTCTTGCTTCGCCGTCACGTTTCTGTGTGAAACTCGTGTGCCGGTAGCGCGTTTCTCTCAGTTACGTAATGGCCCAGAAGACCTTCGACAACAACGCTCAGTGTTAAGGGCATCGCGTAATACTTTTGGCATCAAATTTGACGATAAAAACGGCTGGACGTCTCATATTGAACAAGAAGTATTTTGTCTTCGCAGTGGAAAAGCAGACCTGAAAAACTGCCTTCTGCAGAAAATTTGTCGTTGTTGAAAGGTTTGTTCGATCGCTATTGAATAATCACAACTGATGTTACTGTACGATGTATTCTAGCGGCCGTCCTATGTATTTAACCTATTAATAAGCTTTTGCCTGAGTCTTCAGCTGTTACCCAAAAGCGTAGCTTAGCGTCCGGTGGAAAAACCACTGCTCGTAAGGGATCAGCTGTATTCTAGATCAAAATAAACTACAGTATTTAAATGCACGGTTCAGCTATTACAGAGTAACTTAAGCTTAAGACTTAAGTTTTAAAGCATGTTTGATCCTAACTTTTTGTATTGCGTCTCGTCTCAACGAAACTGTATTAAAGCTGAAGTCGAACGAAGACAAGAAAGTTAAGTTGTAACGAAGTGACATGTCTAAATCTTTCATGCACCGGCACCTTACATTCTAAAGGATTTAATATTATCTTATTAACTTGTTTCGTTCTAATAACAAATATATTTTAACAGGAAGCCCACGTCACAAATGTTCTTGTTTTTTTAATGGTTTGCCCTCGATTTCTTTATACAGATATTCTTAATGATGCTCTATCTTTGAACGCTGTTACAAGTGACTGTATGGCGGAAAAATTTCAAGACACCAGAAGCCAGTTTCAGGTTAGGAAAGATAAGCTTAATTCCATGACAAACAGTAGAACATGAAAGCACTTGACATATTTAGACTATATAGCAGGGTCGCAGATGGGCTGGAGGGGGGGGGGGTCTTTTAGACCCCTTAAATTTTTAACATGGATTCCAGAGCCCAAAGTCCTTCTCTTCTAGGGGCCCAGACAAATTAAAAATGATGATTTTGGCTCATTCTCAGAGGCCCACTATAGGGAGATAGTCGGCACGGGATGAAGATTTCACAGGTGAAAGTTTAAAAGACTAAAATGGAGCTCTGGAGTAAAGTCATGGTGCCCTGGAGCCCCGACTTTTTGGTCTTAAGTGCAAAATTATTCAAGTGCCGACTTGAAGTGGTACTGCAACAAAAAATTTTATGATTTTTTATTTCACCCCTTCCCATACTTCAATCCATCAATAATCACCATCCTTGATTGCACAAAGACACGTATTTGAATATTTCAAAGAACGTGTGGCATAAACACGAAAACTGCGCTAAAATACCTTTGTGTTAGTAGTAGCCTGGGATCGAGATCATTGAACACACTCCCTAAGCTTTGATTATTACTAGTTAATTGAAATTAATAATAAGTGATTCTTACTAACTAATTGATTGGCACAATCCTATTATTTCTAATGACTGAATGTGGAAATTACTGTATTTCCATTCAATTGATTCCCATCGGTCTTCATTTAGAAAATTCTTCCTGATGATCATACTTTTTGGTCACACAGGGTGACGTGTTGGTTGAAAGATCCCCACCACCAATTGTCAATGGTATTAACCACCACTTAGTGGGCAGCAGTGGAAACGCAAAGAACAACAATATGCATTCTTCATCATCCAAAGATCCACCACTGGCTGGAAGTAACAACCATCACCACAACCACAATTATCATCATAAACGGCACCATGGCAAGGGCAAGGTTAAAAAAAATTATGGGAGCAATGCAGATCGCTTTGGTCGAACTGCTGCTGTTTTACGTCATGCGGGCCTGATGAAACTTACGCTTCAAATCGCGCAGCTGATCAAAACAAATGAAGATCTTCAAAAAGAAATTGATGAACTGCAGAAAGAAGCTACGGAATTTAGTGAAAATTTAAAAAAGCAGATTCAGCAAAAACTATCAGAGCAAAATGATACTTAACTTTGCTTCATGAAGAAAAGCTAATTATGTTAATTAAGTGTTTTTACTTGTTTTTATCTGTAAGCTTTATTTCCGTGGAATTCAATTACTCTGACTAGTCATTTTCTTGTATCATATTTTTTTTCTAATTTATTATTACTCTGGCTTGTTGAAAACTAAAGATTATGTATCAGGATCTCGAAAATGCACGATTGTTTTTTTTTTCTTTTACATGTATATATTGGAGATTGAATTATTGTCTTTCGTCTTGAAACTCTGTCAGTAGAAGAAAATAAACATAGGCAGTCATTTACTTTTATGAAAGTGTGTACCGTAGAAACCAAGGATTTGTGATTAAAATGACTTTCGTCTGGGTTGAAAGCTATACATAGGTCAAAGTTAAATAATAAAATGAAAAACAACACTGGTCATGGCAATTAAGTCTGTTCAAAGAGGACCCACCTTGTTTAGGGTAGGGGGTTTCTTGAAGACACCACCTATCTCATGAACATATTTAGTAACAAAATTTAAGTGGCTTTAAAATTTGAGCTGATACAGAAACATTCAGCTTGCAAGAGTCAGAATTGTTACATAGACAAGAAAACTGAGGTTTGAATCTCATCGTCACTTTTTACTGCTGGGTAGAGGGGTGGCTATATGCAATAAACACACCATCGTTTGAGGCTGAGGAAAGGGGTGCAGGCAAAGACCAGGTATTTTGTGGTTTGGTGGGTCCTGTTTGAGTATAGTAGTTTTAACCACTTCCCTAAGCCCAGTGTTCATACAGAGAGTTTGGAATTTCTTAAAAAAGTATGGAAATATGCAAACACAGTTTCCAGACCTTGCAGAAAAGTATGGAAAATAAAGGTAAAGTCTGGAAAAAATGGGAAAAAAGTCTGGATTTTTTCTGCTAAGTTGAACCTTTGTCAGCTAGCAAATTTGATACTCATAACGTTGAGCCTGCAAAAAAGAAAATAATGGTTTGGAAAAAAGTCTTGAATTTTGCATACAAAAATGTGTAAGAATCCTGTATGACTAAAATTTAACGTGGTGCAAGCAGTACCCTTATGGTTAATTGTTTTACTGTTCTAACTCTATGTCAAACGTTGTGTGAGGATTCAATAAATGCAGTGATGTTACACTGGTGTGTTGATTTATAATTATAATAAAAATGTAAATAGTTAATGTTTTTTTTTAGGGGTGACAAATGGTCTGAAAAAATGTGGTGCAAATATTTTCACAGTGACGGGTATCAGTCTTGTGCAAAGCCATCTCTGAGTTTTGATTTCTTTTGCAAGGTAAAGAAAGTCTTGAGCTTGTAGAAAAATGCAAGCCTCGGCAAGTCTTGAATCAAAACCATTTTTTCAACCATTGTTTTACCATGCACTGCTACTGAAAGAAAGCACTGAATATTTTTTCAAAGGTATGGGTTGTAATCTTCCACACAGTTCGTTCAACATATCACTGAGTTTAAGGGTTGCCAGAAGTTCAGAGAATGTTGGGGCCAATTTATAGATGTTATGACTTTACATTTGACTGTTACAAGCTTAAACTTTTGTAGCTCACACTATTTTGCTAGACAGACCAGAGGGCAACATTTCTCAGGCATGGTGTAATGGCTGATATCTCATGGTCACTAGGCCAATCAATACTCTGGAATTGTACTATATCCAAAGATCCAGTTTTTAATAAAAATAAATATAACGACACTAACTTGTTTGAAAAGCTCACGTTTTTTTTTAAAAAAAAAAGGACAAAAATTCTACTTTGCTTCTCTAGCTTTCCTTTATTTTCTTTCAAGTAACATATTTTGGCATTTTATCCTTTTGTTGGTACTTGTTTAAGTTTGGCATCATAAAACAATTTTTAAACTATGGTGTATAACTCAGTGCTTACCTACCTCAGCACTCACAAAGCTCCGAAATATGGCAGAGTTAATGAGGTATCTAAACTTAAAGCTTGGTGCCCAATGACCAGAAAATAGTAAATATGATGTACAGTGAAGAAGTCTTACAAATGTACTATTAATTGTCTACAGATATTTGTTATTTCCTCAATAAAATATTTTATATTCTTTGATTTGTTCCCTGCACTGACCTATTTGAAATATTCCTGCCCTAGTTACGGCGCTCTTTCTAAACCTGTTTTGTTTGCAGTGAGATTGCGTGACAGTTATCCCTTCAGTACCAGGCAGTCATTCATTCAATTACTGAGGGGCTGCCATTTCTGTTTGTTGAGGAATTACAGCTCAGCTGATTGCCTCGCGATGTCTCGCAAGACAGTTTGCTCAGCTCTTTCCTCATTAGTCAAGTGTGCGGCAGGCTTAATATCACAAAATAACGTCGCCTCAGCGCAATAAGATCGCGAATTTTTCACCTTCGAGCCTCTCCAGAAAATACCTTCTCAAGCCTTTTCAGTAGGCTGTCACCTCGCCGAAACTTTCTTTTCTCTCTAGAAAAAAGTGCTTCAAGAGCTCTGCTGTGTTGTCTTTCATGGTTCAGGTCTTTCAATTCGATTTCCTTGTTGTAGCTAGCGTAAATTTTTTGCATTTTCTTTGTTTTGACGTAAAAATTAGAGCCAAAAATTCAAATAACCCGCCCCGAGAAAAAATTTCGCGTGCGGCGGGATATTATGGCTACAGTTTGACTGAAGTGAGAATTTCTCTTTCAATCAGCGCACGATTTGTACTTTATCCGTTTACTCTCTCCAAGAAAATGTTTGTATCACGATAAAAAACAATACGGAATATATTTTTCTCCCAACGCCGTCGTTATAAGGGACTTATAAAGTCGTAATGTCGTCTCAAAATCGAATTTAGCTTAAAATAAATTACCTGTGTTTTCGCGGACAGCAGACAACTTCCCGTGCTGTATATAACTGATGAATGGTGTCTCTCGAAAGGTCTCCTCCAGTAAACTCGTCAGCAAACGAATTTATTACTTCCCTGGATAACCAGTATCTTTCTATTATTTCTCTTTCTTCTATTTTGTCTAAAATCGTTCGCTCTTGGTAAGCACGTGGCCTCTGCCACGTGCACGTGCCCCAGGCCATCTTGGTAACCGAGATGGCCTCCGGCGGCCATCTTGTTTTGATGCAACAAAATATTGCTTCCCGTAAATTACCGGGCAAGTTACCGGGAAAAATACCGGGATTGAAAATAACGGGAGATTCGAGAGAAACAGCCGTAAAATTATCGGGGACTTTTACTTTATACCGGGCGGGTTGGTACCGGGACTTGCCCGGCACTTTCGAGAAACGGGCCCCTCCAGTTCCCCACTTCCCCCCGACAAATAAAAATGGCGTCTGTCACCGATGAATTCCCGATCATCAGTAGCGGCAAATTTCTGGAACGGTCGGGAAAAAGTGAAATCCCCGATAGCCTGGGATTTTCAAGACATATGAAAACTACGCTTAAGATCGCGACTTACTATAGCTAGTATGGCCCTGGTTAGTGGTATCAGCTAGTATAAGTAGAAACTTGCGATCGCGACTTTATAGCAACTTACGAGGGCAAAAATAGATGTGCCCTTTAACATGATGGGCCAGCTTAGCTTCAGTATAAGTAGAAAAAAAATAATAAGGAAAACAAGAAAACGCCTGGTAGCATGTGTAAATTTTTTAAGAGATGTATTAGTTAAAGATTGCCCGAGTTGCCTGTGGTGTTAACTAAGTCCGCCTCCATACTGTAAGTTTCATTGCACGTTTCGGATGCACGCGGACCAGCATTGTTACCTGCACGTGCGGGCTCCACGTGAATCGCTGCGCTGAATACATCGCTTCCATAGTCGTTACATTGCAGGCTACGTGCCACACACAATATTTGCCAAAGCAAAATAGATTTACTGTAATAATGATATCAAAGGGATTTACTGGCACACGAAGAAATCCAACAGTTACGGGTAGAGATGTGTGAAGTTCTCAACGAGACAACACTTGACGGGGCAGCCAAGACAAGCGAATGGCTTATGAACAGTAATTTCGCTGCAAATAACAGCGATCAAACCTCGACTTCCTCAGAAGAATTGCCCGTTAAAAGGCCAGCTGTGAAGGTCCGAAGGAACAGTACAAAACTTGTAAAGGCGAGTCTCAGTGGACCTTCAGCTTCTCGACACCTCAGTCGCAAGCACAAAGGCAAAAAACATGATCATGTCGTCGGCAACTTCGAGAGATTCAACAACACGGTCGAAGTTTTGCGGCTCTCGGGACTGTTAGAAATCACACACAGCATTTCTCGGCTCGTGAAAGATAGCGAAAACTTGCAAACTGAGATTGACAAGCTGCAACAGGAAACGAAAGAGCATGGCAAACAGTTACAAAGACAATTACAGAAGAAACTTGAAGCCGAGAACGAGGCGAGGGGCTCGTCCAACCCCGAAGGTCATAAATTGTTAACAAAACTCTCTCAGTCTTTACTCCAGTGGGACGAATGACAAATTTCTTGGATTCAGGGAAATAATACCGAACTCGATATATACCATGTAAAGTAGCGTTCCTTTAAGCAAAGGAGGCGGGTGGTGGGTGGGGGATGGAAGGAGTTAATACAGTCAATTTACATCACGCGTGACCAGTTTGAACGGAGTTTTGAAATCACCTGTCACTGATGTCAGTTTTGAACATCCCCAACGAGATTTCAGTTCCCGTAGAAATTTTCTTGACGGTGTAAAGCTATAAATTTTTCTTTACATTACCGCATTAGCAAGTAAAAATGAACTATAAAATCGAACGACGGTTCGGAGTCGATGTCACGACACTGTATTCTATATATTTAAAAATAACAATTGTGTCGCGAATATTTTAATTTTGTTTTCAGTTAATCCGTCCTTTTCGAAAAGATTTTCATAAAAATCTTCAAGATTTCAAAGAGGAATTCGAATGTTCATTTCATTTTCGGATATACTGGTCTCATGCGTGACGTAGCGTGACTGCAATGATTGCGTTTGTCATTTGATCATTCATCGCGGCCAAACCAGTCTGTCATCATTGTAAATTATAAATGGAGGTAAATTGAGTTTAGCCTGTGAACAGGTTCTCAAGTGGGGTATAGGGCATAGAAGAGAAAAATCGAGCTTGAGGAGGGAGCAAAAAAGAAAGGACTCCCTTTCTTTCTTGCCCCCATACCGCTCCACTTGCCTGGCTTGCCAATGTTTCTTTTTGCCCTATACCCCTCTTGGGAGCCTGTTCACAGGCTAAATTGTGTTAAAAGAAAAGAGAAACATCTGTAATGGCCTCAACTCAGACTGAAAATTGAGTTGGATGTGAACAATCTTTGCAATTTTATCTCGCAAGTAGGGGAACACAAAAGTTCAAACTTTGCAGCAATTTTAACTGTAAATAATTATATTTACAAAAGTGATCAGTACAAATCTTGTACAGGTTTGGAGATAGTGAGGTAGGGGCCATTTTAGGTCCTGATTACCCAGTTAAAGAGGCCCAATTAATGCAATTTGGGTGCGTTAAATTGTGGCCTAATTTGTTCATTTAACCTCATACCATTTAGAAGAGAGATTTGTGAACAACTCAGAAATACTTAGAGATGAAGGTTAATATAGGACGTGTCTATAATTTGTTCACATGTAAAAGTGTTTATAATTTACAGTGCGACACGCCATACCATGGCCTCCCGACACTTTTTTTACAAGTTAGCCAAATCGCGTATCCTGATTGGCTCACTTGTAAAAAAAAAGTTTTTTGTATAATAATGGTGGCCGTGGTTAGATGCGTCGCACTGTGAAAATGTCTATCAACATGCATATGAGAGTTATTGTTTCTCTCCCTAAAAAAAAACAATCTTAAAAGTAAATAAAAAATAAGTATTGAAGGACTCAGGGTATTGCTGACCTATATGCGTATCAGAGGTTTTCTAGAAGGATTGGTTAAATTGAGAGAAATAAGAAATATTGAGGAATTAGTGAAGTTTTAAAATTAGAATTTGTAGTTAATAATTAATAGACGGACACCATATTAGTCCACTAGCAACCTGGGGTGCTCTTCCGTGGGTATCAACTGTTTGTTAGTGTTCCAAAAATCATTTTCTTTCTTTTATCCCTTCTTAATCCTTTCCTGCCAAAGAGTGCCATATGGCACAAGACACAATAATGAGCTCAGTATTTGGTCAATTTGTGTGAAATTTGCACAACCAAAAGATCTTGGAAAGATCTATGAATTGAAGGCATAAAATCATGACCCCCCTCCTGTATGATTTACCACCCCTCAAACTTTTAGATATTTCTTTTGTACGTTAAGGGTCCAGTTGATACCTTACAACAAGCAGTGCACTGAGAGCTGTACATTAAGCTATAGTTTAGGGGGATACCCAGTATGTACATCGAATAGGAAAATTTTCAAAGTTTTTCTTCTTTCGTTTTGGACTTTTCTCACTCTAATATGTGACCTCTTCCATCTCTGTTGGTGTGATTTATAGCACACCCCAGAAAATACCTTTTAAATTATATATACACATGTGGTCTTCCAGTTCATAGTTAGCAATTTAGAAAATTCGGCATTTCCCTCGGGCAGGAAAGGGTTAAAACCTCTTCAAATTTCATTCAAATTTAGGTTAAGTCCCCCCTTAATCAAGGCCACATGCAAAAACTGTGGTGAATCTGGGATAAAACAACAAAGAGTGATCTAGAATGCATGTACTCGGTTGGTTATATATGCTCTGAGCCCAATTCAATTACTTGAAAAAATGTTTTAATATTTTTTGTGGAAAATAATCTTTTATTTAAAATCCATCCATTTTTAATTATTGTAGACACTATTCAGTATGTACCCTCTTCATTTAATTCCTAAGGCCCATTTACACACCTTTTGACGCAACTTTTGTTGCACTATAATCACTGCATTAAGTTTTCTTGTGCAAGGCTGCAACTTAACAAATCACACATGTAAACCACCTGCAATTTTTAGTGCCAATATCATTGTTGTATATGTTTTCTGAGAAAAATTCCTGCAATATCATGGTGATAATTAAATCAAATTGAAGATAACTGCCAGTTAATTTACCTGCACAGTTTAAAGCTACAACTTTAAAATAAGCATAACAAAATATTGCACAAAAATAAGCATGTGTAAACAGGTCATTTATTATCAACATCATGGACTGGTTCTCCTGCGAATTTTTAGTGGGGTGGGGTGACCAATTTCAGCCCCAAATAAATTATTCTTTTATCCATAGGTTTTCAAGCCTGGAAATTAAAAATAATAACAATAATAATAATAATGATAATTATTATTATTATAAATAAAACCATACCTGCTGTCAGGTCTGCCATTCACAAATTTGAACTGGCAAATTTAACCTTTCTGATGTGGAATGATACTTTTTTTTCCATTTGTTAATGCTAAGAACAGCATAAACAATTTCTGACCAGAAAGCTGACCCCCACTTAGTCATAATGCCCAGGCCTTTGTGTCTGAGGTTGTTTGAACATTTACTTTAGTAATATTACTATTGTTAAATTTCCAACATATTTCAAAATACATTTTCTTTCTCATTTCGCTTTCTATCGTCTCAGAAAACTGTCATAATCCTATTTCCCCCTCATCTTTTCCCTTGAGTTCCAATCTTATACAACCTCTGTACTTCCTATGGAGTGCCATTTCCATCAGAATTATTGTTTTGTTACCATTAGGAACTAGTATGTTATTATTAGGCTTTATTTTCTTTCACTATTAGGCACAATTTTCCAATATTAGGCACCAGTTTCTCATTATTGAGCATTTTTTTATATTATTATTATTATTAGTAGTAGTAGTAGTAGTAGTAGTAGTACCCGACGATATCAATCAATCAAAATCAATAATCGATGAAAATCAATATAATCAATAATAATCATTATTAAATTCTCAGCCTCGTTCACTAAATCTCGGTTATCAGCTCATATACCGTAGTTTGACCTTATATGGAAAACGAATGCCACAGGTGTCGGTAAGCTAAATTTTTTTTTCTGCGGGAAGCGAAAGTTTCTTCGGAAATATGTACAGAAAAAAGAAAAAATAAAAGAAAGAAATACCAAAGAATGCCATCTCAATATAACAACAATAAAAGCCACAAAGTTCGGTATGACACTATTTAATGGTACGTATCTCTGAAGTTTCCTTTAAAATCTTGAAAATTGCAAGGTTTTACGATTTTTTAGATCACATAACAACAACAATAACAACCGGTTACCTTCAAAAATTTCAGGATGGCTTGCAAATCCTGGCGGTAAGACGTAAAGCCAATCGAAGAAATTTCTCAGGAAAAGCTTCATGCCTGGCTTTTATGTTTTTACGAAGGACTTCAGATGGTTCATCTATGAAATCTGTACGGGCGGCGGCCATAATGTTCGTTTCCGTCGCTCGGCACCACTCAGCAAAACATTTGCACTAATGTGCACAGCTCTTACGCTTCTCAAATAAGCTTGAAGTTTAAAAACTTGCACTGAATGCTTGTCTCAGTGAGGTTGTACCTCGTACACTTGGACTTGCCTGAGGTGTTTTAAATCGTCCGCGAGGAATTCAGTTCAGCATAAAAAAAGCCGTCCTTGCCCTGATCTCTTCGATTCCCACACAGCAGAACATTTGCTCAAACGTGCACAACTATTACGCTTCTCGATGAGCTGGAGCGTCAAAAGCACTTGAATGCTAGTGTCAGAAAGGTTATAATTTGTACATTAAAATGTATCTTGAATTTTACATGTCCGACTGTGTCCGATTTTCTTCGCTTTCGATTTTTCATTCAACTCCGTTTGCATAGCGCTGCGCGTGACATGTGATCATTAGGTTTCGCGCGTTGCCTCAACATCCGATCGTTTAAATTTGAAAGAATTTTTTTCTTAAAATATAAAAATTCAGTACACTTCAACAGCAATGTCCAAACGCGGAGAATTTAATAAAACAATTATTCCATTCGCGCTTGTTGAAGATGAGATCAGTTATAGCCAACTCGGCGCTTCGCGCCTCGTTGGCTATTTTAATACCATCTCATATCCAACGCGCGCTCATGGAATCATTGACAAATTGAGTGAGTTTCGATTTTCATTGATTATGATCGATTTGCATTGATTAGTATTGATTATCATTGATTATTCAAATCTCGGTTTCCTTTTCAATAAAACGCATCACATGAATTGACAAATAATTTTAATAAGTTTATTTGTTCAAATATATATCATAACTAAACGTATCCTTTAATTTTAGCATCATATTATTATTTATTAATTATTTAAAATGAGTGATGGTCTCAAAACAACATTTTTATTCCCTTTTCCTATATTTCTTCCCCGGGGGGGGGGGGGGGGGTACTTGGGTTCAGTTTTGCTGGGTATGTGCCGCTGGCCTCTCAGAGCCCCTACCCCATTATAGTCTTTTTTTGTGGCCAGTTATAGACCCCATCTTAGTCACTTTTTGGGAAAATGTAATTTTCGCGATCCCAACTAAGTCATTTTCTATTTATTTTTTTTTTCTTACCCCAAAAATCCGAAAATGTGCGAACCCATTGTAGTAACCCTACTGAAAATGCAACCCCATTCTAGTCAATCCAGTCGTGAAAATGCGACCCCATCCAGCGGCACATCCCCATTAGCCTCTTATAAGGGAGTACCCCCCCCGGGATTTCTTCCTCCAACTCAAGTGTAGTGCAATCGGAGTACCACAGGGTGCAAAATTCCGTCGTATATGTATATATGACGTGTGACGTGCATACGTCGTTAGATCAATCAAAGGTCAGGTTTTACTCAGATACCGTTGCATAACCAATTATTGATTATCTATAAAAATCAATAAAATTAAGACGTGTCGGTGAGTGAGTTTCGATTTCTATTGATTGGTTGAACCAATCAATATCAATTAATTATTATTGATTATTATTGATTATATTGATTGCAATCAATGATTGATTTTCATTGATTGATATCGTCAGGAGTAGTAGTAGTAGTAGTAGTAGTAGTAGAGGTAGTACTACTACTATTACTTCTACCACGGCCACCACCACCACCACCACTACTACTACTACTACTATGGCACACCACTGACTCTATTGCCAGTTGTGCACTTGGCTGGGACTGGACCCCATCCAGGGGTGGGGTTGGGTTATAATATTATTATTATTATTATTATTATTATTACTTTATTAGTAGAAAAACAAACAACAAATACAGAAAGGTGATTAAAAATAGCGGTATCGGAAAAAAAGAAAAACGCTTCATAATTCTGCAGTTCATGCTAAGAATATCTATACAAAAACTTTTCGCAGACGTCGGATCGATCAATAATATATACAAAGTTAAAAATTAAAAAAAAAAAAAGGCAATAGACCTTAGAAGCAAGGTATGTCATTTTTGTTAAGAACTTTCCAGTATTTGTACCTCCTAAACCCGATCGTTAATATTCCCATACAAACTCTTATAATTGCGCCGTGACCGCTATTACGTAAGATGATCTTCGCTCATAGCTTGAACTTGGGGCACCTGTGTTCATCGTAACTGCGATCACGTTCTTCTCCCTCGTGACTCTTTACGTGACTGGAGCTACTGTTCTTTTCATTGGTCGAGACCAGAAAAAGGCGCGCAAAGTGTTGATAATGAATTCGGAACCCGTGCGCCCATAAGCAAAATCCATAAATGACCCAATAATGGAACAACGCGTAATATAAATACGAAATAATGCTAAATAATTATAAAGTAGTAACCAAAAATATGAGATTGTGCCTAATGTATAATAGAAAATAATGTCCATGAATAACACGCTAGTGCCTAATTATAACACGTAAAATCAAATGTACTTAAGGCTGATCGGGCCAATTTTCGGTTAGACAAAACTAACGTTCTTCAGGGGCTGCAAAAAGCTAAATAAAAATCGGAAATAAACGGTTACAACATTCAAAGATGATACAAATGAATAGCAGAGACATGATTGGCTGACAAACACAGAAAACAGAAACGTGTGTAGACGCCATTACATGTATTAGATTTCTTCTTATTCAAGAGTTACCTAATAATAACACACCAACTCAAACGTAAACTGAATGAAACAATAATTTTGGTTGAAATGGCGCACCCACAACTTCCTGCACGTGTACTAGCTATTTTTGCACACGAAGTGTCCTCCAATGGCCTCTTGAGTCTACGGTGGGAAATCTTATTGGTAGAACAAGCCGAACTAAGAAAACAAGCAATGTTTTGACTATCCAGTGTGTATAGATATATCTTCTATTCTCTCTGCTTCATGAAACACGTGCACGCTTATCGGGGGTTTACTGATGAAACCAAGACCCAAGTAATGGCTTTGCTCGCGAAAGCGTCTCACATCAAAGTAATCTTTTGTGTCGGATTTTTACAACTCAGATCTCGGATTTTTATCAGTTAGATGTCGGATTTTCAAAGACTTCGATGTCGGATTTCCAACAACTCAGATGCCCGTTTGGCACCTATCGCGAGGGAGGGAGGGGGGGGGGAATCTCATATGAAAGGGGCGGGGATGCTTGTCGTCTCGCTTAGGGGTGTAAATTTCGGATTTTGATCTCACTTAGGGTGTTCTGGGTAAAACGCCATTATATTTAGCCGAGAAGGTCTCGTTTAGGGTTGCACGCGAAAAGTTCCTGTATTTTTTATTTGTCTGTGTTTTAAAATGGTCTCTTTTAGGGGGTCAAAAAAGTTTGGGCCATGCCCAGATTGGTCTCCTTTAGGGGTTTAATTCAAAACTTCCGATGAGCATCCCCGCCCCTTTCATATGAGAGTTCCCCCCCCCCCGGGGGCAATTATAAGCTTCCGTAGTACGACATACCCGTGATGCAAGACTCGTGCTTTTCTAGTCACTGGCGACCCAAGCTCAAGCTGTAAGCGATGATCATCTTACGTAATAGCGTGGCAAAGAAGAGTTTGTATGGGAATATTAACGATCGGGTTTAGGAGGTACAAATACTGAAAAGTTCTTAATAAAAATGACATACCTGGACTCTAAGGTGTATTGCCTATTGTCTGTTTGCTATTTTGTGCTAAGTGGGAAACCTAGGAAGTGATAACTCGCTAAAATGGCCCCAAATCAGCACAAAATAGCGCCGTGACCGCTATTACGCAAGATGATCATCACTCACGTCACAGCTTGAGCTTGGATAGACGTCCCCCAAAGGAGGAGGAAACGCGTGACGAACCCCTAAGGACGTCTGCATGGCAGGCTAAAGCTTGGACTGCCTGTACTAGAATTTTTAAAACGATCAGACAAAGTTATGCCGTTGATAGATTGACACCAGATGAATCGATTGTTAACATGTGTGGAATTTCGACACCAAGCTAAGTTTGTCACGCTGACATGCCACGTGGATCATACAAGTCTGAAATTATTTTTTCAAAATTTATATAGGTTACAAAAAACAAACATTGATTGATTGATTGATTGATTGATTGAGTGCTAAAATAAAGGCTCTCTGTCTGTCTGTCTGATTGGTCGATCCAATGGTTGGTTGGCTGGTTGATTGATTGATTGATTGATTGATTGATTGATTGATTGATTGATTGATTGATTGATTGATTGAACACACCGATCGCGATCGTTCGTTCAGGCGAAACACCCAGCTAAGAACATGAAAAAAGAAGCAACTGCTCCAGCTGTCCAGATACAAACGGTCGGAAATTGTGGTATAAATTTTCATAAGTATAATCTCGAGTGAACAAACACTACTAGCTACTGCTAACAGAAGCTCTTCTACCCGAGAGCAATGCAAAGGCGAAACACCCGACGCTGTGAACACCTAGATAAGAACAGTACTGGGTGTGTGTGGCTAACGTGTTTTGTACTGGAAATGCGTGGATGGCAACAAAATAGTAATAATTATGTAAATAATTATACAATTCAGCCTTTTGGCTGCCATATGATTATCCATAATAAACTATCTATAAGTATCTATCTAATTACAAGAAGCTGTAGAGTCAGTCAGGTAATACTCGGGAGGCCTTTAACATTGGTTCTTGTACCTTGTCAGCGAAAGGCGAAAAGCGGTTACCTGATGGCAATGAGAACTGAGTATGATATCTTAGCCAGCAGAATTGTTAGTTAAGGTGATCCCCCAGAAATTAAAGTTGTTGTGAAAATTTTCTCAAACTTTCTGTGATTGTTTACTACTTATATGTACTATTTCCAGAAATAAAATAAAAAAGATTAGTCACTATGTCCGCGAAGGAGCTACAATGTACCCAATTTACCCCATACATCGCTTGCAATTTGCGCTTCCAAAAATGATTTTATTTGATCACTGAGTTATTGCCATGTCTGGTGCAGGCCCGTAGCAGGGGGAA
The DNA here is from genome assembly GCF_977016875.1 of Pavona decussata. Classification (NCBI taxonomy): domain Eukaryota; kingdom Metazoa; phylum Cnidaria; class Anthozoa; order Scleractinia; family Agariciidae; genus Pavona; species Pavona decussata. The sequence continues at coordinate 1,740,849 of NW_028145480.1, read as the reverse complement.
GGGGGGGGGGGGGGGGGCTTGAGCCCTCCCCCAGAATTTTTGGAAGTGAAATAAACAATGTGCCAAAAAATATATAATTAAAACAAACTAATGTGCATCGAATCAGTCTTCAACTCTGACGCTGTAAGTGCCTTTTCACAACCGTCAATAATTTGTTTACTACCTGTCAGTTTCCTTTGCTAACAGTTTGTTTTTATATACAACAGCAACAAAGGCACTCCTACATTGTGAAATCGAAATCGAAGTCAACCAATGTCAAGCCTTGAAAGCTGTTGAACTAAACTTCTGTTGAAATAAACTACTTCTTTTTCATTGATAGTAATCAAATGAAAATGTAGTAATATAAATGCCCTTAGTTTATAACAATTTAGTCATTTCGTGCGTTGTCGAAAGCCACACAAATAAGTCCTCTAAGTGCCAGAGGAAAAAAATTCTCCTGCGGTCAGATTCTTGCTGCCTGATTCCAAATTTAAAAAGAAAAAGAAAAATTTGTCGTCGTTTGTTTACGTCCCCCTTCAAACGCAAAATTAGGAAATTTCACGTGGTAGCCCGCGGAAAGAAACGGCAACGGAAATGTACCAAAAAGTGGCAGGTGCAAAGTGCTTTAAAGTGACGGGCCAGGGGAGGGGTAGTTTTGTTTGACTATTTTGCTCCCCCCCCCCCCCCCCGCCTCAGTTGTTTTAGCCTTGCTAAGGGCCTGTACGAGAAATTCTCCCGGCTCTGGTCCAATCACAAAGAGGACTTTTTATTTCGACCTTTACAATCTTTATTTCTTTCCTTTCCCGATGTTTACAATCTGCAATCTTTTTCTGTTCTGTTTCACTATCTTAGACGCTACAATCATTGAATACAGAGAACAATACAAACGCTCTATGTTGACAGATAAGTCTAGACAAATTCAAACATGTCAATCAAACTTTGTCATTCTCCCTAATCTGTCTGCTTTTGAGTGACGGGGCGGGGAAAGAATAGTTTTGTAACAAGGGTAACGAGGGCTCTGGGAACGAGATTGTCGCCGCCCCCCCCCCCTCCCCCCCTCACAAGTTGTTTTAGCCTTTCTAAGGGCCTGTGGTGGTAACAGAAGTTACATACTTAGATAAAGTTCAACTTTGAAAAACGTTGTACATAGAATGTATGAAGCATAATCGGCAGCTAAAACATGATAGGATCAGTCAAAAGTACAGGCCCCAAAATTGGACGAAGAATTATTGTTTGTGAAAGTAATGTAATCTTCATCGATTATTTTACATTTCTGGTACCTCAAGCAACCTATGATTTCTGCAGGAGCCATAATCAGGGATGGAGACCGTAAGCGTGGGGTCCACGCGTCCCCATGTGTTGTACTTAACAAATAGATCCCAAGTTGCCGTGCGTCTGTTCAGTAATAGATCACAGATGACGTCAAAATGTGGTAAGAACAAAAAAGGGGCACACGAGCCGCAGGCGAGTGTGTCACTGATGTTCTTACCACATTTTGACGTCTTCTGTGATCTATTACTGAACAGACGCACGGCAACTTGGAATCTATTTGTTTTATACAATGAACAGAAAGGAAACACGACAAACTTGCCTCGTAGTGCTTGACTGTTCGATTTGTGCCAGTTCAGGCATTTTCAAAGTCACCAACGCTACTTTCCGTGTCGGCTTCTTCTCTTCTTCTTTATCGTACTCGTAAACAGCTTCCTCTTACTTTTTTTCCGAGGCCTTCACTTGCTCAAAGCAGAATAATCTAGTAAATATTTTCAAAACTGTGAGCCTTTTCGTAACGCTAACAGCTGTTTTGAAGATTTGTTCCAGTTTAGGCATTTTCAAATTGACAAGAACACTTTCGCCTTGGTTTCTTCTTTTTCTTGTTTGTAAACAGCTTCTGCTAAACTTTTCTCGAGGCCTTCACTTGCTCAATTCGAATTAATCTCGCAAACATTTTCAAAACTGCGCGCCATGTTGTACAAAAGAAAGAAAACAATTTTTCCCGTGACGTCATCCGTGTGTCTGTACTTTAATAGATCATGGGCAACGACCAATCACAGCACGCGTAGTATTCAGCGCATTGTATAACAAAAAATAGATATTTTTAGAAAAAATTGTACGCCACCTTTCACGTCATAAACCCGCGCGGATAAACGCAAATTTGTGTGGGGCTACTAGCAGACAAACGACAAGTTTTCATGCATGTCCGCGGGAGTGAAAACAAATATTAAATGACAGAAGAGATTTTTTACCTTATTTTGAAGTACGCGGTCTTGACTAAAACTCAGAAACCAATCCAAATGTTTCAGCTCGGTGTCGGTCACAGTCAAATGCATCCTCCTGGCTCCACTGAACTGTTTTATATCCCGGCATCAGTAATAGGCTTTGTTTATATAGCCAAGAAACCGGCTGCGGTTTTACGAATGTGAGAATGTAGCCGGTTGTCGTTTGCTTCTTAATAATGATAATAATCCTTTGTATGGCCACGGAACTTGATTCCAAGCAGCAAAAAGCTCTTTTTCCAGTTCAACATGAGCAAGAAAACAGTGAAAGCTGACAGGTTCAATATGGAGGTTGCGAAAACTGCGTAACAACTTTGCAGCATCATAACTTTCCACAACTGTTTAGACTTTCTCCAACAACAAATAACTCAGTGAACTTTAGACATTTTCGGGTACTATTTGAACCATATCATACCGGCAAACGTGACACGGAACTGAGCAGCTGAGAAAAAATTCACTAAAGTTAAGTACTTACGTGTATGAGTACACATTCGTAAATTAAGTGTAAGCTTCTTTCATTCATTCAACTGTAGCGCCATCGTTTTGTGAGTCATGTGATCAATTTGCCACTTATTCCAACTCTCCCCGTCTTCTTTCAATTGTTACCTTTTCGTTGCGAGAGTCTAATTTTTTCATTGTGGGCACCGAGGATATAGTCCATGGCAGAATTTTAAAATTTGTACGCCATTTTGAACTGGTAGAAAAAAATTTCAATTTCACCACGCGCGATCCTGGCCATTTGCACGCGTGCGCGCACGCGCGTATGGCGCATTTTTTTCTAACAATAGATTTTTTGGGACAACACATGGGGACAGGCCCACAAGTCAAAATGGCATCTTGTTACAGTCTCCATCCCTGATTTATGGCTCCTGCTTTAGCTATTTTATAGCCAGTCTGCGTTTTATACGCAGTCCGTGGTCCCGTTGTCCATGTTTTATACCTCAGTCCGTTTTCAATGCCCTTTTTGCGGTTGTTTCGGTGTAGCATCGCTGTACTCGTTGTTTGTATTTTGACTGGCCCGCAAAATGCTACACACCAAACATCCTTATGTGTACTGGGAAAGAAAAACGCTTGGCATGGGACTCTGGTACACACATTTCCTAATTACAAAACCTGAAAAACAGGTTCCAGGAATCGCGCCAACAATCCCCCAACAACAATACATGTCATCGTTATGAAGCATCATGTAGGCATGTGAAATCCCGCTTGTGGCGTGAGTACTCTTCCAAAATGGCGAGGAAACTTGTGTGCAGTAGGGCATTGCGATCTAAGATTCTCTTCAATGGAAGTCCACCGATTGCTGCTCGGTCTTTGCTTCTGGCAAGAACAAGTAGTCAAAGCGTTGCGGAAGCTACAAGGACAGATCCGATGCCGGCAGACATGTATCAATTGGCTGCCGATGGTTCACGATTAAGTCCATCTGCGGAACTTCCCGGATTTACTTTCGACGATGGGAAGAACGCCTACCGATCGAAGACAAGTTGGGAGATTGTCCGAGCCTTGACAGTCTTTAGGCTATGTTCTTTCGATTTTCTTATCAACAGAAATAAACAGGTAAGCCGATCAAGTTACGTCAAAACTGGTACTCCTTCGTCATAATTTTGAATGTGTTGTACCTGCATGTGCCAAAGGTTTGACAATTGCGTAATATTTTGAGAATGCTATGTTCACAGATTGATTTTGTTGTTGCAGTTATGTCCACTTAAAAGGTTCCAGTTGCGAACTGTCTTTACAAATCTTGAAAACATTCTTGCAAGCTTATATGCTTAATAATTAAGCATATTTATAAGCTTGCAAGAATGTCGTTATGTAGCTTATAGGATGTTTTGCTTATTATACCATTGCAGTGTCGCCCTGGCGTTCAACGTTTCAGTTGGTTTATAAAGAAGTTATTTTATCAAGTTAGAAATCGTATCGCTTTAAAATATGTCATGTGAGCAAAATTGATTGTGACTCGCTGAACATCTTTTCTTTATTTTCTTACATAAAATTCAAGTTCGCCACTTGAAATCTTACTGAAAAATTTGTTTTTCATTTCCGTTTACTCTGCCAGACAGCTGTGCATGCAAATTGAGTGTTTTCTTTTAAATTCTTGTCAGGGTTCAACTATGCTTGCACAAGTGTGACCAGATACGTGAGGGGATGTCTGATGTCCTGACATTAGCTTGACATTAGGCAGGGTTTTTATTGGCGTCAAAAGCTGAGCAAAAACATACAATTTTAAGGTTAATAATATATTAAATGAAAACGGGCAAACGAAAGCATAAGCGAAAGGGCAATAAAAGGGAAAATTTGTTGATCATTATATGCGTTATTCACTGCTTAAGCCTCGTTTTCATATGTCAGGAAAATCCCAGACAATCGGGGATTTCAGGTTTTGCTGAGATATTGTGAAATTGCCAGATGTCTGTCCCAGATTTGAGGCATTCATGGGTGACAACCATTTTTATTTGTCCGGGGGAACTGGGGAACAGGAGTGAAGCGATTTAGAGGATTGGTAACGAGCTAAAGCCGTCGCCAATGACCCCGACAGTAGAAATTTGAGTTTTCATGAGTCGGGAATGATCACCCATGCACCATCACAGAAATCTGGGATCGTACATCATGATAATAGAAACACTCCCATTTTCCTGATTTGTCTGCGACAATCCCAGACGATCGGGGATGTCTACAACTTCCAGTTTTCATCAGTTGGGAAGCAATGTGGTTATGTACCAGTCAAATCCAAGATTGCCATCTCCATCCCCCCCCCCCCCCCCCCCGAGCAAACTTCCGAGTACTAGACTTTTTTGAAAAGTTTTGGTCAAATTCTCTACTATATTGGCAGTTTAACGGTCAAATGCCACACTGGTTAGGGCTTCACAAAGCATCAAATTCCCCACTCTTTAGATATGTAGGTAGATAAACCACCCATTGAAATAAAATTTTTCATGTTTTAGATTTAATATTCAAACTGTTGCATGCTTTTAAATGTAAATAAATAATTAATCACCATTAGTGAAAAAAACAAGAAAAAGTGCTGAAAAACCAGAGCTGAGTGCGCAATGATACTATTGGCCAGGATTATAGTTAGTGTCCTTCTTTTATAGTTTTGTTAAATAATTATTGCGTAAACACTGTTATACAACCACTTTTAATGTGTATTTTAAAAAATCTTTAAAGCCTGCATATGCATAATGAAATTATTGGAACTTCTTTCATTTTCAGCTTCTCAATCTGGGCCAAAAGATTCTCGGCAAGCAGCTGTTCAGGAGATTGATGAAAGCCACCTTTTATGGCCACTTTGTTGCTGGTGAAGACCAGGAAACAATAAAACCAGTGATAAAAAATTTGGAAAAGTTTGGTGTGGGAGCAATTTTGGATTATTCTGTGGAAGAGGATTTGTCTGAAAGTGAAACAAAAGGTCACATGGGTGAGGATGGTGAGGAGTCATCTGATCCTGCGGATGCACATGCCCGATATAAACCCCACGTAGAATTTGCTGACAGGAGAAAAGGTGTTTACAGTGCCAGGACATATTTTTATGAAGGTGAAGAAGAGTGTGACAAGAGAGTTGAAACATTCCAAAAGTGTATTGATGCAGCAGGTATGAACTATTAAACTTTGTTTCCTTACTATGAAAGGTTAATTAAAATTCCTTGTGCATACCATAGGACAGCCCAGCTTACACAGCTAGATGTTATAGAAAGCAAACTCGTAAGAAAGGTCATTGCCTTCGACATAGCAAAATAAATGCACTCCTAATACAGATTGGAGTGGAGATTGTATGGGACGACCTTGATCAATGAATGGATCTTGGGATGTGTATCTGGCATCCCCCGCAGATTTTGCATGGGCGGATTACATCATCACCAACTTGGCAAAGGAGAGACTGCCTGATGACGTTGAACATACTCCCTAATCTTTGATTATTACTAGTTAGTTTATATACATGGCAGGATGGGCTTCTGCAAGTTAGTCTGGAAAAATCTCTCTTACTGGCTTACAGAGATGACAAAGGAAATTTTTTTTCTTTTTCCTTTTTGCCTTTAAGGGCCAACCACTCTAAAGGCTCCAAACAATTTTCAAAATTAAAACTTCGTTAAAAAATACAAAATTTTTCAAGAAGCTCAACCTTGCTGAGGGAACAGCTAAAAATCTAAGCGGTGTAGGATGCGGAATAAAATGCAAGTGAGGGCCCTTATTCAGCCTTTATGGCTTATATTCTGAGTCCTGTGCCAACCAAACACAATGCCAACAATGTTTTATACCTTAGATGCCACTATTTACTTCAGTCTGCATTCACGAGTTGGCTCACAGGAGCCTTTGATTATGAATTTAGATTAAAATACCATAATTCCCTATTTGGCAGCATATCTATGTGTGGAGACCTATACTTGGCAGCTCCCCCCACCCCCACCCCATGGAGGCCAGACAGCTCAACAGCTCAAAGGTTGTTTCACCACATACATCTGACTATGCCCAACTCTCCATCACCAATGTGTGTGTGTGTTTCTTTTTGTGATTTTTACCAATGTGGGTGGGTGTAGTACTGCTCAACTTGTGCGTGCCATTATCTGTTCAGAATATAATAAATAAGATATTTTAACAGGGAGCCCACGTCACAAAATGTGGTTTTCAGTGAGGCCCTGCATAAATCTAACGTAAGAATACAAAAAAAAAAATTACAAATATAGCTATCTAAAAAATAAAAAGTAAAAAGGATAAGATCGATAAAAAAGTCTACATGTTTCTAATAAGACGTCTAAAAACTAAAAAATTGGAAATGTTCCTAATGCCGTCTGGGAGAGCGTTCCAGTCATCTACCGCATGACAAATAAAACGATGCTGTCCCCATGAGCGCTTTGATTGTGGTTTACAGATGTTATTACTAAAACGAGTGTTATAATCATGGATGTCTTTAAAATGATTAAAATTAAAATTCCAATCAATCAAACCATTCAAGGACTTAAAAACTAAAAATAGGCGATGAGATCTTCGCCTTTTTTCCAATGTATCCCAACCCAGTAGATCAAGGGCTTCTGTTGCTGATGAATGTTGCTGATGAATGTTTCTGATGTTGAATGTATCTGAACAAAACCGTCATTGATTCCTTTCTAACCATAGGTGCTGCATCTGACGATGGTTTTGCAGCCATTAAAGTGACAGCTCTAGGAAGACCCCAGATACTTGTGAGTTATAAGTATTTACCATTTACACAAACCTCAGGGACCCTAGCCTGCAAGAGAAGACGTCTTTTAGCGCTTTTGTTGTCATCAAAAACCCAGCCCGAGCTTGGTTTTGCAGGTGCTCTTTTCACAGTGGGTGAAACATTAACCAGAAAAGGTATCTGCTCTCGCCAGCTAACCTGGATCCAGTTTGAAATTTACGTATTATAGACGTGAACATGAAATGGAGTCATTGAAGCACAAAAGTCCCAACATCTCACTCCCAAATTGCAATAAGATGCTGATTTTTGGCAAGGAGGCATTTTTCATTATGCTCTTTGCAAACATCTTATTAATAAATCTCATAATTTCAAAAGTTCTAATAATTGTGATGTCATACTTTAGTACTCTATTTCAAAGTAATTTAATCCCTTATTTGTTTTAGATGAGAATTTCTGAAATCCTGAATCAAACGCAATACTTCTTTGACCACCTGGCCGCTGATTCTGTGAAGATGGACAAGATTGGAAACATTGTTGCTAGAGACAAGTTCTTTGAGGGCCTGGAAAGACTTGGGGTATGAAGTTAAATAATTACAACTAAGTTTTATGGTGAGAATGATGTATTATTGAGAAAGCGACACAGGCATACTCGGAAAAAAGAATTTTTTTTCCGAGTATGCCTGTGTCACTTTCCAGAATAATACATCATTCTCATTCATTCACCAGGCTTGAAAATTATATACCATCACATTTATTTCATAAGTTTTATGGTGTTATAAATAATTACTTATCAGCAATTATACATGCTGCCTTGGAGTCACTGTACATGTGAGATGTTCAGTAATTCTGGGGTTTCTGAGTTCTGAAGACACTGTCATCCAAACACGATAATTTAACTCATGCTTTTCTTTGCAGGTTGAAATGAGCCTCGAGGAAGCTAACAGGATATTTGAGTTGATTGACACCAACAAATCTGGGTAAAATAAATTTTACGATTGATTCCCCCTGTTGAATTGAGAGACTAGTCAAGGCTGTTGCCTAAGAAAAATTTCAAGGAGCCAACAAGGTCAAAAGCGGAGAAGTTAGGAGCACAACATGTAAAGTGTTAGGTGCTGTACTGTTGCAAAACATTTAGGCACCCAGAGCATTTTCGTGGGTGCCCCAGGCTACCGGGCATCTGTTAGGAAGCAGCCTTGCTAGTACTTGACTGTGTGATAGCTAGCAGAAATATTTTGTGCCATTCTTCATTTTACCCTTTAACCCTAATTTCAAAGGACAAATTCTCTTATCTTGTCTCCACACTTTTCTTTTAAAAGTATTGGGGAGAAGTTATTAATTCACCTTGGGTGTCTGTATGCTTAATTCTCATGGCCTCAGGGGTTGAATATATAAGCGTTAATATTAGAAGGAGAAATTTGATGCTGATTACTGTTAGGGTTTAAAGGGTTAGTTGTAAAGACATACAACTTAAGCATCCAAGACCATTTAGTTCAAAGCAGGGTTGGGCTTGTCTAGTTGTGCATATAATATTATAGGTTAATGATTGAAGTAATTAGCATTGAAAATGCAACTTTATACCAACTTCTATCAGTGCTGAACATTACATCATCATTTTCAAAACCTCTTTCTCCCCCCAAGTTTTGAATTCTCAATGATGTATAATTATAATAAGTTCCTGGTGAATTGTGGCATGTGGCACCCTCAGGTTCAATCAGCTCACTTCAGTCTGTGCCACTTTGTGCTAGAAGTTGTTTCCAGCATCAGAGTGACAGAACATTAATTTTAATGTACTTATATATGCTTTATACTGCTAGGAACCAGCTCAAAGAGCTGTCTTGACAACTAAAATTGACATCTCTCCAGATGAGAGTATCAAGTTTCTAAATGGTCACTAATAATAATATAATAATTAATGATATTTGTCCATTTTCAGTGACATTGATGTGATAGAATGGCATGAATTCCTAACCCCACAGCTGAAACTGTCTGAGCTCTTTAAGGCCAAGCCAAAGGGAGATGTAAGTCACATCATGTTTACTTCTGTACACCAGTAAATAAAAAAAAATTGTTGCTGAGTCCTTGTGGAATGTAAAAGATTAAAAGTTACTCTGTTTGATACATTGTCTGCTTTTATTTATATTCATTTTAATGGCAGGGAAGATCATGTTGACTGCTAATTAAAATCTCGTCAAATTTATCGAGAAATTCGATCCTGAGATTTCTTTCTTTTTTTCTGCAAAGGTCCAAGGGCGGAAACTCATCATTGTGTTGTGCGTAACATACACATAATTACATGTATTTCCACTTCCAATACCCATTATTTCGAGGAAAACAAAGGATAAGTCCTGCCAATTGCCCCACCCAAACTAGAATGGGAAAAACTGTTGTTTTGTAGACAATTGTGAATGCTATTTACGCGGGATGCCCTGAGGGGGCATACCGTGTCTAAAAACGGGTCGATTTCTTTTTTTTTTTTTCTTCGTCGTAGCTACAAATCAGTACATTAATTTATTCATTAAACTCTCCCCTCTCCTACTCGGGATGTATTGTTCTGATTGTCTTCAACAACAGCCGTCCAATCAAAATCCATTCTTGTCGCTTATATCGCTAGGGAGGGGACCCACTCACCCTGACCTGTGTGACGTCAATGCATCATTTAAATTCTTCATTAAAACTGCATTAAATTGTGGCGCCATATTGTTAACATGTTCTGGACTCAAGTGTGCCGTTTTCAAACGGAAATTTCATTTTGAAGCGGTAAATCAAAAGAATAACTTCTAAAAAGCACTCGACATCTAAAACGGTGGAAATCGGAGAGTTCCTGGCGAAGGAATCGTGCTTTCTTTGACAGTCTTAGACCACAATTGCAGACAGAAAGGAGGTCATTGAGAAGCTTACGTTATCGCAATGGAATTCCCGCAATTTCCCTTGAAACCCTGAGTAGCGTAACACAAGGGAAACAACGTAACGCGATCTTCATGACTCAGACTATTCCATTGGCAAGGATGGTTTTATAAATCTGCAAAGCACACAGTTGGAATAAATAAATCAGCCACAGCATCTCTCGTAATGCCAGTATAGCAGGCATCTTGTTTTTGCAAGATTCAACTTTCATTCAGTTAATTTATTTGTTGAATTTTAAGGAGGAGTTAAAACTAATTAATTTTGCACTTCCTCATTTTTTAGGATGGTTTTAACATACATGTCCTTGTTAATTTCAGGAGAAAACAGGAAGGCCAATCATTTCAGTTCTCAAGGACGAGGAGCTTCATGAGATGAACAACATGTCAAACAGACTGACAGTTATTGCTGAGGTCTGTATGGAGTGGCTGACGTATCAGGGATTGAAATAGCCAATTCCAATATGGCGACAACTTGAATGACTAGAACCTTCCCCCTAGCCTCTACCCCCTCCCCCCACCCCTAAAAAATTTTAAGTTGAAGTGCATTTCTATGGGGAAAATTTTTGGATGTTCTGAAATCAAAATAGATTTGAGATTCTTGAGGCACATCTCACTCCAAAATTTTGAAAGAAGTTACAAATACTATGGTTAAAGTACTTTTACTGCATGGTTGTTTGAAAACATAATTTTCTGTAAATCCTAGATATTAAGCACCCCACTGCCCCTACCTTTTCCTTCACAAACAAATTAATAAACAACAGATGACATTATGATTAATTTCCAGAAAATGTGACTAAGGGCCTTTGCTTGAAATGTTAGACCATCTCATTCCGTACTACTTTAATTTTACCATAATTCGGACTAGTCTTTTTCCTCTTGGTACTGTTTTTTGCTAAATCAAGTAAGCCCTCATCCCCTGGGCACCCCCCTCGAACATGCTTGCAAGAACTATTGAAATCCAAAAAGACAATATTATTGAGGGTAACCACATGTCAATCAATTCTTAAAAGCTTTAAAATATAGAACAATACATGGCATTTTTCATTGAAATTGGAGCTTAATTATCTCTGAAATTTGCTTGGTACATTACCCCTTGTTGGATTGGGCTTCAATAACCCTTGCTGTGATTTTCTTTTCCTGCATAGTCATGACTAAAACCACTCTAAAATATTTAGTTTGAAATGCTAGGCACTCCCCTTAAGAAATCAGAGTTTTGGCCGTGGACTGTACCAAGATGTACAGAACATATGTGCTGTAGCAAAAGGTGCCCACCTTCTTTAAATGATTTGTGAATCATATCTGTGTTGATTTTAGCATGCCGTGAAAAGGGGAGTGAAGCTAATGGTAGATGCAGAGCAGACATATTTTCAACCTGCCATAAGACACCTGACGTTAGAACTGATGAGGCAGTTCAATAAGGAGACGCCACTTGTCCTCAACACATACCAGTGTTACTTGAAGGTAAAACATCTTTCTTTTATAACTTACACCAAGCATGCCACACCTAATCACTATATAGTGTGCATCCTGTGCATTAAAAAGTCTTGGGAGGGGGGTGGGGGAGAACAGTGTAAAACAACTATTTGGTAACTTAAGCAATTTGAAGGTTGACAATAATATTGAAAGGCTTCTCTCAAAGGAGCATATTTTTTCGCAGGATTTCGCTAAATCATTACATACAGACAAGTTTGTATTGACATGAAGAATGTGGTTTCAGTGATTTTTTTTCGCTGTTTTGTTTTTTCTGCCGACTCCATTTTTTGGCCTCGTTTAGCAAAAAAAAAAAAAAACAGCGAAAAAATCACAGAACATTTTTATGTAAAAACAAGTGTCTGTATGTAAAGATCTAGCAAGATCCTGCGAAAAAAAATCGAAATTTCACCAAATAAGTCATCTATGCCCAATTTGCAAGAACCCCTTCAATTGGTACAAGTGTACATTTCTTGTTTCCTTCCAGGACACCTACCGTAAAATTCAGACCGACATGGAACTGGCACGACGGGAAGGCTACATGTTCGGTGCAAAACTAGTCAGAGGAGCCTACATGGAACAAGAACGACTAAGAGCAAGCTCTCTGGGTTATGAAGACCCTGTCCACCCAAGCTACAAGGCAACAAGCAAATGCTTCGATGAAGTTATGAATGCAGTGTTGGAGGAGACCAAGAGAGGAAATGCCAATGTTTTGGTTGCTACTCACAATGAGAATTCCATACAGGTTGCCATTAAGAGGTACATTATGTCTTATAATCAGCAAGAAAGCTTTTTAAAGGGCTTGAGTGAAAAATTCCAAAACATCACGTTAGGTTGTGGCAGAACTGCTTCAGAGGACAATAAACTAACACTTGTGATAATAAACAGAATGGCTTTGATGTTTATGGAACTCTGCTGGTCAAGCTTGCAACAAGTTCTTGCCATGTCCTCCCAGGCCCCTCCGACTCTGGGGTGGGAGGCCTAGCTGGTCTAGAATGAAAATTATTGTACAAAACTGTAAAACACCAAACGATTAAAACAGTAAAATTGAAATAGCCAGACATCACGTTCTCATAATTGTATGTGTTCCTTTTAAATGAAATATCTTTTCATTCAGTTGTATATAACAGGAAAACTTTTGCAGCTTTTTTTCCTTTTACATCATTAAACGTTTTTGGTTTTTAAAAATGATCTGCCAAAAATACCAAAATTAGACTTGAATCGAGGTGGGGCTGAGTACAAATACAGTTGGATTTATAAACCCCCTCACCCCTAAAATGAATACAATCAACAGTCCCTCATGTAAGTAGTAAAGGGATGAGAATGGCTGATTGGACCCAAAATTAATGGTGATAAAGTTTGTATACTAATTAATTTTGATGTTAACTTGCAGGATGCACGAGTTGGGAATTTTACCAAAAGAAAGGAAGGTCTTCTTTGGACAGCTTTTAGGAATGTCTGATCCAATCTCATTTACACTAGGTACGTGAAAAAATATAATTCATGAATTCTCTTGAAAGTGTTTTGAACACAATGGTACCATTTAACTGCAATCACCAGAATTGTGGCACCTACTGGGTAGAAAAGGCCACCATATACATGTGGCCTAGCACAAATAATTTATTGTAAACCTGTACATAGCTGTGGGGACAAGATATCAAGCTTAATATTAATAAGCGGTTTTACTCAAGATGGATTTACAGGAATAAAGGGCAGTATCTCCATGGTTTGGAGACATTTGGAAGCTTACTGAAATTTTCAAATTATTCCAATAGATGTGGGCAAAACCAAAATACACGTTAACAAAATTCATCTTAAGATACCATTAATTTCTTCAGTTTTTGCTGGTAATGATGTATATTTTTCTTGACGTTCTGGTTCTTTCTGCCCTGTGAAAATATCTGGGTTCAAACATAGTTTGAGTACCTAAGTCCTTATGCTTTGCTATAAACACCGTTGCAACTGTTAAACCTCATTTCCATGGCAACCATCCGAGGATACATCTGTTGATTCCTTCACTCCTAGCTAGTTTCAAAGCAGGTTTGTCCAAATTTCGCGCACGCCAGTAAAATTTCACTATTTTTTTGTGGAAAGAAGAGAGAAACTCCAAAGTATCTCCTTGTAAAGTCAAAACAAATTCTGAACATACGTTTGGCCAATTTCTGCAATTTTTTTTGCCATTTATTGCAGTTGTCCATGTATAATTCTCCCTAAGATTTTTTGGAGTACAAATACCAGCTAAATCCTAACATCAAGCCAATTTTCAGAAAAATTCACGTTGAAAAACTTGTTAAAATAGCTTTACTTTTCAGCCTAAAACTGGCCTCCTTTTGCATGCCAGCATAATGATTTTCCCCGTAACAGTAAGAAAACTGCGCGTGCTCATACCATTTTAGTACCCAGTTGCCACACGCCAAACAACTGTATGGAGTCACCTTAAAACAGCAAATGCAAGAAAAATTACTCAGAATTAAGTTGGTCAAAATGAAAAATTTCTCAATTCTTGCAAAATAGTTCATAGTAATTACTACCATGGAATATGAGTAGTCTAGACAATAGAAATTTAAAGACAGGTAATTGGAGTGGAGTTTAATAGTGGAAGGGGCTTAATATTTTGTAAGTGGGCTGATACTTGCAACTAGTCAGAGAACTGTGAATACTAAAATTAATTCCCAACAAATTTCCTTGAGTTCTTAAATTCTGTTTTGACTCAGGTAATGAGGGATACGCCGTGTACAAGTATGTTCCATTTGGACCTGTAGATGATGTACTGCCGTACCTCTCCCGTCGAGCCATGGAAAACAAGGGCCTTCTCAAGGGAGTGCTCAAGGAGAGGAAACTTCTGTGGGGTGAACTGAAAAGAAGGATTCAGGAGGGAGAGCTGGCTTATGACCCTGCAAATGTTGAAGTCCATTCCTGAACTTCTTGATGCCAAACTTATAGAATTCAGCTGTGTTTATCTGTGAACACAGTTGAGATAAAATTTACACTGTAAAAGGAGGTAGCCTTAAGGAAGGGGTGGGGGGGGGGGGGTTGGGTGTAACTCCCTTATATAACCTATATGGGTATGTGCTGCTGTGAAGGGTATGGTTTTCAAGCAGTTTAGTGTGGGATAGGATATACAAATCAGCAAGTTTTCAACAGTTACTAGAATAGGGTATCATTTTTCAGGATATTCTACTGCTCAATTGTTTGAATAATTTAGTGTAGACTAGGTTTCCCAGGAATTGACACTTATAAGACGTGTTTTAGTTGCAGTTGTACATGTAGATGATTGTTTTCGTTGGTCTGATAGTGACTTGAGTTTCTGAAAAATAGCGAGTCTGGTGGGGGATTTTTGGTCGTTAGTCTAGGATTACAAAATGAAGCTGAACTTGGTCTGGACTTAAGGGTAAGAGTTTCAGAGTCCCAGCGGCACAACCCCAGCCAAAAACCACCCCAGGGAGGTAGCCTCCAAATTAGTGTTCATCTAAGTTTATGAAATGAGTCATTAAAAATTCCCCCCCCCCCCCCCCCCCTTCAGCACCAACCCTCTGGAAATTCCAGTTTAGCTTCACACTTTTCTTGAAACTTTGGCTTAGATAACACCCTCTCTCGCTCCCCTGCCCCCCTTCCCCCCCAACTACCTATTCCCCTTGGAATTTCAAAGATATTTTCTGGAACTGCAAAATCACTTAAAGGTGCTGGGTCATCTTTCTTTAATACCACTTTGAAAGTCAAACAATACATTTGCATCAATAGAAGCTAAAAACATAATGGTGTTACCACATACATTTTAAAATAATACAATCAAGGAGACATGATTACATTTACGACATTTAATTGTGTTGTACAGTTTATGTAGGTTTGAACTGAATTTATTATACAAATTCAATAATTTTAATATATAGTCTTTTTAATGGATAGTGCTCAGTGTTTCAGGGCAATTATTGCCAAGAGTCAAGTATTTATTAATGAGAAAATTGTTGTCAAGTACAAAAATTATTTAACTTGTTTTTAATGAAAATTTTTTTGTAGTGGCTTGAGTAGCATTGTCATGTGAACACAATGGGCTTGAATTCTACCCATGATGAAAATACATGCGTGAATTACATGAGCAATCATTCAAAACATGAAGCTCATATTTTTTTTTTACACCCAAAACGATGGGAATTTTGTTTCTATTGAACTTTTTTTTTTGTTGGTAGTGTCTGGGAACAGTTTTTCATTTATGCCAGGGTTCATCACTGTGAATTTTTCGTTTTTATGTAGCAAGACTGGTGTTAAATCAGTTATTTTGCAAAGTGGTGTATTCAAAGGGCACAACATGTTGAACATTATTATTTTGGTTTTAAGGGATGTAAAAAATGCAGCTGGCTCAATATCGTTTTTACACAAGCTCGGGTAAATATTTTGGTTTTTAGCAATAGGTACAAGTCTTCTTGAATTCAAGTCAGAATCAGTTCAATAAATTGAATGAAAATAATGCAGTAATGAAATAAAAATATTTACAATAACACAAGGTACAGGTCAAAATCTTTTTTAAAGAGTGCACCAATGAATTACAATAATTATTAAGGTAATGGATTACAATGGCATGGAGGACCCTTCTGTAAAGCACTTTGTGACTTAGGCATTCTCAAGAATGATTACAATTATTATTAATGTGGGTAGTTGTAAAGGGTACTCTTGCAATTTTTCTGGGGTTGTTGCAGATTTTGTTTGGAAGAAAAATAGGTTTAAATTTATTCACAACATATTGAGAAATAATGCAAGTAATTATACTGATAGGTGATTGTCATGATGACGTTATTTTACTACAAATACCAGAATCCTCTTCATTTTTCCTCTCTTTTTTTAAATTTTGTAATGCCAGTGAGGTTTACTGGATAACAACAATCCTAATTTGCAAAAGAAAACAACAGACCGAAGGATTCTGGTAGTTGTAGTGAATGAGGCCATCATGCAAAATTGTCCATTAAATATTTGCTGTATTTGGTTACAAATTCAGTATCAATTTACTTTTAATATTTTGTGACTCGACAACCGTGTATAAATAATTTTGTAAGCAGTATTTGTAGGGGTAAGTTGTGATATAAACAAAATTGTAAGTGGGCATTGGTTGTTGCTGGCAACAACATGGAAGAATAAATTCATGCACTACAGCTGCATGACTGTGATTCAAGTTTACTCAAGAATCTCTTGTTGAGTTGATAGAAAGCAAGGTTTCTGTTTCCAGTAATTGAAAGGCTGAGAGTAGAACTGTCTTACGTTGAAAATTTGGTTGATTTTTCATCTCCCTCAAAAGTGCCTAAATTTTTGTATGTGGCATTTTCTTGCTGCATAGTATCTTTTTTTCCGCTTTTTTCCCTCTTCTTTCACTGACTCAATATTTTGGCCCTGGTCTTGCAGGTAGCCAGCACCAAACACAACCGAGGCTACATGTGAAAATTCAGACACTTGAGCAAAACGAAAAATCAGCCTAAAATTTGACATGAGACGATTAGTCGGTTATCTCAGCCATCCAATTCACACACTGGCTCCCTGTATCAGTATGTTGGGTGGGGGTAAGAAGAAGAGGAAGCAAGGGTTAGTAGGCTCTGGTACATTATACCGGCAGAATTTCAAGCATAGTACTTACGGCTTCAGGAGAAGAGGAAAAGTAGGAAACAGAGGGAGCCAGCAGGTACAGATCCGAGCAGTTACCACTGTTTTATGAAAAACTATCAGATCATTGATGATAAATCCATAATTTTAGAAAATAATCATTTTTAAGTATGATAAAAGAATGTCAAAGTGACTTTAAAAACCCAGGAAATCACAAATTGACAGGAGAAGTGGAGGGGGGGGGGGGGGGTTGGGGGCTTCAAATGACAGCTGGTTTGCAACACTTTGAAAAATAAAAATTCAACTTTCTGGGCCTTATTTTCGTTGACAAAAAGGAAGGGGACTGACTGACCATGCAAATAGCATTTCTTTCTACAGAAGAAAAACTGAGATTGCCTTTCACATGATTGTTTTGAGAATTTGGTTGAATAAAGAAAATTGTGAGTAAAAGGAAGACCACAACAGACTTCTCCAGATAATGATCATTAACAATAAAGATAGGTCTTGGAAGCAAGCTTGGTATAATTTTATTGGAAAGTGGCAAGGCTCTTGCTGTTTATCTAATGTTAGTGTACAAAGAAGGCTTATTATTTTGCTCTTTAAACAACCAAATTGTACATAGATATTTAAATACACCTTCACTTTTTTCTTATACATGTATAAGCTACATAAATAACTACAGTAACTTCAGATTCTGTGTTTGGTATTCTGTGTTGTTGAGAACATCTGTTTTCATAAACTTGACAGTTGAAACATTCATCTAGAAGGTCAAAATAAATAAGCTTTTATTAAACCTTTTAAAACCATCAAGGGAATTCCCAGTTATTTTTTGTTAAAGAAAACATAATTTGCAAGGAGTAAGCAATGTGAAAAGATAGATGTTAGAAATGAAGAGGTACAGTGTACATACTTAACAAAAGCGGACTGATGACATGCTCACAGGATTCTTACAAAAAAAACCTCTAAAACACTTGCAGACTAGGGGAAAACAAACAATATGAGGTGCGATTGAGATGACCACCACAAAGTTGAAAAATTCATGGGTTTATTTTGCAGTGTTGGAAGGTAGAGATGCCAAATCCATCAGATGGCCCCTGTGCCTGTTTTGTCATCATATGTGACTCAGGCAGGGTTTTTGCACCCTGCTTTGCATAGCACATCATCATATGGACATCAACAGAAATTTAAAGACATGACCTTCAAGGTTTTGAGGTCCAAAGAAAGTGCTTTCAGATCTATTTACATCCTTTAAGTTTATCTTAACTTTAAGCATATTGACAAGAAAATATTAATGGTTTGAACAGGAAGCCAGGATAATTTATCAATAGATTAGCTTGCATATTCCTGTAGTCGTTTTGAGCCTTAATTTGTTCTTCTACAGGTGGAAAGTGGTTTGTCTGGCATCTGGTCTATTTTCTGAGCCAGTGAGAGCAGACGCCTTTTCTGGCCTTCGTTAGTAGTGGGTGAAACAAAAGCGAAGTCTTTTCTTAGCAAATCTTGGAAGGATTTCAAAGCAAGATCATTAGAGGCAATGAGAATTTAGACTCTTGAGAGTGAATGAAAGTCAACAATAGCAACTTAAATAGATTCTTAAAAATTTCAGCTAATCTTAACCCTTACAAGCACTGCTGCTGTTGTACTGCCCTTGAGTGCTCATTGACTCCTTGAATTATTGGAAGCTGGGTTATTGGGAACATTACTGAAATTACTTCACATGAAAAATGAATGACTACAAAAAAAAAGAAAAATTATTTAAAAAAACTTACAGATCTTGCAGCTTGCTACTTAAAAAAGGCCTTTTCTTCATGGTAGTTTATTCAGATGACTTGGCACCCGCTAGACAATGAAATAGGAATGGAAATAAAAATATAAATGATACCAAAATGAAACTCATTTTTATTGGGATTAATTATGCATCCACACACCATCCACACACACTTAGCTGTGCTGTGCAAAAAACAACGCAGTTCTTTAGCAGGAACCTATTAATAAAATATATGCCAAACCTGTTGCTCAGATTTAAAAAGCTCGTTTGTGAAGCCACACAGCATATTCAGCACACAGTGGTTGATCATCATTGCAACAGGAAGTATTCCACAGCGACAATAAAACACTGAAATGACACTTTTGTCCTAACTGCATTGTGCAGCCTTCCCATTTCCAACACCATGGTTTTTATGGTCATTTTCCAATTTAGCCAAAACTACTGGTGGTAATATTGTTTGTAACATATACTGCACACAACATTTTTAGGGAGTTTGAAATTCACAATTTCGGACTTTTTTAGGTAGAAAATTTGGCTAGTATTTGTTAGGTAGTACAGTAGAACCCCGCCTTACGACCACCTCGTTATTACAACCACTTTTTTGTGCCCTGATTGAATTGAAAGTCCAGTCATTTCCTTAGTTTTGCAACCTCGTTAATCCGACCATCTCGTTATTACAACCACATTTTCACGGCCCAAAGGTGGTTGTATTAACGGGGTTCCACTGTATTATTTTACCAGGGATTTTTTGGGGGTATTCTGAAGAATAGGAAGATTTGCAGTAAAAAATTGTCATGGTATGTTAAGCTGATGTTAATCATTTCTGAGTGTTTTAATTTACAGTTTGGGGTTTAATTTTGGTCCAGGATATTTATTTGGGTGTTAATTTATGACCCCATTTGCACCTCCCTGTCATCTCCCCACCCCGTGGGGGAATGGCCCAAAATATTGTTAAGGTCATTCCAGAACCTCTTAGATTACATCAAGAAAAAGTTACATGATTATGGCAATGAAAACAAAATTGTCCACTTACAGTACTTAATTTATACAATACAACTGAAAGACTTAGAACGACAAGAAAGAAAGAATTACTTTCACTAACCTAAAGATAGAGTGTAACAAGATTGTAAAACATTTCCTCTTTTTCTTTCATCTGAAAATATAGCAAAACAAAACAAAATTATGGTTTCAGGAGCCATGAAAAGTAAATCACCTGCAGTAACAGTGATTTATTTTTTTGCTACGGCATGCTCAGACTAACTTGCGTTAAATGTCTTCATGAGTAAAGATCAGGTGAAGAAATTCATACCATCACTGCATGCCAGAAAAGGATGAAGCATATTAAACACTTGCTTAGAATATCCACAGGCAGTAAAGTGCTCCATGCCAGTGGTATATCCTTTACATGTAAGCTCCAATGCAACCAGCATCTAATTTCACCTTACAATAACACTGCATGATCAAAACATACTGGCCCCAGTTGTTCAATGAGTGGATAACTTTATCCAGTGGATAAAATGTATTGGTTGGAATACATTTTATCTGCTGCCATAGCGATTTAACCACTGGATAGTTGTCTATTTTTTGACCAACTGTAGCCTGGGTGATAGAAAAGGGAAATGATCACCAAAAATAATAACTTAAGTCTTGGTAATGTTTTATAATAATATTTACAACAGAGGTTTACAACTACTACTGTGACCCGGGACTGTGACAACTATATGGAGAACAGTAACAGTGTGCAGGGTGATATTGGGACTGATGAGTTAAGCATGTTATACTTTATATCAGAAGTTGGGAGGGTCGTGCTGGTCTCTGGCAATATAACATAGCAGAAGCCCTCCCGCCCCTCTCCAACCAAAAGTCCAAGAACACCCAAAATGCTCAATTGGGATAGACAAAGTTTCCACCAGACAAATTGTCCTGCTGTCAATATGATTTTGTCCTGCATCTCAAACAAGTTTATTTCTCCAAATTGGTTTAAGTCACACAATGAACCAGCACTAAGAGCACAGATCTTGCAAAATTTCCTATCCACATCACCCGATCACTTGGTTCCACTGTGCCCCACCCTCCTCCCAGGATGGAATGCTAGTCCATCGCAGGGCTACCCCCAGCAGTATATCACTAGACAGTATCCATTTCTATGCCTGGCCCCTGTTATTGGAAGAGCAGATAACTTTATCCAATGGATAAATCACTATTGAGTGGATAAAATGCACTCCAGCTAATACATTTTACCTGCTGGACAAAGTTACCTTCTCGTTGAACAACTGGAGTCTGGATGAAGGGAGGCAATGTCAAACAAGTTTTCTTGTCTAAGGCAGCAGAGGCTAGGTGTCAAACCACAGGCCTTCAAATCTGACATTAAAAACAGTAACCACTGCACCACTGTACCTTCACAAATGTGTTTTTCTTAAGTACAAATAAGTTAAATTTAATAATTTAAATTACCTTTCTGAGAAAATCAATATCCCTGCTGGTCAAACAATCTTTATAACAGGCTCCATTTATTGTTAGCAATCTTGCTACCGCATAGCACCTTGGGTAGATGGGCTGTGTTGATTTGAACTCCACAGTCAAGTGATTCACTACCACACATTGTAGCTGTGTTTTTTGAAGCAACAACTGCCACATTTATCCACTTCCTCGCATTCCTAGGATGAAAACTTGTACATTACTTATTATAGAGAATCCAATTGAGTCACTAGATGAACTACTACTGGTGGTGATTCAATAAATTATTACCACATAAACACCACCTGGTTGACCAAACAAAGTTAAAGTAGATTGTAAATCAGACAATTGAAGGGTTTTATGCAAAACTATCGTAAGTGACGATTTTGGCCGTTTTTTAAATGTCACCCAAATGAGCTGAATTTTTGCATGTGGTCTTTCATTTAATAGAAAAACATTGCCCTGTATTTTTTTTTTCGCAAATTTCTGCTTCATTTTGAAGAAAAATCTTAAGCAAAAAATGCGTCGGCGTTCATTGCATTCTTTTATTCAAAGAGGAAACAAAAGAAACCAATTAAGTTTTTTGTTTCGTAAAATCAACATTGTCCAGTTTTTTTTTTTGACGATTTGTGTTTAATATTAGAGAAATAATGTATGCAAAAACTGCGTTTATTCGTTCCGTGAGCAGTGTTTTGCAAATTGCATCACGTCTTCTTGGCTCAAGGTTTAGCTCTTGTTCTCTCACTTGAGCGTTGAAAATAGCCACAATTTTTCTACGAAGCAATTAATTTTGCTCAAGAAAACATAACAAACCATTTTATACACGCCTCGAAGTCGTATTCATCCAGAGGAACGAGGCACACAGCGTCAAAAAAACCATGAACTAAAGAATTTATAGTAAAAATTTCACACTATTTAATAACGTTTCCTTTGTGGCACACGTGTAAATTACTTGTCCCAGACGCGATGTACTTATGAGGTTTTTTTTTTCTCTTTAACCTTTGTTTATATACCATTTTTCGCACATTTAATTTGATCTAAATGACCCTTCGCTCTGCAAAACTTATTTGGCTGGTATTTGAGTAGAATCGATTCAACAGCATCAGTCAGCTTTACGGAGCGTAACCGTTCGAAATCAGTTAAGCCCTCCAGAGAAAGCCGCTGTTTACATGTCTTTGTCAATAGCAACGCGAATGCCTTCTGCGTTAAAGTTACATAATATTTACACTGTTTTACAGCGGTTTTGCCAACGATAAGCTTCATAGTTTCCTTCAGGTCTCCTCGCCATTGTTACATCTATTTTTTTCTATTTTTTATTGTTTACATTGTATTTGTGGTGTGGCAAAATAAATAAATAAATAAATAAATAAATGATTCAACACAATATTTTCTTTTGTGCTTATAAATAATCTTTTGCAAAGCAAAGCTATAACGGGAACAAAGTCAAAACAACGGGAACAAAATCTGTTCTTTTCGGAACAGCGAGCTGGTCTTCTCCGATGGTAGAGTGATAAGATGCTGATCGATCATTCCTAAAATTGAGCTGATTTTAGTTCACGGCTTACCTCCTACATTGTCGTATGCCAAGCCTAAATGCTACACCAGATAGAAGTTACATGGGTGCATGACAAAGACATCGAAACACTGTATCGAATCCGTCGAGATTTAAAACACAGAACGCCAATGTTTACATTGGGTTGTTCCAAAAAAAATCCACTCCCCCTAGACGGATGGCATTCCGGAAAATCTCACGGGAGGAGGGGTTCAAGGGGTTTGGAAATCCAGACGCGAGGGGGGGGGGGGGGGGGCGAAACCTAAAATCCATGTCTTCGGGGGTTAATTTTGAGCGATCAATGTTTCGATGACTTTGAGATATTCGGACCACTTATCTTCTTTTCAAATTGTATTATCCTTCGAACTGTTCAATGCTTACCGCATTTTTTTTAAGTTTCCTTCCACAGGATCCATTTTTAACCTCATACTCGAGAAGGAAAACCGAGAAGAAAAACGAATTACTTTGCCAAGTGGATACTCGAAGTGTTCAGCGTACGCAATTAACGCCTGGAACTTTTTGATGTTGTACCCAGGCCACTCGTGCGTAGGCTCAATTACCAGCCGCTCGATTACCAGTCAAGCTTTCTTATCCGATTTAGATTTTAGTTTTACAAATAATTTTGTGAATTTGTTTTGTTTTGAACTAAATCGACATAATTTGGTTACCGCGAGTTCTCTTCGCGCTTTGCAAATCGATAGCCAGGAAGAGGTTTAGCTCAAGTTAGAGTTTATAACTCTTAACGACGGTTTATCAAGATGGCCGGAATAACACATGAAGGAAGCTTTACTTGCATTTCAGCTTGAATATGTTTTCTTGCGTCGACCATTTTGGCCGTCTTACTTTGAAAAAGAAGATTAAGAGTGTCAGTTGACCTATTGACCCTTTGAGGTAAACAATTTGAGTTTTGGGCCAAAAGAAAAATGATGATTTATTTACATCTGTCTGATGACTTGAATTGCCGTGGGTTTATAAGCTGCATAATTTTACGGAAGGTCTAGACAAAATTCTGCACTCATTGTTCTGTTTTCTCAAGTAGTCTGAAGCCTTTTATTGTAGTTTTTGACACAAATATCACTTGGCCCTGAACCTGTGTGTTTTTCGTGGTCTGAAAAACAACAAGAGAAAAGAAGTTTACTCCGGCTTGTAAAATGCCAATGTAACACGATTCAACACAAAATTAATGATGTTAACTTAAGTTCCGTGCAAGGATGCACTCAATACGCATTCCACTCTGAAGAAATGGCTAAGTTTTAAAACATGATGCTTTAAATCCTTTGTTTTTGTGAACCAAAATAACTCATTTGAACGACAATTTAAATACGCCGAGTACGATATAGTGCGCTATCGCCCACATTTGAAATTTTAATATGGCGTTTTTGACATAAAATATAGCTTAGCTTTCGCGGAAATCGAGGGTTAAATAATAAAAACAATTATCTAAATGCATTTACGAGTCTTCTGCATTGACTTTATTCAAAATTACCACCTCAAGAAATTTCTGGAAATCCAGACGGGGGGGGGGGGGGGGGGGGTCTAGCGGCCCTGGAAATCCGGGTAGAAGGGGGGGAGGGTCAAAAAAGCATGCCATCCGTTGGGGGGTGTGGATTTTTTTCTGGAATAACCCATTTGATCACGGCTTTCTTCGTAAGTTACAAAATGAACTTTTCAGTAAAAATTAATTTTACTGCCCACCAGCAATCCTTTTTAAACCGATTCAATGTAAGTAGCTTTTTGCTGAACGTTTGCGTGTTTTGTTTAATCGAACACCCGAAGTGGAACTCAAGCAATACATCTTCTTATTTAAAGAGCGCCTCTTTTTTTTCTTCCTTCCTCCTTTTTTATACGCCTTAAGCTTCCCTTTTGATTAGTACTTTCAAGTGAACAGGCCGATTTCTCTTGCAAAATGGTAGAAAATATCGTTTTTTCTTTGAAAAGTCTTCCCGCGATGAAAATTAAATTACTGCCTTCTGCGTATAGTTACCAAATAAATTTGCGCGGTTTAAAGCTGACGATAACCTAATCTTCTAAAGAGAATGATTAAAAACTAAGTTCTTGGAATATAAAGTAAGAAACACGTTTTATAAGATCGCTTGCTTTTTAAATGCCTGAGTGAATGCAAAATCTTGTCATTCAAGAGAAAGTCACGCACGTAGGTGGGAAAAATATAAACAATGAAAAGTTGACCAAACCACTCGCAAAATTTAATGTTAGGATTGTTAGCTGAAGTGAATTTCGGGAGTGCTACTTCAATTACTTTTGTACCCTCGCCTTTTTTTCCATAAGTCTGTCAAAATCCCAGTGTCACATGGTTGCATATTGGTGATTAAATTGACAGAATCGGCACCGAGTATTCTTAGGGCCTCATTATATGACCTTTACGTCGAAGCGACAATCGTCGTAACCGGGTAAAGTCGGTAAACTGAGGTAACTCGAGCCTCCAAGAACTTGTTATTGATTTTCAACACCATTTTCACTTTTTTTCTTTTGTTTGTGAGTTCGATTTTGTTCGATTACCGAACTCAATCGTACTCTTTCCGCGGAACCATCATTTCCAGGTTTAGTGTGCGCAAGGACAGTAGTTGTAATGGACCACCTTTGTAACAAGTAAGAGTGGTCTTTAAAATCAATTACAGGAGTTTCAACCTACAAAATTTGCAGTGCTTGACTGTCCTTTTTCAGGTGGCTTTGAGTTCTATTCAACGATCATTAATTATAATGTAAATTAAACACAACTCACCCAGTGCTCAGCCTGCAGAACAAACTTTATTTATATATTTATTTATTGCGTTTTTCAGGCGAGCGTTGGCAAGCGCGCACTTCATGCTTGCCTCCGCTTGCCTGAAAAAAAAAAAAAAGCTTCTTCAGCATGCTATTAAAAATTCAGTGCCGGCGGGTTACTTACCACCTCTGTATGTAATCCATGTCTTGACGAGTCTGAAATATGAAAATGACAACGATTGAGTTATTTATCGATTGCGCAGTGTTGTGGGCGTACATAAATTAAAAAAACTAAACAAGCTTAATAGCTAACTCTACTCACCTGGTCAAGGACCATAAGCATATTTTGTAGGAAGCTTATCAGCTCCTCCAAAAAATCTCTGACTTGATCATCATGTACCTCGAGCTGATCAATAGCAACAGAAATAAACTTGCATTAATTTTATAGGTTGTTAAAGGATTACGGCTTGTCAAGAAGTCTTGCTAAATAAAAATTACCGTGAACAGTGTTGAAGGCGAAGCCATTGCTTGACATACGAGCGATGTGTTGTGATATCTGTGAAACAACCGTAACACGCATGAGTTATCCTATGCTGTCAATGTTCTAATAGGCGTGATTTCCTAATGGACCTCAACGCGTTGTTTTCATAGTTTTGTTGGTCACGTTGGGACATAGGCCGCAAAAATCTTACATTTAAGCTACATACTAGCAGTTATCATAGATTATGTAGAGTGTTCGGCACCTTAAATTGAACAAAGTTGGCAAAAAGGTGCACTCTTTCATGTTCGTTTCAATGGAGGTACCCCAAGCTTTATGAGAGATGTAGACAGTGACCTTTACATGGTTACGTTTTCAGCTATAAGAGTTTGCTTGTTTCGAGGTGCAGTAGTGATGTGGATGGTGAATTTTGCAAGGTCTGTGCTCTTAGTGCTGGTTCACACTGGTGATAGAATTGAAGAGGAGTCCAAATTGGAAGCATAACAAAGGAACCTTCTGTTCCACTAAGAATGACAAAATGGAGATGGAATTGCAATCGTAAGCTTGACAGAATCAGAATTGCAAGGATCACAATGTTTCCTTTCACTTCTGATTCCGTCGCTCATGATCAAGTGTTAACTGTTTCATCAGAATTGGAAGCACAAGCCAAAGAATCAAGCTCATTCCCAATCCCTTACCGTGAGATTTAGAACGGAAAAAATGGCGACTTTCTGCCATGTTGAACAAAAGCGAACCTTCTGTTTCTGCTTCTGTCGTATCGATTCACACTAAGTCGGATGACTTTTCTGATTCCAACTCCAATTCCGCTTCCTTCGCTAGTGAACCAGGTTTTCCTGAAAACCTTGATTGCAGATTCTATCACAGAGACACTGTCAGCGACTTAAATACAGAGAATCACTCTGCACTGTCACACGAGTGACATGCAGTCAACACCTCTGCAGTGTCTCATCACCCAGTGTCACAAGTTTATTAAAAACAGAAGCACATTGCATTCATCAAATTTGCCACGTCGTAATTTTTAACACTATGTACACAACCTACAGGGCAAAAAAACCAACACCCCTTTGATCTAAAATAGTTATAATTACTAAAATTATGGAATAAAATACACTAGTTGCCAATTAAAAATTTTCCAAAAAAAAAAACTTGAAAATATAAATTTAAAAAAGTTCAATGAAATTTGATCCTTGCGTCACATGCCAAAATTTGATCCATCTCGAGGGCATGTGTTTACCCAAGATTACACAGTTATCACATTTTATCCATGAAAATAGAAAGAAAAAAAGCAAAAAGCTTTCCAAAATGAAAAATTTATTCAGAAAACGCCTAAGATAGAAACGCATATAATTCTAAATGCAAGACGAGGGACGTGCAAGCGACTTGAAGAAACTGTAGACAAGTTTATTTCGAAGCCAATTTATCAACTCGTGCAGAGCATGTTTTTCCAAAACACTGTGAGGAATATGAAGAACACTGTTAGGAATACGAAGAATCGGTCAATATTAGAGTAGTATTTCAGTACAAATTCACAATCAAACCTGTAGTTTTTTGGCTGTTGAATTCCGAGAAGTTTCACAGAAAGTCTGTGGCCTGTATAACAATTTGAGATGTCTGCTTCCTTGTCGCCTGGATAAAACGACAATTTGTCCTTGAAGCACAATTTCTTCAGTGTTGTTTCTCGGATTTCTGCTGTTAAAACTGTTGATTATTCCTTAGCAGTTCATCTTTCGATTTACCATTTCAAAAAGGTGAGTGTTCTCCTTCTGAAAATGCGAAAATCGGCAACTAAAAATTTAGGCGTCTGGCCCACGTCGGCAACAAAAACTGAAATTTGAGATCGCTCTGCGTAGACGAAAAAACTCTTTTGCCTAGGCCCCCCTAAGATCTATAAATATATGCGAAGAAAGTGGATTCTGATTGATCAGTCCTTTCTGAAGACAATGAGAACAATAGAGGACAAAAAATTCCGTTCTATGGGAGGCAGGAACCAAACGTGAACCAAATGTGAGCGTCAAATATCATAAAACTCCATCAAATCCACATACCCTATAAATTAATTCAAAGTCGACATATTCTCAAAAAAGTCAACCATGCCTCCCCAGGATATTATCTTGCCTTACGATACTATGAGCTGATGAAACATGAGCTCCCCTGGAGTCAACTATAATGGAAAGAAATTTGTGGGAAACTGATCACATTGCTGGCACAATTTTATCTCAAATGTGAATGGTAAATACCGCAGCTTAGTCCTCAGCTATGGGAAAGTATTTTTGATCCACACGGCAGGTATAAAATATACACAAGCATAAATGGAATACCTTGCCATTCTCACAAGATACATGTCATTCCCTAAAGAGCAACTCATCAAGCCTTTCCCTGCATTTAATAAGATCCAATGGAGTATGGAAAACTTGGTCTTGCCTATTTATTTAAAGATGCACTAAACAGACTGCTGGCATAAATAAAAGGAGGAAGCTATTGAGCTCCCACAACAAAAAACTCACATAAGCCATTTCTGAGTTGCCGTGAACCTCATTATGAAAGCGAGGCTAAGTGCAAAAACTTTTCATATGAAAATTAGTTTTGTTTGCATATGAATGGAAACTAATTTTCATAACAAAAACTTTTCACTTAGCCTCGCTTTCATAATGAGGTTCACAGCAACTCGGAAATGGCCTCTTATATTTTACCATGCGGCTTACCACTGAATTGAATGTTTCGGCCTACTCCTCTGCATCTGAAAATGGAATTTAATAAAATGGACAGTAAGTACTTAAACTGATCATTTTTTTTATTATAGTATTGACATGATAATTTATAGATTAGTCACATCCACTGTTCAGAAACTTTCAGTATTCATCATTGAGTGGGGTAATACTCAATTCATACATTAAGCCTTCTTTTATCATCAGTACAGTGAAAAAATACCTAACAACTCAATAAAATACTTGCCTATAGTCAAGCTGGCTACACAATAACTAATTAATTATTATCACAATCTTGGCCTCCTACTAAAACTGCAAGCAAATTTTGTTGGTGCATAGCACATGCATGTACACTTGGTAGTTATTCAGGTAATAAGGAAAACCGCTTCCAGGAAGTCCGCCATTTTAGAACTCGTGTGGAAAATAAAAAAATCTAGTTGGGTGGGCGATTCTCTATCATAAGATTAACCTTGTAATAAAATTATTATTGTAGCAGGCAAACTAAACAAACAATGGTATAAAACAGGGGGCTCACCACTGAAGAGCAAGTAATATGGCTTCTTGTTCTCCATCTGAAAAAGAAATTATTTTTCTATTGTTTATTAATAGTTGCAATAGTATTATAGCATTAGATGCTGTAAAACATTATCTGGTTTGATAAAGAACGATGGTAAATCTTGCTGTGTGTTTTCTCAGGATGTTGTCACTGCTCAGTACCTTTTGGTATTCACTGTTAAGTGGGGTAATACTCAACTCATACATTAAGCCTTCTTTTGTCATCATCACAGCAGCTACATCACTTAATTTACTTTACACAAACCATGCATCTACTCTTTAAAATAAAAAATTAAAATAGTCATACATGTATATTGAAAGAGCATAATGATTGTTTGATGTTTAAAGTGAACCTTTTTCTCGCCTGTTGTTAAATTCATTCTCTTCCCTTGAGATGCCATGGTAGATGCTGCATTATTTTCAATCAAACACTTTATGCATATTTCAGCTGCCATCTTGTGATCAAGCCCTGACAAAAGATGAGTTTGCAGTTGTGAAGTACACGTAACATTGTTTGGAATACACACATGCGTATTAGAAAATTAGGGCGTAACGTGTCGATAATTTCGAAAGTCGATAAACATCGATTGTTGTCGATCAAATTCAATACCTATCAATCGACAAATATCCGAAATCGATAAAATTGATCGCAAGATTTCTTGTGATTATCAATTTTGATCGATTTTCAGTGTTAAAATTAGATTTGATCAGACAAGTCTCCAAATATGAAAAAGATGCCGGCAAAATGGTGCACTCTTTCATGTTCGTTTCAATGCAGGTACCCCCCGCTTTATGAGAGATGTAGGCTGTGACCTTTACGTGGTTACGTTTTCAGCTCTAAGAGTTCGCTTGTTTCGAGGTGCAGTAGTGATGTGGATGGTGAATTTTGCAAGGTCTGTGCTCTTAGTGCTGGTTCACACTGGTGATAGAATTGAAGAGGAGTCCAAATTGGAAGCATAACAAAGGAACCTTCTGTTCCATGAAGAATGACAAAATGGAGATGGAATTGCAATCATAAGCTTGACAGAATCAGAATTGCAAGGATCACAATGTTTCCTTTCACTTCTGATTCCGTCGCTCGCGATCAAGTGTTAACTGTTTGATCAGAATCGGAAGCACAAGCCAAAGAATCAAGCTCATTCCCAATCCCTTTACGTGAGATTTAGAATGGGAAAAATGGCGACCTTCTGCCATGTTGAACGAAAGCGAACCTTCTGTTTCTGCTTCCGTCGTATCGATTCACACTAAGTCGGATGATTTTTCTGATTCCAACTCCAATTCCGCTTCCTTCGCTGGTGAACCAGGTTTTCCTGAAAACCTTGATTGCAGATTCTATCACAGAGACACTGTCAGCGACTTAAATACAGAGAATCACTCTGCACTGTCACACGAGTGACATGCAGTCAAAACCTCTGCAGTGTCTCATCACCCAGTGTCACAAGTTTATTAAAAACAGAAGCACACTGCAACTACATCATTCTGCAGGATTATCTTGTTCCCGGAGGTTTTTCAAGCATTCATCAAATTTGGCAAGTCATAATATTTAACACTATGTACAGCAAATAATACACAACTTAAAAAAACCAACACCCCTTTGATCTAAAATAGTTATAATTGCTAATTATGGAATAAAATACACTAGTTGCCAATTAAAAATTTTCCAAAAAAAAAACTCGAAAATATAAATTTAAAAAAGTTCAATGAAATTTGATCCTTGCGTCACATGCCAAAATTTGATCCATCTCGAGGGCATGTGTTTACCCAAGATTACACAGTTATCACATTTTATCAATGAAAATAGAAAGAAAAAAAGCAAAAAGCTTTCCAAAATGAAAAATTTATTCAGAAAACGCCTAAGATAGAAACGCATATAATGCTAAATGCGAGACGAGGGACTTGCAAGCGACTTGAAGAAACTGTAGACAAGTTTATTTCGAAGCCAATTTATCAACTCGTGCAGAGCATGTTTTTCCAAAACACTGTTAGGAATATGAAGAACACTGTTAGGAATACGAAGAATCGGTCAATATTAGAGTAGTATTTCAGTACAAATTCACAATCAAACCTGTAATTTTTTGGCTGTTGAATTCCGAGAAGTTTCATAGAAAGACTCTGTGGCCTGTATAACAATTTGAGATGTCTGCTAGCTCGTTGCCTGGATAAAACGACAATTTGTCCTTGAAGCACAATTTCTTTACCGTTATTTCTCGGATTTCTGCTGTTAAAACTGTTGAGTATTCCTTAGCAGTTCATCTTTCGATTTAC
The DNA here is from genome assembly GCF_977016875.1 of Pavona decussata. Classification (NCBI taxonomy): domain Eukaryota; kingdom Metazoa; phylum Cnidaria; class Anthozoa; order Scleractinia; family Agariciidae; genus Pavona; species Pavona decussata. Next base: position 1,708,970 of record NW_028145480.1, on the reverse strand, counting down.
AATTTCAAAAAGGTGTGTTTTCCTTCTGAAAATGCGAAAATCGGCGACTAAAAGTTTAGGCGTCTGGCCCACGTCGGCAACAAAAACTGAAATTTGAAATCGCTCTGCGTAGACAAAAAATCTCTGTTGTCTAGGCCCCCCTAAGATCTATAAATAATGCAAAGAAAGTGGATTCAATAGAGGACAAAAAAATCCGTTCTATGGGAGGCAAGAACAGAACGTGAAACGAATGTGAGCGTCAAATATCATAAAATTCCATCAAATCCACATACCCTATAAATTAATTCAAAGTTGACATATTCTCCAAAAAGTCAACTATGCCTCCCCAGGATATTATCTTGCTTTACGATACTATGAGCCGATGAAACATCAGCTCCCCTGGAGTCAACTATAATGGAAAGAAATTTGTGGGAAACTGATCACATTGCTGGCACAATTTTATCTCAAATGTGTATGGTAAATACTGCAGCTTAGTCCTCAGCTATGGGAAACTATTTTTGATCCAAATGGCAGGTATAAAATATACAAAAGCATAAATGGAATACCTTGCGACTCTCACAAGATACACATCATTACCCAAAGAGCAACTCAGAAATCAAGCCTTTCCCTGCATTTAATAAGATCTAAAGCAGTATGGAAAACTTGGTCTTGCCTATTTATTTCATGAATGATGTACTCAATAGACTGCTGGTATTAATGAAAGGAGGAAACTATTTTGATCCCGCAACAAAAAAATAACAGTTACCATGCAACTTACCACTAAATTGAGTGTTTCTGTCTACTTTTCTATATCTGAAATGGAATTTAATAAAATGGACAGTACATAAACTGATCATTTTTATTATAGTATTGATTGTTCACTACATGATAATTTATAGATTAGTCTCATCCACTGTTCAGAAACTTTTAGTATTCACCATTGAGTGGGGTAATACTCAATTCATACATTAAGTACAGTGACAAAATACCTAACAACTCAATAAAATACTTGCCTATAAAATCAAGCTGGCTAGACAATAACTAATACTAATTTTTATTATTGTTTTTCTGATTAAGTTACTAAAACTGCAAGCAAATTTGGTTGGTGCATAGCACATGCATACATACTTGGTAGTTATTCAGGTAATAAGAACAAACTGCTTCCAGGAAGTCCGCGATTTTAGAACTCGTGTGGGAAATAAAAATAATCTAGTTGGGTGGGCGATTCTCTATCATAAGATTAACCTTGTAATAAAATTATTATTGTAGCAGGCAAACTAAACAAACAATGGTATAAAACAGGGGGCTTACCACTGAAGAGAGACTAAAATGGCTTCTTGTTCTCCATCTGAAAAAGGAATTATTTTTCTATTGTTTATTAATAGTTGCAATAGTATTATAACATTAGATGCTGTAAAACATTATCTGGTTTGATAAAGAACGATGGTAAATATTGCTGTGTGTTTTCTCAGGTTGTAGCCGCTGTTCAGTACCCTTTGGTTTTCACTGTTAAGTGGGGTAATACTCAACTCATACATTAAGCCTTCTTTTGTCATCATCACAGCAGCTACATCACTTAATTTACTTTACACAATATACAATAAATAAATAAATAAATAAACACAAACCATCTATTCTTTAAAATAAAAAATAGTTATACATGTATATTGAAAGAGCATAATGATTGTTTGATGTTTAAAGTGAACCTTTTTCTAGTCTGTTGTTAAATTCATTCTCTTCCCTTGAGATGCCATGGTAGATGCTGCATTATTTTCAATCAAACACTTTATGCATATTTCAGCTGCCATCTTGTGATCAAGCCCTGACAAAAGATGAGTTTGCAGTTGTGAAGTACACGTAACATTGTTTGGAATACACACATGCGTATTAGAAAATTAGGGCGTAACGTGTCGATAATTTCGAAAGTCGATAAACATCGATTGTTGTCGATCAAATTCAATACTTACCAATGGACAAATATTGGAAATCAATAAAATTGATCGCAAGATTTCTTGTGATTATCGATTTTCAATGTTAAAATTAGACTTGATCAGACAAGTATCTAAATATGAAAAAGATGCCGGTAAAGCAGGAGATAAGACTGCAGTCGAACGCAGACTAACAAAGCGAGAGCCGATCAGCCATAGCAAGACTTCATTAAACCGGAATTCAGCACACTGTATTACAGTAGAAGCTCAAACAAAAATGAGCAGGGGTTTAGCAAAAAAAGCTGAACGAAATAATGTTCTACCTTGAATAACAACAACTCTAATAACAAACCACTTGGTTGCTCAGTTTTACTTTCAAGCTATCTGATTATTGGCTTGGTTAATTTTGCAGCCGATTGAAAATTGGCCCAATTTCTGTTGATAACAATCGAATGTCAGTTTAAAATCTTGTGATTATCGACTTTTATTGACAAATTAAACTTGTTGATCAACAATTATCGATAAATAATGAGTACTATCAACTTATCAACTACGTTTTCTACGATTGATTTCGATCGACATGTTACGCCCTCAGAAAATGCAACCCTTTACTTCACTGGTCAGATTTTAAAACAAATTTCATTCATTTCTGATGTCAGAAGAACGAAAGTTTTATTTCCTCATCATTCCAGTGTTTAAAAGAAGTGTATACTCCCTAAAATTGGCCCTTTTAGGGTAAATTCGACAACAATTGCTCTGTTTGGTTTATTAATTTTGTGACCATAATGGACCTCTATAAACCCGCAGTCTGCCATAGAACACACACTATATACACTCGTATGGATGGCCCTGTATGCGTGAGATCGAGATCGATACTTTCCATCAGCAGGCGTGAGACCGCCTCATGCATGCATGTTGTTTGTATGCAGGAATGATAAAAGCCAATTTCTTCATTTCAGTTCTCATCATAAAGACACTGACAAAACAGATATTGTTGTACAGACAGATCGACAGATACCATAAATATTAGGTTCAAAGTTTCGTCCAGCTTTCCACTTATCTGTGGCAATTAAAAATTATACTGTCGGCCATCACAACACTTATATCACATACATCTTTGTAGCGCACCTCATTTACCATAAATAGGTTGAGAATTCATCCCCATCGGTTAGGAAACCTTCAAACTACAATAACAGAGTAGAAAAACGCACAATAATTCAAGAAATTACCACAAAAACTGCACCAACCTCCACGACCTGTTCCACGTGCTCTTTGAGACCAAGGGTTTACCTGACCCAGAATTCTTTGCAAGATTATTTAGGCCGTTGAGATCTGGGGCCCTCTCGCAAATAGCGCAGCGTCGGGAGGCGTCGAGGGTACTGGGACCTTCCTACAGTACAATACGGATCATTCTCGTCCCCAGAGCCTCCTGTCCCTCTTAGCCGGCGGGGCCTTCGCGGCTAAGAGGACCAGGCGAGAATGAATACGGATTATTATCAACGGCTTATGCACTAGTCAATTGAAACCCCCACCCCCCTGAACCCGGGACAGATAGGGGGACTTGACAAAGGCCCTGATAAAATCATACCAAAACCTCCAGCCCCTGGGGAAAATCTTGAGATCAAATTCCCCTCCCCCTGGCAACAGATTGGCAAGGGATTAAAAAAAAAAACCCAAACCAAACAAAACAAAACAAAATGAAACCGTTCACACTGAATTGATCAGGAGCAAAATATACTTTAATAAGGCAATAGTTTTTCTTGTAACACATCTTAACAAAACTTGCTGCAGATTATTAAATTTTGCAAGAATATGAATTTCACATTGCAACAGAGCATTTCTGAACAATGATAGCTTTGAAAATGTTAAACAGCACATTTAGTGTAAAGCCGCTTTTCACTTGGTGCATCCACAAGTCCCACGCATTCGAAATGGAACCACTCTATAGGGGAGGCAGGATTATCACAAGCAATCATATTGGGTACAAGAGTAACAGGCCTGCACGGCTCCCTAGCGCATAATTTGGCTCTCACTGGCATATCTTTGATTGACCGCCCCCTCAGTGTAACATATGAGGCGGGCAGGTCTTTGCAGATTTCTTTGAGCAATGGTTGTTGCTCTATTAAATGCCAGTCTTTCATGACTGCTGGGTGGTGTTGTGTAACGAAAGGCAAGATTCGTTTGCTCTCCTTTGGGTTTTGAAGGAGTGCTAGTTTCCTGTTTCCAAATTGCACTTCTGAGAGGGTCCTTTGAACAAGGTTCTTGGGATGACCTCTTTCCTGTAGGTTGCTTTTCAATTTCATTAGGTAAGAGTTTCAAGTCTGTTAAAACTACACGTACGTCGTTTGAGAACGAACGTCCACTCCCGGGGGGGGGGGGGGGGGACTCCCATATGGAACAGACGGGGACGCTCCATCTGGGCGTGGCTAAAGCTTTTTGTGACCCCTAAAGGAGACCAATCTGGGCGTGGCTTAAGCAAATTTTGACCCCTAATGTAGTAAACAAAACAAGATAAAAAGAAAATTTGACTTCTGTTTCTCTTCGCATAATTCTGTGTTTCTTCACGAAACCTTAAACGAGACCTTGGCGGCTTAAAATATTGGCGCTTTGCCCGGAACATCCTAAGCGAGACCAAAATCCAAAATTTACACCCCTAAGCGAGACGACGAGCATCCCCGTCTGTTTCATATGGGAGTCCCCCCCCCCCCCCCCCGGGCGTCCACTATGTTGACAAATTCTGCGACATCGACCACAGGCAGACCACCCTCTGTTTGTGTGGTGTAATAACTGTTTTGAACTTGAGACTTTATATTCACGCGACACGATCGATTGAAATTTTTACTGAGTGGAGATATTTCAAGTCTCCTTTTACCTTTATATTGAAATAACGTTTCAAGGAAATGTTGATTGAGTCATGCGTGGTGCTTTTTTGCCATTCTGAGCCGTAGAAACCGTTCTCTGGCGAGGTTACTGTTCAACAGTGTTGCCGGCCATCTCAGCATGTGCCCGTAGTAGACCAAAAATCTGGAAATACTATAAATAAAACACTTAGCTACTTTTTCCTTCTTTTTTGAGTTAGAAAAAGAAGGGTCGAACCTGGGTCGTCGGATTCCCAAGACGAACTTTACCACTAGACTACCGACGACTGACTACCGAAATTAGCAAGTTTTGGGCTAGGTATCCTTACCCCAAATATATAGGCTAACTACAAGCTATCTGAGCTAAATTAGGCTAAATTAGTTATCCATTATCTTGAAGTGGGCGTAAAAAAAATTACCCGGGCGTTGAACTGAGGTGAGGTGGGCCAAGGGTCGTGGGGCCGTAAACTCGGAAATGAGGGGGGGGGGGGGGGACAGGGGGCGGGAGCCCGGGAGAATAGGGGGCGGGAGGGGTACGGGAGACGGGAGAGGAAAGGGTGGGAGGCGGGAGTTCTAAGAGGACGGTAAGCGGGAGAGCAATACAAAACGGTGAATTTCTTTACTCATTAATGCGTTAAAATACTATCAAAAAAAGAACTTAACAATGTTGTACAATGTTATTTGTCTTCCATTTAGCGTCCTCCGAGGCTTTACACAATATTTCATATCCGAGGACACACGAAAATTCGTGTTCAGGCGATGAACAGGGTTACTTCCGGTGAAATTTCAAGCGTGGCATGTGTACACATGTGTGAATGCCGCGCAAGTTTTTAGAAGCAAGGCGAGCAAGTACGCGTCTTGTAAATTTAGTATCAGAGATTCAATGTCGTCAAAGACCATTTTAGTAGTTCTTAGTATTTTTCAGTGCGGTAGTGAGAAATCTGGGGCATGGACGACCTCTCCTAATGACTGTCAATCGGACCGTACTAAAGATTTTGCTGCATGGAGTATGGGAATTTACTAACGGAATGCTGTTTCAATGAGCACGTGGAGAGTGCGGAGTGGTTCGTTTCACGACACCGTTTTTCGTTTTGGACAAGACAAAATCGATTCCTATTACAATAGGCAGCCAAACAGCATGGGAAGCAATCAGGAACGACTTTATAGAAAAGGGGAGTAGGATTAGGAGTAGAAGGAGATCAGTGCAGCCTCCTCGGCACATTGATCAAGACTTCTTTTTGATGAACAGTTTGTCCGGCCTAATTTGCATTTAATGCAGTAATTCTTTCATTAGAGCAGTAGCAACGAACTTAGAATTCACCACCAGTAACCCACAGATTTAAACCTTGGATTGAAAGTAGGTCCTAAAGTTTCATTTTACCTTTTCTCGAACTAAAAGCAATTTTTTCACGCAGTTTTAGGGAGTAAGGATATCGAGAAAGATATCAAGATTATAATTAGTGTATCAAGTAAACGCGATGGATTCGCAATAAGGCGCCGAGAATTAGGGAGATGTACCGAACTCTAAACTGGGGCGTTTGGCTGCCAGCTCGCCATGTTCTACTTCCCTATTTGAATAACATGATCCCAAAAAATGAATAATTAAGAAATTCAACAACTATTACACTGCACGATGGACTAAGACTGAGTGTCACTGAAAGAATGGTTAAACCGTCAAACAAGACGAACATGTTAGTCAAAAATTAAATACAAACAGCGGTGATAAACATAATAAACTTGCGCATTTTAGCTTGACGTAGCCTATGAAACGTCAAGGTACATAAAATGCGCAAGTTTATTATGTTTATCACCGCTGCTTGTATTTTATTTCTGATCAAGCTACGAGGCAAAGGTACGGGAGGCGGGAGGTTCTGACCCCCCTGTTCCCCCACTGGGAAATGGGCCGCGGGCCGCCTTAAATTTTAGCAAAACCCGTGACAACTACAGATTTTCTTTGAAACTAAATCCGGATTTGTGACGCAGATTATTCATTAAGGGTGACCCCGTGCATTCCTAAGACGCTTACCGGAAATTTTTTTCCCAAGTTCTATTCACTGAACTTATGACCTCACCACCTCTAGACAAAAAGAGAGACAACAGAGCTTTTATTCACAACCAGTCATTGTGGAAGAAAACTGCTTCAAGATGACAAAAGCGGACCGTTCTAAGAATGTGCCGTCAGATATTGACAAGAATGCTAATATGGAGGTGGAAGTTTCTCGGCAAGACACTGAAAACACGGAATTGAAGTTATCGGCTATCATCAGGAAGGCTAACAAAACCAACTCTGTCTTAAAAATAATTTGCACTCTTCTCGCTCTACTGTCTCTTGCTCTACTCATCACGGTAGGTGTGTTGGCAACGAAGAACAACACGGGGCCCTTGGAAAATGAATCGTCCGACGGAATTAAAGACTTCTGTCCAGAAGAAACACAGTTAACACCTTCACCAGCACTGTCGGCAGGTCTTTACGATGATTTATCAAGGGAAGAAATCCTAGCCGTACGAGATTACATTCTCAGTCAATCCTCGCTGAATGTTACACCCTACCAAGACGCCGCCATCAACGACAACTACATTTACCTGATCGAGCTACAGCAACCGCCCAAAGATGAAGCGCTTTATTTCCTCGACAATGAAAACGCCCACAAGCCTGAGCGCACCGCTAGAGTGGTAATTTACAATGGAGGAAAAGTCAACCCTGACGTTAGAGAATACCTAGTGAGTCCTGCAGCGAAACCCACTCAACAAATAGAAACAAGCGGCCCTGGACAAACGTACCCGATTCCATTTGACGCTCGCCCATCAGATAGTAAAGAAGAAGACCTTATGGACGGCTTCATCGTTAACGTGACAACACAAGTACGTGACTTGTTGCGTGACAGCTACGATGGGTACACCTACGCTGACTGTTCGGATAGATGTCTAACATATTCCTTTAGCGCGCCAGGGGAAAAGGGTGAACGGAAACATTGGGTGTGGTTTATGAGGGACTTGCCAGGCTTCTTTCTCCATCCTGTGGGTTTTGAACTGTATCTCAGCATGAAAGGAAGTGATGTGTCACTATGGAAAGTGGAAAAACTCTTCTATTTCAACACGTCTTTCGATAGTGTGGAGGAATTGATGCGTGCTTACAACAGCGGATCTCTTCATAAAGTCTTCCTTCCCGCCCCATCTTACTCAATTAAATCGCCCCTGTATTCATCCTATGTCCGCCGCGGGAAACCCCAGCCGCCAAAACCGTTACGACCGCCACAGATGGTTGAGCCCGATGGTAAGCGCTATACGGTCAGCGGACATCACGTGGAATACATGAAGTGGAGTTTTGACTTCCGGTCCAGAAGTTCATCCGGTTTACAGCTATTTGATATCAGATTCGATGGACAAAGAATCGTGTATGAGCTCAGTTTGCAGGAGGCCGCAGCTTTTTATTCAGGCTGGAGTCCCATGCAAATGTCGACAGATTATCTGGATACCGCGTGGGGCTTGGGAAGCAGTAAATTTGAGCTAGTGCGAGGTGTGGACTGTCCCAGAACCGCTACTTTCTTTGAGACGGTGCATTTTGTGGCTGCGACAAATCCCTCCAAGAATAGAAACTCGATCTGCTTGTTTGAGCTTGATCTTGGCCTTCCGCTGCGCAGACATTTTAGCAACAATTTCGAAGGTGGTTTCAATGTCTATGGAGGTATGCCTGGGAGCGCGCTAGTCCTGCGCTCGATTTCCACAACATACAACTATGATTATATTTACGATTACTTGTTCTATCCTAACGGTATCGTCAAGGTGAGGGTATCGACGTCTGGGTACGTGCAGGCGACATATTGGGCATCCAACGAGGCTCCGTACGGTAACCAGATCCATCCAGGCGTCGCAGGTACCATCCATGATCACTTGATCAATTACAAAGTGGATTTAGACATTACTGGACGCAAAAACTCTTATGAAACCATAGACATTAAGCTTGAAAACATCACAAATCCTTGGTTTCCTAAAGCGAAGCGAGTACAGAAGGTCATTAGTCGCAACTTAAAGATGACCGAGAAAGCAGCTATTTACAAACAGAACTTTGAGCATCCCAAGTACCTGAACTTCTTTAGTGAGGGAAATGTCAACAGGATGGGCGTGAATCGAGGATACCGCATCCACATCCGGGATATGATGAATCAGATGTACCCGAAAGACTGGGGACTAGTGAGAGGGGCTGATTGGACCAGAAACCAAATGACTGTCACTAGACGGAAGGAAAAAGAGGACAGAAGTTCTTCAATGTACAACCAGTACAGCATGTTAAATCCAGTCGTCGATTTTCAGCGATTCACAGCAGACAACGAAAGTATTGTAAACGAAGACCTGGTTGCCTGGGTAACAGTAGGCGTGATGCACGTGCCTCATTCCGAAGATATTCCGAACACTGCGACGGCTGCCAACTCGGCCAGCTTTTACCTACGACCGTACAATTACTTTGAGGAAGATCCCTCCATGGCTTCCCACGATGCTTTGATGATTTCACCAACTGAGGAAGTGGTCGCAGTCGAGAGGTTTGGAACTCCCCAGGGACCTGCGTGCGCAGTGAAAAACAAGCCTATGGACTTCAAAGGGACGTATGGAGATATCTAAGTCGAGATTCGGAATTAAACGTGATTGACTTTAGCGGAAATCATTGATTACCTTTTAGATATTATGTTTTTACTTTTGTATGTATCATTCATTGCCAGCTGCAGTGTCCATTACATCCCTCCCCTTCCCGGGCTGATCCTGGGGCATTAACATTTTTTGTAAACATCCATGCAAATGCGCCCATGGCGGGGTCTGACGAGCTGTTCAAATGCCCCACAGTAGCACACTACAGTTAAGAATAATTAGTCGATTCTTCGTTTCTGGAGTTACCTTAATTCTAATGAATGTTATATCATTCAGGCCAAAACCTTACTCTCAGATAAGTCTTATTTTTCTCAGTATTGCACTAGTGACTGTGGATCTATCATCTCATTTTATTTTTTTTGTTCCCCTTAGGCATACTTAATCACAATTTTTCGACGACCTTATCATTGAAAGAACGTGACAGTGTGTGAGGTAAAACACTGCACGAAAAAACGCCTTTGCGCACATCAAATGTGTGGTCGGAAGACTGTCAAAGGCCGCCTTTGATTCGAATCACAGGCAATCTCGTCCCCAGAGCCCGCGCGCGTTTTAGGCCAGCGGTGGCCACACGTCCACGAGCTCTGTGCTAATCAGAAACCGGAAGCAAGGATCCTGCTTCCGGTTTAAAGGGGGATACTGCTGACCGAATTAAAGACAGCCACTGGTAAAGAGCATCGAAGGCCAAAAAAACGAGTGAAAAAGGTGACAACCTCCATCCCTCCCGTTTGCCAGTGATTGTCATTCATGTGAGATTTCCTTGAAAACAAAACAACCGAAACAAAGGCTGCGTAAAATCTGGGTTTGGTTTAAGGATTTTCGATGATTTGCCTCTCTCAACCACGACAAATGACAAATTCATTTTGCACATTTTCAGGTCGTTAAAACCCAAACATTTTCCATAGACAGGGGCAAAAAAAAAACAACAAACATATAGGCTATGGCAATTAGAAACCATTTGTTGTACTATACTCATTTGGAATTAAATTAAGGCGGGGGTCTACCTGAAGGCCGTTTTCACGCCGCTTAAAATCGGTTCAACGGAAATATCTCGTTCGCGTTTCAAGCAATACAAAAACCCTATGCTCATGACACAAATCAATGTTTTGGGGTGTTTTGTAAATTTGTGGGTGATTTTTAGGTATATTTGGGAGGTGATAGTTTTTCTCAAAAGAGTAGTAAAATTAAGAGAAATAAGAAATATTGAAGATTTAGTGAAGTTTTAAAATTAAAATTTGTAGTTATAGACGGATATCAAGTAAGTCCACTAGAAACCCGGGGTGCTCTTGCGTGGGTATCAACTGCAACCAACAAATACCTTTAAAATGGGGGTGAATATTCGCAGTCTACGCAGTATCAGATAGCCAAGTTTTTTCATGACACCGTGGTAAAGTTAATAGCCAAACGAAAATAGAGCCTGTTCGGAGGTTATATAAGCCTTAACCCGAACTAACTAAAACAGGGTAAAGATTTTCAAACAACATTCGAGAAACTTCAGCAAGATACCGTTCCTAACCTGATTGCCGTCGACGACAAATACCAACAATTGTTTACAAATGTAAGCTTATTTTTTTCCGCCGTGAAATTTACAAAAGATAGGTTTCACAAGATCAGTTTTTGCTTACCCAGTTACCATGATCCCAGAATAAATACAATAAAATGGCAGAAGTACATTTAATAACAGGACACAACTCTGTAAACGTTAAACTGAAATAACCAGCAACTTGAAAATCTAAGCTTACCAGAAAGATCGCGATTTTTTTTTTCAATTCACACACTCAGTGTATTAAAGCTTAAGAAACTCACCCTGAAAAAAAATATATTTTACCTGCATTCGATGTGGTTTATCAGTCCTATAAGCTGCAAACTTACAAAGCTCAAAAATGAACTGTTGTGTAAAGAGTGACAACGATCGCTATTTTTGTCTTTCTGTCCGTCCGCTTTCTGAACCACTTTTTGGGCCACGCATTCTTGAACACTCAGCTTTTAACGCAGTGGTAACAAAGGCCGTTGGTTTTCCTTGTTCAAGTTCAATTATGTTTCTGCTGGGCTGCTGAAAGAATGTCTGTTCCTGTTCAACAAAGTAATCCCTCAATAAATTCTGCTCCAGTCAGATCAACTCGCAGACTCCGCGGTGCGAATGGATTACAAGTTTGGTTCTTTCAGTTCCTTCAACAGCACGAGAAAGGCTGTTAAACTCTTATCCGCTTTAAACAATGTTAAGAACGATTTTAAACGGCCATCATTGACTATGAACCACATTTCAGAGTCGATAATTAGAGGAGTTTTTCCGAAAATTGTCAGGTCCATCGCTAACTCGACCGTCGCAAGTGTCAACTGTCATTCAGCTTTGTCAAACGCTGCAACATATCGCAGAGGTTTTCGCGCCTTTTCCGTCTAGTCATGTGATTTGACTTGCTATCTTTTTCGTGCTTACTCACGGCAAAAAAAAAAAAAAAAAAATGGCGTGTGAAAATTTAGTTGCATTTCGATTCTCAATGGCGGTTTTTGCTTCGATATCTTTGACAGTCTATTTCATTTCTTGTTTTGAAACCTCCGATCCAGTTCAAAGACCCTTCCGGTAAAATGTATTAGCCAATCAGATTTCGATTTGCTGGATTTTGACATTGATTAGCCCAGAGGTCTTGCTTCCTTGGTGCTGACCAAAAGGAACGCAGCCTCTGGGAACGAGATTGAATCACAGGTGACAAAGGCCGCATTTGATTCACGCGCGTCAAAGGTGGAGTCAAATTTGATTCGAATCAAAGATATCACATATTTGATCCACCTTTGATGCGCGTCATAGGCGGAGTCAAGGTTGTTTGATTTCAATTTGACGCGCGTCAAAGGTAGGGTCAAAGTTGTTAATACATTTGAACTCACTTTTGATTTGAGTCAAAGGTATATGCAAAGGCGTCACATATTTGATGCGCATCAAATGTGTTGTCAAAACTATTATTATATTTGACCTCATCTTTGATACGAATAAAAAAAAGAGCAAATCCAATTTTTCGTGAAGTGAAAATCAGGGCCGGGTTGTTCGAAAGCCGATTAACGCTAATCTACGATTAAAAGCTAATCGATGTTTTCACCTCGCTCTTTAAATGTGGTTTCAAAGTCTAATTTCAAGGTAAAGGTAATGGAAGGTATAAGTCCAAACTGAGGGACAAAAATGTTTTGGACGAATCTTTACCGACTAGTAATTAAACTAGAATCAAACTTCACGTTAATCCAGGATTAGCTTAATCGGGCTTTGAACAACTGGGCCCTGGGCCCGTTTCTCGAAGGTCCCGGTAACTTTCCGGGCCCGATAAGTATATTTTGAAATGTTTTTTCTCGCCGATTACACAGTGATCACAGACATGGTTCTTGGCTAATGTGTTCATAGAATTATAAGATTTTTAAATTTGATATTCAAAGCTAACAAAACTTGACTTCATTTCGGAAACATTTATCGGCACCAAAGACACTTATCGGGCCCGATAAGTTACCGGGTCTTTCGAGAAACGGGCCCCAGGAGGCCTTCAAATATCCTGGGTTAGATTCATGCCCAATGCCTGGGATTAACAGCCTGGAATTGAAAAATACCTCACTAATGCACCCCCCCCCCCCAACACACACACACCCACACCCGAAGGAGGGATGGGCACTGCGGGAATCTCGGGGTGGACTGATGCACTGCTTACTCATATCAAGCTCAAATCAAATCAAATAACTTTATTTATCCACGGTTTTCTCATCAGTTACAATTCAAGTACATCAAGACATATTGGATAAATCAAAACACTATTTACAAGAATTCATAATACTGTATAACCAATCTAAAACAACATATAAATAAAGTAAAACTGCTTACGTTTCAATATTTGCTTTTTGACCTATCACTTACCTACCTACTTAGCAGCATCACTTACCTACCTACTTACGCTATTTACAACGTTAAAATGTCATGCGAACCTTTTCCTTTCTTTTTGATGTATCAAAGGCACCTTGATAAAATTACCTTACGAAAGAGCGGTTACACGCGCTAAATGCAATTTTCAATGGCAAAACGGTCTTTTGCCGTGGTAAAAATGTCCCGTGCAACCGAGATATTATGTATTGTGCAGCTCCACTAGCGTATTCTCTGGATGTTATGGAGTGTAGGTCGCATCAACTCGAGCACCTTGCGCCGCGGCCTTCCTACAGGTCTTTATCCCGTTATGATTTACGGCGAAATAACAAGAGAATTCTTCTTCTGTTACCACGGGGGATCGATCCTTCATGGCGGCAGCTCCACGGCTTTGGAACAGTCTTCCCATAAGCATTAGATCTGCTTGCAGCACAAGTGATTCAGTTTAAACAGAAACTTAAGACATTTTTATTCAGTAAGGTATTTTCTTAGTACAATTAGCTTATAACAAGCCTTTTAGCTTTATATAGTTTTCTGTAAATTACCTTTCTCATAGCCACTGTAAATATTAACGTATATTAACACTGTAATGTTAACGGGTTCTTCTTGTTCTTCTTTTTTTTTTCTTTTGGATTTTATTGTAATGTCTGTTATGCGCATTTGATTATTTTTATAGAAAATTCGCAATATAAATATTATTATTAGGTCTTTCTTGAAAAAAACCCCACAATGCTGGATAGTATGATCATAAAACAAACAAAAATACAACGTTTTCCGACATACCTGTGCACGGTTTAGCCACAAATTAGAATTTTGGCTCTTTTCGATTACCGTAAAATGTTTTGGACGTTAACAATTGCGAACAACTGAAACTATTTTCGACGATTTATTTTCAACGTTGACGCTGTCGAGGCATTTGAGCCGAAAATGCGTCACATCACTCTGCAGCCTCGCTCCCGAGGTCTAGGGAAACGAGGTTTGGCCATTTCTGAGTTGTTGTGAACCTCATTATGAAAGCGAGGCTCAGTGCAACTAATATTAATATCAAAAGCTTTGCACTTAGCCTCGCTTCCACAATGAGGTTCAAAGCAGGTCGGAAATGGCCAATTTCCACGCATAAAGTATATAGGAAACGCTAGCACGCAGGGGTTTATCAGTATGATCTGAACATGCAATAACAAAGGGAACTTGAATTTTATTGAGATTGTTCTCGAATTGAGAGCCATGCATTTCAGGCTACGCAAGGGCCTACGTAATTTTATTGCAACACGAGAGAGATCATGCCAAAAGCGAACGTGTCATGTGCGGAACGACAACGCTGAATTTCATGTTGTAACAAAGTTGGTTTGTACGGAGAAAGAAAAGTGTTTCACCAGTCAGGCCAACTGTTTGGAATTTCCTGAGAAAAATCTCAACTAATGCTATTATTTGCCGTCATAAGACTAACACATGTTCAGGGTGTTATGGAAAGGAGAATACAGTGGAAAATTAAAAAAAAGTCGTTTTGTTTTTGAATTTTTTATTATTATTATTAAATGTTCAACTATTCGAAAGTTTAACGATTCAGGTGAAAGAAGTCGAGTACTACTTTCCTGTGGTACTGTTTATTATGCTGTACAAGGTGGTTCTAACTTTAGAGTCTGTGAATGAAATCCTAAAGTGTGACCATTCAAATGAAAGCTGCTGAACAGTACTTTCCTGTGGTACTGTTTAGTATGCTGTAAAAAGTGGCTCTTACTTGGGAGTCTGTGAATGAAATCCTAAAGTGTGACCATTCAAATGAAAGCAACTGAGCAGTGCTTTCCAGTGGTGCTGTTTATTACACTGTACAATGTGGTTCTAACGGTTCAGTCTGTGTACTAAATCCTAATCTACAAAGTAGGACGTCCCTATCGCGCTGTTCGCATTTCAATTTCTGTAAACAAAGAGTTCGTCTAATTTGTGCTTTGTCACTTGCTAACCATCAAAAGCAAAGAATGAAGAAGATTTGCCGCTGAAGTCTCTTTCGCGTTTGACAAATGATGAGAATGACGAAACACAGTTGCCAATAAAATGATCAGCTCTGCCCAGGATAGCCAGGTCCAACTGAGGTAACCACGGGTTAAAATGGAAAACTTGCACCTGAAATCAAAGAGGAAATAGTGCGTCATACTTTAGAACAGCACCTTCTTTTGCTACTGCGCATGCATTCTGCGCATCTTGGGATGGTCCTCTCTCGTCCCCAGAGCCCGCTTTTCTTTTGGTCAGCACCAAGAACCCTTCCCATCGTCAGTCATGCGCAAAAGGGAAGAGCTCTGGGGTCAAGAGTGCTCTGATGACATTTTACGCGGTTGGTGACTCTGCGACAAAAGAAGGTCTTAGCAAGGGCTTTTGAAATCCAAAACGAAAATTGAGGGTAAACCTTTGTCTCAGTTTCAGCACAGTTGGAAACAAAGAAGATAAAAATCCCGGTGATATAGCGCCTTTGAGGAGATTTTTTGACTTGAAAATGGCCGCACGAGCTGATTTGTTCAGGCCAAAACAAAAGTGAAAACGAGGTAAACTCGTTCCCAGGGTCTCTCTTCTTCTCACCCCCTGGTTGTCGTAACGTGCGGGCGAAAAGCGCGGTTTTCACTCTCACTGAAAATCTCTGAAATAAACGACTAAGAGCGATTAAAATCATAACAAAATCCTTCTTTTGGCTTCTCGAAAATACAAACGTTGTGTATACGCAGAAATGGAAAAAGTACGTGAGAAACGTTTGCAAAGGTCTCAAAGATGGAAAAGGAAAAAATCCATAAGAATACCCGGCAAATTTTGTTTCCATCGTTTTCTAGAATCGACGCTTTATACGTTCAGCTTTTTACTGCGCTGTAATCATAACTTACAATAATCTCATGGCATTCACTTACATTCAACCCTTTAAGTCTGAACTTCAATTCGTCTAGCATTGGATCACTATCCGTAGCAACGAACACAGCCTTGGCTCTGTGTTTCATCACAGCTTCCTCGGTGCGATTAAGAATGTCTTGCTTGGGTGGAAAACAAAGATCTCTTGTAACGGTTCTGTATCGCGAGTATCCAAGGCACTGTGGTGAGGCCATGAAACGGTGGATTCCTTCCGTATGTTCACAAGCATTTTTCTTGGAAAAAGAGAAAAAAAAACATCATAAACATTACGTACAGAATTGATATTGGTTGACAGCTTGTGTGGAAAATTTTTCGATATACCTTTCGACCTGATTACATTAGGCTTTTTTTTTTCTTTCTGTGCACATGTGCTTGGTGTCAAATATAGAGTTAACGGTTAAAAGTAAGATATGACATCTCAGGTGTGTTGCCGCTATTAACAATAGTTTTAGCTAGGTCAATTTTCAGTCAAGCTCTGGCCGACATCGCTGCCAAAATGGAGGAGAACGCCAGTGTTATGTGGTCCTCTTGTCTCTGTTACCCAGTCAATTCCATTGCGCAGGTGAATTCCAACAAACGGTCCCACTGGCAAAGTGCTCTGAATATATTCGTCTACTTCTTTGTTAATCTTGTCAGACCACTTTAAGAAAGCATGTGCTTGACGATTCTGCTCTTCCACTGGAAAACTAGCCGGAGCACCCCTGAAGGCGAGAACTGGGTGCTTTGATGGAGGAAACCTGCCTCAGAAGAAGAAGTGAAATATTAAAGATGATTCTAATCAAACGTTTGAGTCTGTGGATGAACTGTGCTAAAGTGCAACAATTGAAAGGAAAGCTACTAAGCATGACTTTCCGGTGGTGCTGTTTATTTTACTGTAAAAAGTAGTTCTCCTGTAGCATAATATGATTATGTAAATGAAATCTTAAAGTAAGATCATTCAATATACACTTTTCGGCAGTACTTTCCTGTGGTGCTGGTAATGTTATGCTGTACAAGGTGGTTCTAACTTAAGAGTCTGTGTATGAAACCCTAAAGTGTTGAAAGTTAGTCAACTTAGTACTTTCACATGGAGCTGTTTATTATGTTTTACAGTCAGTGTACGTTACGCATGACCAGTATTTCCTTGTAATGTTCGACATTTGAATGGGATCTTGAAGATTTCTTTGGAAATCTATCTGAAAAAGACGTATTTATTTAATAACTAACCCCTTCAAAAAAATCAAAATACTTGGGAAACAATATTTGAGAAATACTTAGTTCTGTATTGTAAAGACAAATTCAGTACTATACCGTAAATAAACCTGAGGGTAACGCCTGCGTAGGAACTCTGAAATCTCGTTGGCAGTGTTCAAAACTGGCATGTTAACGTCAAAACTACGTTCAAATTTCAAAAATGCTGGTCACACGTAATACAGATTGATTGTAAAGGGTGCATGGTTATAACTTTCAGTTTTATGATCTCAATCTTGTCAGGAAAAAACAACAACACGGACAGCTTGTGTCCTGAGGGGCTTTTCAGTATTTTTCAGACGAAGACAACTTTTCAAAGCTTGTATGAATCAAAGACAACAGGAAATATAACGCATTACAATACCTCAGAATACAAAACTGAACCATTATTTTTAATTAATATTTTCACTGAAACAAATATATTTTCTGCCCTTTGAAAATGACACAAAAACTAGGTGACACAATAGGCCGTTGTTGAGAAACAAGATAAGATACATCTTAACTGAATGCAAATATATGAAGCATATATTAAATTTTGAACTGCGGATGAAAGATCAAATAGAAGAAAGATCCTCGCAGTTACTATGCAACTTAACCCTTTAAGCCCCGAAGGAAATGCCAAATTTTTCTAAATCAGTAACTATGAACCAAGAGACCACATGTGATATACCATTTGAAAGGTATTTTTTGGGGTATGCTATAAATCACACCAAAAGAAATGGAGGAGGTCACAGATTGAAATGACAAGTGCCCAAAATGAAAAAAATAAAAACGTTTAAAATTTTCCTGTTCCTTGTACAGATTGGGATTGCCCCTAAACTATAGCTTGATTTGCAGCTCTCAGTGCATTGGTTGTTGTCAGATATTAACTTGGCCTAAAAAGTACAAAGATAAAAAGTTCCAAAAGTTGCAGGGGTGGTAAATCAAGTCTTATATAGGAGGGGGGCATGATATTATGCCTTCCATGTGATGATCTTTCCAAGATCTTTTAGTTGTGCAAATTTCACGCAAATTGACTGAATACTGAGCATGTAATTGCATCTTGTGCCATATGGCACTATCCGGGCTTTAAGGGTTAAGCAGCTACGAAAAGAAAGCCTGAAAAAAATTCAGGCTTAAACGGGATTGAAACCCATGATCTCTGCGATGCTGGTGCAGTGCTCTACCAACTAAGCTCCGGCATCGCAGAGGTCATGGGTTCGAATCCCGTTCAAGCCTGAATTTTTTTCAGGCCTTCTTTTCGCAACTGCTTAAGTTGCGTAGTAACTGCAAGGATCTTTCTTCTATTTGATACATCTTAACTATTAAGGAGGGCTTCATTAAACTGGCCCCAGAACAGACCAGTACAATAGAAGAGGCTGAGCATTTGCCAATGAATGCAAGTGATTTAAGACATCTTGCCTGATACATTTTCCTCAATTATCCCTGTTAACTAAGAAAATTTCCCACCCCCAAAACAAAACAAAAATTGTGGATATCGGTAATAATAATTGTTACAATTGGGAGAGCAAAGTGGAAGGGGTGAGACTGTTAGATGCACGAGACAAAAGATATTTTAAAAAATGTGCATAATCAAAGAGAACACTTACTCCTTCACCCACTGGTCTCTCTCGTAAGGGTCCTGAACTTGAATCCCAAGATGGTAGACTATTTTCTCATCAAAATCAATTCCAAGTTCATCCCAAAATGGTTTGAAAGGATTTCCTTCCTGAATAATAAAGTAAAGTTAGAAATGAAAACCTGAGAGCATGACCACCCTATATATGACAAATTTTAGGTAGTTTTTTCATTTGGCTCATTAAAGTGCTTAATTTTTGCAAGTAGTCTTCAAATTAGTCAGAGAACAGCGCTCTGTATTTTTTTTAAAGTTTTATTTATTTCTTCTTTTTTTTTTTTGCTGGTTTATGCTCAGATTTTCAAGAAACCCACGGTCACAATATCGAATTAGCAAAAGAAAAGACAAGAAAGAAGCAGAATAACAGACCGACCCTGGCCTTGGAGTAAAAGAGACAGAGCGTCATGATGGGTCGGCATGCAATTTAAATTCAGACACTTTTAAGCAAAAGGAAAAACCAACCTTTGGCTAACATTATTTTGACATAAGACACTTTTATTTAGCACTTCCAACCCTCTCTCCTTCATTGAGGCCGCTTTTGTACTTGAACAGAGACAAATAAGGGACTGGAGAGAGTAAAATGATGAGGAGTGCGGTTGTTCTTCCTGTCCTTCCTCGCACCCCCTCCTTCTCCATTTTTATTTTACTTCCCATTTTCAACTTTTTGCTCCTTTTTTTATGAAGGAGCCTCTGCGGAGAAGAGAGCTCCAACCTGTGAAGAGACTCCTTGAATGGAATTAAAGGATGGACGTAAAATCAATGAGAGGACTGGGTGGGGCCAATGAGTCCTAAAAAGACAAGGGGGGAGGGACATTATTCCATAATGCTTGGCTTTTTTTAGTGCTGACCATCGTTTCGTCTTGTCTCTCCTATAGAGTACTTAAGTGTGACGTCACATATTTCTCACCCTCAAGAGTACCACATGGCACAAGAAGTCATTAGTGCTTAATACTGGGTCAATAGTT
Source organism: Pavona decussata (assembly GCF_977016875.1). Classification (NCBI taxonomy): domain Eukaryota; kingdom Metazoa; phylum Cnidaria; class Anthozoa; order Scleractinia; family Agariciidae; genus Pavona; species Pavona decussata. Next base: position 1,688,976 of record NW_028145480.1, on the reverse strand, counting down.
ATTCACTATGAGAAGGGTAAATACACTGATATTTTATTTTACTGTCATCATCATCATCGTCATCATCATCGTCATTATCATCATCATTAAATCCTACCTTCATAATACATTTTTTATCAGACCCAGGGGGAAGCCAGCAGTACCCACGCCTTGTTCCTTTGGGCCAGTGGGTGGATGCCAAATGTTTCATGAAGTCTTCTGCTAGAATAACTCGGTGATAGGATTGAAGAGGCTCAACTTGAAAAAAATCAGAGAAAGGTACATTTTTCTGTTGAAAAAGTAAAATGTTGATGAAAAACATATATTATTAATAATATATATAATATACGGTAATTTAAAAGTTTCTGAGAGTATATTTGTAGGCACTGTAAGGGTGCATTTGATTGACCCTACTCCAGAATAGGAATACATAGTAACTGTGGTACAGTGATTGCTAGAAATCCCTCATAAGAGGTTTCTGGAGTTACTGGTCAGGAATGCATTTAATGGCTCTTTAATCATTATCAATCAGTGAAAGTATGTTTAATGTGTTTAATTTTCCAAATTCACCCAAAAAGAGAACTCTAATGTCAGCCAATTCCACTTATTCTTATTCCAGAATATGGTCAATTGAATGTGACCTTAACATTTAAAACTAACATTTCATGGAACAATCTATTGAAGGGCTTGCTAAAAAAAAAGGTCGTCATGCGATGATTAGTATTATTAATAAAGAATGAAGGAAAGTAAGCTAGGTGTCATGTACATAGACATGTGACATTCTAAGAAGAGTATGTTGATGATTCCAAAAGATATTTTGCAGAGAAACATGTCTGAATCAAACATTAAGGAGGCAACTTTCCTTTTGAAACTGATGTTTAACTACCGGTATCAAGTGGTCACAATTATCTGCCAGACAAAAACAGATGCTGTTGAATTTTTAAACTGCTGGGCCATGCCTACCTGAGAAGCTAGGAGCATTAGGGTTGGGGGAAAAATGATGTTATGACATCAGCTATGTAAGTTTTATATATTGCCAAAATGGCTCCCATTTTTTAACAATTAATATCCTTTTATTTGCATTCAAATTAACCCTTCTTGCCTTGATCAAGGTAAGTATTCTTTTGATTTTTGAGCCTTAAAAGAGTGAGGTAAGAAGGGATTAAATTTGAATACTAACAAACAAATATTAAAATGTTAGCCATTTTGGAATAAGCTCTAAATCTTAATTAGAAATTATCCAGGAAAATGAGATAATAATTATTTCTTCACTTACATATGTTCTCCAAGGAGGAAGAATCAAAGTCCTGTCAAGGGCTTTGGCAAATGCTATTGCTCCTAGAAAATGTTCAGCTTGGTTTCCAAATCTTCCTATATCAAAACAATAACAACACTGAAAATATTTTAACTGGAAAATTATGGATCCAGGTACAACAGTGATCTAGTGGTACAATTTAAGTATCTTGGTTAATTATTGGTAATAATATTGAAGGGCCTAATGCCAATCTCGTACCCAAAGTCCTCAGGCTCTTAACCAGCGGTTTGTCACCAGGAGAGACTCTGGGGAACTGGAATTTTATTACCGCAGGATTTCTGTGGTAAAACAATGCATACTGTTACAGGGCAGCCAATAAACAAAATTAAATTTTTTTGAATTCTCCAGAGTCTCTCCTGGCGCCTACCCGCTGATCAAAAAGCCTGAGGACTCTGGGTAAGAGATTGGCCTAGTACAAGAAGAGTGTAAATGATGATGGTGATGATTCACCCTTAGCATCCAAATTTCACTGAATTCGCTCTACAGTGAACTCTCCCTTTGCAGACACCTCATTATTACAGACAACCCGGTAATGTGGACAGCAGCTAAATCCCCATGGCAAAAATAAATTACTGACAGAAATTTGACTGACTCACGCTCCCGAGGGTGTCCGCAATAAAGGGAGTTTACTGTAATTTGACTTGCATACAGACTGTGTCAGAAACATAGTTCCGAACTATAACGTTGGGATTTGCGGGCTCGAATTCACCCAACAAGCTTATACCTTAAGCCTGATATGGCTTAACAAAACATCCAACCGGTGATAACAACTCTCTTGACCAAAGTAGAGCCTACAGACTTGTTATCACATTTATTTAGTTGATTTAGAACTTAACCTTCATCATACAGTAAAAGGACATAACGTAACAGTGTTCACACAACATCTGGAGATGAAAGGAAATGAAGACATGAATAAAAAAGTATTTCTAGAACTGCATGTTTCCAAATATTTCAGTATAAGTTAAATTTTTAGTCCAAATCACTTAATGAACTTAAAAATGTTTATCCCGGAGATTCAGACTATATGAGTGCAGAGGTCAGGAGGTACAATCAAATCTAAGAGACTCCTGGATAGTCTGGTTGATTTTGTATGTGTAATGTGTAGTTCAATAAATTTTATTAGTTGTATTAAAGGGAAATGTCAGCTGGTCAGGGCACATGCTCAGTAGAGTCCGGTTAAGACTAATTTGCATACAACTTGTCTCAGGATTTTTGTATTTCCGCCATTGCAAATATCACAACAAACAGCTTCTGTAATTACTAAAGAATGTTTGTAAATTGAGTGACAGACCTACCCGGTAAATAATTAAATAAACGAATAAATAAATAAAAATTTAGCTAACTTTCCAAAAATAAATGCAATTCAAACAGATGAAAACAGCTTACTGAACTCTCTGACAGTATTTGAAAAAGTTGGGTCAATAATTTCAAGGTGCTTCTCATCAATGCGGGCATGCGTATGGGGTGACATAGTCCCTTTCATTTTTACAGTAGCTTGAATTCTCCTTACATACAAGCTTTTCTCTAGACACTGACAGAGTTTGAGGCATGGCTTTTTATCAGCTAGTATACACAGAGGAGACTTATATTGCGGCTCAGTATTAAAAGCTTGTAATTCATAGGTCCTGGGCACAAATCCTCCTGACTTCCCAGTGCCAGGATTTTATAGCAGTCGACCCAAATTCAACTGGTTGATCCATGCTTTGCAAATATCCAACTGGTCAGTCCCATGCCGTTACGTTGGGGAATTCTTGAAAAAAAAAGTGACTTATTTTTATTGAGAATTAACATTATTTTGCTTGATGTACATGTCCCTACGAGATTTAACCATGTAGGGTTTATTCTCAAAAATAGTATTTAAGAACCCAAAACTAGGCCCCCTTAAGCTTCCCAGATTTTTGAGGGCCAGTTGCAAAATGATATTAAAACCTCCCAGCGGGAATGAGGAACAACAGAGAGGTTTCTTCGTGCTTAAAGAAAACAAATTGTCACAATTAAGATTCGTTATCGATTGCTAAAAAGAAAAAAAAAATTTATCAAGCACTTACCCATACATGGACAATAGAACACATAGCCTCGGAGATCCCATTTGAAATCCGATGAATTACTCTCAATTTCCGAAGCTAATACCTGATGAAGCAGCACAAACAAAGAAGAAAAGAACACAAGTATACTAACTAGATAAGGATTCATTTTAAAGCAACAGAGAAATCGAGAAAATAATCATTGAGCACTAGAAAAACTTTGCAAAATTAATTTGGCAGCTGAATCAATGTTTTCAAGGTAGTTCCGCTTGCAGAAGTAATTTTCCCAGTTGCCTGTTCGCGGGTACAGCAAACATGGCGGCGGCGGTTCTTTCAAAAAGCAATGAATAGTTTATCAGCTTCTCCTTACAAAATACACAAGTACAAAGGAGAATTATCAGGTATGAATCTAAGTAAAATTAATTACATGATTTCCGGCATGACGTTATAGTGTTTTTGTTTAGTTGAGGATCATGCATACTATAAGCCGAGCTAAGGCCGTACTTTGTCTACTTTACTTTACTTTTTTAAAATCAGTAAAAAATAAGCTTACAATAAGCTTAATTATAACAACTAATTCACTCACAGTTAAAATAATAAAACTAACTGATTTACAAGGTTGCTGTGTGGGAGCCTGCTTGACCATAATTGTTAAGGCTGATTTAGACGGTACGACTTTGTCGCATACGACAAAGTCGTACCGTGTAAATCGCCCTTTAGGTTATCCTTAGTTATTAAAAACTGTCATGGATCATTGTATAATGCAATTCCAGGCATTCGATTGGCTTAGTTGCCATGGTACATGAGCCATTATACCATGCCTGAGAAATATCAGCCATTAAATTATCTTCTGGTTGTATTTGCAAAGCGAAATAAGCAAGACGTAGCAATGGGCGATTCCAGAAAATATCCATACCATACCACGGACGGCTTTTAGGATTTCCGAAGGGGAGGGGGGGGTTCACGATTATGAAATTCTGAGGGAATGGGGGGGTATTTACGATTGGATATCCGAAGGCACTGGTGGATTTCACAGGTGGGATTTCTGGAGTAGAAAGTGTAGAGTGAGGTTCTTGAAAACGCTATTGTAGTGGACTTTTGTAGCTCGTAAATAAAATTATCCACGAACGTATGACCGCGGAAGCAGAAGACAAACATCGATAGATCATGATACATTTCATGTACACTACATGACGCATATGGGTTGAGAACACTTTTTGTGCACACTACATGATTGTATAAAAGGACGCAACAAAGCCTCGACGGCTTCGATGACCGCTGAAAGATTATAACTGTCTGAATTTGAGCTATTCTGCCTTGTAAACGTCAAAACAGCACAAGAAAACAAAGAGGAGTAAAACTGCCGTAAATGGTGTTTATTATTATTGCCAAATTCGGACTTAAAAAGAAGTTTTCACAGCCTGGCCACTAGCGGTAGGTTTTTCTTGTCGCTGAAGAGTAAAGTTTGTCGCCTAGCGCCGCTAGATCACAGCCCTGAGGAGGCATAAATTCATGTTCGTTTGTTCATATAGGCGTTGCTAAAGTCTAAAAACTGGAAATTCTGAAGGGAAGGGGGGGTTCACGATTATGGAATTCTGAGGGCATGGGGGGGGTAACGCATTTTGGAATTTCCGAAGGCAAGGGGGGGTTAAAACATGGAAGCCGTCCGTGGTTGGGTATGGATATTTTCTGGAATTGCCCAATATTTCTTAATTGATTCCACCCACGCTTGTTGGATATGAGATGATTATAACCAACTTGGCGCTACGTGCCTTGTTGGCTGTCTATCATTTTCGTATCCAATGTGCGCTCACGGAATAATTGTTAATTACAATATCGTTTGATTTAAAGCACCCTAGCTGGTGCGCAGGTTCTCCCATTCTCCGGACTCTTAGCTTGTCTCTGCATCGTTTTAGTTACACTGCGTGGTACAGATCGTAAATAAATTTTGCAAGTACTCCAGACAAAGCCCTTTTCATAATTATTCTAAACATGAGCAAGCAGTCCCCTAATAATCAAGCTTTTTCCGGCATGTTGAAAGAATGACCCACTTAAGCCTATTGAGGAGGAATACTGGCACTAGTACATATAACAGGGGCAGCCCATGGAATATTTCGGTAACATATCTGTTCGGATGGAAGGTCCCCTAAAAATTTGGCATGTTTCTGCCTTGTAAAACCCTAGACTTTTCTAGGTTTTTCGGAAAACCATCAAGTTTTCTTAGAATTTTCGGAAATGATGTGCTCACGTTTTATATCTCAAATAATTTTTGGATGGTTTTTTGTCCGCTAAATTTTTGTCCGTTGAAACTATTCTAAAAGCTGCTAAATTTTTGGTGAGGAATTGAGATATCATCAGGAATTTACATTATTTAGGTCTAACAGAGAGTATAATTTTATCTCCTAATGTTTTTGGATAAAAAGGTTATACGCTATAAGATTCGGATGAACACTTATATTCCCTAAGATTTTCTCTTCATTTTCGTAGTCACAGGTATAGCAGAAAACGTCCCCTCAAATTTTCTAATGAAACTATGGCTACTACGTGTCCTTGAACTTTCGGCAAGACCCATCAGGATAGCTAAAACTTTCGGATGAGACAAAAAAGCCCGCCCAAACTTTCGACATGACCAAAGTCCCGCTAAGATATCCAAACAGATAAATATTTTTTAGGGCACCTCCAAATTAACCAAACAGGCTTCTAAAGGCATACAGAAATCCATTTTAGGCACTTCTGACGTATTTAGGAAGATTTGGTTCTTGCCGGTGCCCCTGATAAATGACCCTGGCAAATCTGTTCTGCAGTTTTTGGGTTTTTTTTTTGCAATTTATTACTCAATGTTGCTCATCCCAAATGGAGCTGCAATAGTGAAAGTGTGGTTAGATTGATTCTTGATTAACTTTAAGAGCAAGAATCACTACTTTCATTTACGAATGGTATGATGCCCTTGAGTACGCCAACGGTCAAAGATGTTAGTTGTTTGCCGATTCACAGACCAAGCAATTTCGGCTGGATATTTCTGTTACCATCAATCTGAATATTTATTATTAATCTCGACCATCTGGACTGTGCTCACTTGATGATGTTCCAATGATTAGTACTAGCTGTCACTGCAAAAAAAAAAAAAAAAATTCTTGACATAATGTTAACTAAATTCTCTGCAATCTGGTACACCACTCTATTTTATTTTATTGGAAATACATTTCACCCAATAAGAGAAGGAAACATGAAGACTTTTCAATGCAGTCAAGATTTTCTTCCGTGTTTCCAGTAAGACCTTCTGCCCTTCCGGTGGTGAGTCAGAAAATTCTCCTGTTAAATGGATTGACAACATCCAAAAATAAATTTCTGTCCATTCTCTGGATCTCTTTCTGGTGAACTTTTTTCTGCAGCTAGATTATGTGGCTTTGAGCCCCTTTCCCCCCCCCCCCCCCTGCAAAGGGGGTACTCAGTGGATTTTTGGCTACTTTTTGCTCTACACTATCCTAGACTTGATTCTTATTGAGTCTTATTCCAGGGAGGAAACTCTCTGATTTCTGTAGCCTATCCCAGACTGAACTGCGTGAAAAACATACCCTTCACAGCGGCACATTACTTTCTAGCATATATGATGATCATAAATGGGAGCACCCTTTCCCCATGCAGGGTGCTTATTCTTCCTGGTTCTGGCAAAGGACTTGCTAGCCACAGTTGAAGGGGTGCCTGGAAAAAAGCCCTTTGAAGTGACTTCTGATAAATAACCACAGTTGACTCCCGATAACTCAAACCCTCGCTAACTCGAACCAATTTTCCTTTCCCTTCAGGTCATCTTCCATAAAACTTTACCCTCGATAACTCGAACTCCCGATAACTGGAACTTTTTTCAATTTCCCTTGGAGGTTTCCAGTTACAGGGAGTCGACTGTAGATCCTTCTTCCAAATTGCTTTGTATTCACTTGTGAAACAAAAGGAGAATTATGGCCTTACAGCAAAAATCGCTTAAGGCCTTTTTCCACGCACCCCTTCAGTTGATTACAATATCATCCTTGCTCCCAGTATCTACAATTTTGGGTCAGAGGTTAAGTGCCCCTGTATTGCGCTATCATCACTGTCAGCATCATCATCATTATCATAGTCATTATCAGCAGCAGACTGTAATTTTCTCTTTCTTTTTGTATATTGACCTTTCCAGTGTGATGGAGCTTACCACAAGCTCTGCTCCTGCCCGTAAACTCCTCAAGCCAATAGAAGCACACAAGCACCCCCATCATGTCAAGGTGGCCATCTGTTTAAGAAGGTATTGTGTGATCACCTTTTATAAATTGATATTGGTGGCCAGTTCTGTAAGTCCGTAAAACTGTTTCTTACGTTATTAAGGTTAATATAATCTCTGTAAAGCGGTCGCTGTCATCTGTTTTGAAAAGTTCCAAAGGGAGTTGGAACTCAGGCAACAGCTGTTTGTAATGGGGTACAAAGATCACCTTCAGGGACTGATAAGTGGTTTCGCTCCATATTTGCTGGAGCGCGGTGGTGTGGTGGTTAATGCATCAGACTTTTGAGTGGATGATTGGAGGGTTGGTGGTTTTAGGCTAGGTTGGCATGTCTCATTGCTGTGTTGTGTCCTTAGACAGGGTAACCCTGCACTGATTATCTGAAGAGAGGTTTCTCATACAGTGGAGCTCAGTTGTGGAACAGTTTACCCTTCGAATTATGGCAAGCGACTTTCTTGAGCGATTTTAAGACTAAACTGAGTTGCCACCGTACTGTTTTAAGAAAAATTTTAAGATTTTAAACACGGCCTAGCATCACATCCAGTGGGGAAGGGGAGGGGGGTTGGGCAGGCAATGCTCTCTCTTAGTTTTATGTTGTCAGAAAAATAGTAATTGGCAGGGAAATACTTGCTCATAAATCACAGTATTATCTTGATATGAGCAACATTACGAGTTTTAAGGTTACCCTATACCTTCAGAGGTGTCTCTGAACCCTTATATCAAATTAAAGCTTATAGAGCTGGCTATCCAACTAAACCAAGAATTTTGGAGTAAAATGAATTGCAGAATTTTTAGCGCTGTTTTCTCAAATCAATGTTTTCACTTGGAGGAGCCACTTCAAAGAGCTAAAACTCAAAAGGAATTTGTTCGTTTGCTCTAAAAATTTTCATAGCGATTGAATATGGCAAAACGCAGACTTGTTCTTTTAGCGCTTTGGGTCCGGAAACTGAGGAGCAAATTAAATTAGCGAAAAACAAAATTCGCTTTGACTTGTAGCTTTAAAAAAGGTGATTCAGACGCTCGCATTTAGAGGTCATGAAAAATTCGACAATTCATTTTATTTCAAAATTCTTGGTATAGTTTGATAGCCAGCTCTATAAGCTTTAATTTGATATAGGGGTTTAGATGTCTTCAGTTTAAACTGGATGTGCTACATCGCTTAAAGGCGAGACACCTCTGAAGGTATAGGGTAACCTTAAAACTCAAGGTTTTATTGACCTCTGCCAATCAGACAATTGATTTTTTTGGGGGGAAAGGAAGAGGGGGAGGGGCAAGTCTCCCTTCATCCCCTCCCCCCCTGCTAAGGTCCTTCATACTGCTGGAGGTAGCCCTGTCATTGCCCAGCATGCCATTCAAAGGGGTGTAGTGATGCTCATGGTACAGAAACTATGTGGCTTCGCACTACACGAAATTCCTTAGTCGCAATCTAGCATGCTGTTTACACCAACTTCTCATTGAGAGAAAGGAAAGAGCCTATTACGAGTTACTGTTTCCACTGGCTTTTCTTTCCAGTGTTCAAAATAGAAAACAAAGCTAACACTTGGATAGTTTGGAAATAAATAAATAAATAGATAAATAAATAAATAAATAAATAAATAAATAAATAAATAAATAAATGGTGATTGAGTGAGTCAATGAATGAATGAATGAATGAATGAATGAATGAATGAAAACACCAGTCACTTATCAATCTACCTCAGTTTATTCTATACAAACATTCATTCAAAAAGGTTACAATAAATTTTTACTTTCTATCGTTTTGACCTTTGAAACTACAATATTTATATATACTAAGGCACAATAAAAATGTGCAAAATTAATCAATATCACAACTTATTCATAGTTGAAAATCAAACATACATTACGAACTTTGTAAAACGAGATACAAATGTTAATTATTTGCACTCCTTTGTCTTTTCAATGTTTACGAATCTGACTATTATTAACAACTAAACCGTTAAGTAAATACGTACATCGCTGATTCAATATATATTTACTACAAAAACTAAAAATATGTTATCAAACGACGAAAAGTAACGAGAAAGACTAAAACTAAGACTATTTGTAAAAATGCACATGTAATACTTACTTAAATCTTTCTTTGGAGCTTAATTTATCGGCAGACTACCGACCCGGCAGACCACTTGAAATAATTATGGAGTTCTGCTTTTCAGTTCATTAAAATTCAATACTTATAGTTTTCTTAAGTTGTTATGACTAGGCTCAACCTCTCTTGAATACATTTAAAAACTATGATACATGAAATTTAAGTATTTTATACTTGAAGCGTTACTATTGGGAACCTTTGCATTTTTTCCAGGAAAATGTTTTACTTAAATCGAAAAATTTCGAAACGTTTGGGCAAGTCAAAGCATTCAATTTGATTTATGTAGCATTACACGGTACTTATTCAAAAATCTGAATACGGTGATTATTTAAGTCAGACACAACTATCCTACCGTCACTTAGGATAGCTGTAGAAATTGGCCCTTTGAACTCTCCTTCCTCGATGCCTTTTCTTCCAAACTGTGAGACAAATTTTCCGTTCGAGTCAAACACCTGAATAGTGTGAGTTCCTCCATCACAGACAATCAGATTTCCAACCTTGTCCACGGACAAACATCGAGGTGTTTCTAATTCTCCGTTCCCGTCTCCCTTTTTGCCAAACTGGTGCGAATACTCCTCCTCCATATTAAATACTTTTATACAGTGTTCATGACTATCTGAAATTACAAAATGGTTGCCCTGTTGGATGCAATGGAAAGGACGTGTGAAAGAACCTGTTGTGCCAATTTTGCGCAGAAACTGGCCGCTAGTTGAAAAGATCTTAATTGAACGGTTTCCTGAATCAGCGACAATAATGTTGTCATCACTGTCAATAGACAAACCATGAGGAGTGTTGAGCTGGCGATCAAGATTTCCTACTCCTCCAAACTGCCCAAGGTATTCACCCTGACCACTAAAGAGTTGAACGCGGTGGTTAAGAGTGTCCGCCACTATAATGTTATCATTATGAAAAGCTATCCCACGGGGGCGGTTAAACTCTCCCTGCTGATCACCTTGCCTACCAAAAGACCTTAAGTGGGTTCCATTACTACTAAATACCTGGATCCTATGGTTATAAACGTCAGTCACTACAATCTCATCTTTTTCATTCAGTGCTACCCCCCAAGGACCGTTAAACATTCCAGCAGACGAACCTTTTTGTCCAAAAGATAACACGGGTCTGAACTGTCTGGGTTTGACTTGAACCTCAAAAGGACTGCCACGAACATGTTCTCCATTTACCTTCACTGATGCCTGGCATCTTCCAGTTTCTTTCGCAAAGTAGCTGATCTTGTAAGTGCCATCTTTGTTATCTTGGACTTGCGCTTTAGTCGCACAGTCATGGCCTTGACGATTTGTGATTTCCACTGTTACGCAGTCACGCTCTTCGTAACATTGTTCTCCTTGAGCGTTCCTTGTTGTCAAAGCAATCTGCGCTTCAAGTCCAACAGTCGCGTTAGTGTTTGCTTTTCCCTCGACACTTGATTGCTTAGCTATAGTCGTGCTCAGGAGGAAGGTTTCTAAAGAACAAATTCCCTCTGAGTTAGCTTTGCGCATCAGCGATTCATTCTCTTTGAAAATAAAATGATGAAGTCCTCCAAAGTGACAGTCTAGTTCCTCTTCGTCTTGATCGAATCCTTCCTGAAAGATTGTGTTTAACCGCACAATCTCAGCGTTTGTGCTTCGTTTTAATAACGCTTCACTTTCTTCAATAGCTGCCTCAATCACTTTCAGTTCATTTTCCACCTCGCGTTGTTGAACTTCCAGACGCTCGATAAATTCGTTCCCTTTCTTTTCCGCACCATCAAATATCTCCTGTTTTTTCGCTTCGATGACCGCGATCATTTTGTCCGCAAAGGTCTGTGCGTTTTGTTTTACGCTCTCGACTTGCGCATGAATGTTGACACAGTTCCTTTGAAGCTTAGCGAGTTTGTTTCTCTTCTTAAGCGCCTTTTGTTTCTGAGCTTCAATTGCAGACTTGACTTGCATTTTGCGTTTGTTTGCGGCCTCATTCAAAAGTATCTTTGGGTGACCATCGTGAAGTGTTGCAACACAGGAATAACAAATGGCAACTTGGCAGCTTTTACAAAAGAACTCCAATTCCTTCTTTTCATGGCCGGCTTCTCCACAAAATGCTGGTCGCTTTAAAATGTTCTCAAAGTCTTCATCTTGAAAGTCTTTCAAAGCCAGCGCATGATGTTCTTTATTGGCTTTGATGCCATTATGCAGACCGATGCAGTCATCGCACCAGAAGGAGCAACACTGGAAGCAGTAGGAGCTTTCTCCCCTTAATCTGTCGCAATTTCCGCACTTCACGCCGCTTGTATTGCACTCTCTTATGGCCAGCACATCCAACAAACTATTCAGACGGAAGTTTGTCGGCAAAGCGTTAAGATCACCGTCTCCAGGGATCCTGAAGTTCTGCCTACACTCTGGACATGAAATGGTTTCTCGAATTCCGCTCGTTTGTTGAATCCTTTGCAGACAGTGAAGGCAAAAGCTGTGCAAACATGGCAGCTGCTTTGGATCAGTGAACTTGGTCATACACACAGAACAGGATACCTCTTCATGAAGATTGTGCAACAAGGTTTGAATATCCATGATTAATGTCGGAAACAACGAAACAGTTTCGAACTGAACACACCTTAAAAACAACCGAAGTCTTAAAACAATGAAGCCTTGTGAATTGTGATCTTGTGATGTTTGTGTCTGGTTTATCAGGATATTAACCAATCGGAAAGCCTGTATTGAAGTGTCTTGACGTCGAAGGCTTTGATTCTAAGAAATATAAAACATCCTGGTTTTCTAAGAATTATTAATAGCTGTCGCGAACAGTAAATAGGAAATTGCTCGTTGAAATACATGCCGCCCTGTTCTTATGTGATGTGTATAGAGTTTTCTCGTGAAGTCTTGATTAAAGTAATGGCCTAATTTGTGACTTTTCCTGCATCGACGCTGTTAAACATAAGGGAATAAAAACGTTTCTGAAAATGATTGTAAAAATATCTCTGCTTTCCAAGAATTGCTTATAATCAGGATTTAATGTATGATATAAAGGTCAAGGAGTATATTTTAAGCTCAAATGAAATGCTTAAGAGATTTGCTTAACGCTCTCGTTCGCCGGGGCAGTTGCAGACGACCGTTTCTTCCACACCTGGCAGGGATATGTTTATGGGGAAAGATAACGGCAATCAGCAAGTTCCTGTTCCCAGGATCTCGTCTCTCTTCGTCAGGTTTCCAGCGTTACGCTAGAAGGATTGGAAGAGAGATGATCGCGGCGACGACGAGGTTGATGCATTATTTTCTCTGTTAAATCAGATGCATGCGCGTACAGGATGATCCCCTGCCCCCATTAGAAGATAATTATGCAATCTAGAGGTCATAGAAGACTGAGTTTTGAGCGCATGCCTTGTGGTACAGTGAAATTTTCAAGACGTTATTTCCCGTATTTAGACTGGCGAAAAAGCTATTTAAAGATTCAAAATCAAGAAAAAGCACAAAAAAGGCCACCTTCTTAACTGGAGTGCTTGAGACGATGAAAGTGTCAGTTATTCGGGAAGCAGAAATTTGTTCAATGAGAAGTAAAAACCAGTGACAAACTGTGTTTGCAAGGACCACCGTGACAAAATAAAAGTACCGGATCCTGTAGTGAAGGATCTAATCAGCAAAAAAATTGTAAAGCAAATGATCTAAAAAAAAGAGCAAGGCTGATTTTAACCTCGTTCCCAGGGCCTCTCCTCTTCACGTCCTCTCTCGCTCCCTGGGACGTGAAGAGGAGAGGCCCTGGGAACGAGGTTGGGCTGGGAAGTATATTTTCCTACCCTGACCGTGAAATCAGCCTTGCTCCTTTTTTAGATTATTTGTTCAATGAGAAGCCAATTCAGGGAGCGGAAATGACAACTTGGGCGTTATCTTTAATCCAGCCCCCACCCCCTCCCCCCATCAACGTTAATCACTTTGATTGCTTAGCGGCACAGCTATCTTTTGGATTCCATAACGAGATACTTTTGCCCAAGGAGACGGTGTGGTCCAGCGGTTTAGGGTGTTGGACTTTAAATCCGGAGGCCTTGGGTTCAAGCCCCGTCCTTGGCTACGCTTGTATACTAAGCTAGCTGGTTTACCTCCTGCCAAATGGGATTTTTAACCTGTTATGTTTAATTTGATTATTTGTTTCCGTTATTTCCGAGTGGAATGCCTGTAAACTAACTTTGAGTAGCCAAGTGCATTTCCACTATAAAAAAATACATTTTTTATTCTACACAAAAGATTCACAAAATAATTTCTGCTTCCAAAGAGGAAACCGCGTAACACGTCATAAAATCTAAAATGGCGGCGCGCGGGAACTTTTATCGCGAAAATAGGTGATAATAAAATCCAATTCCAACAACACTAAAATGCTATCTCCACTTTGTAAATTAGACACTATTTCCAACAATTGAACGTAAATTTGCAGTTAGAGTGCAGGCTCTCTTTAAACCCAATCCTTTAATTAAGGAGTAGAGTGCCTTGAAAGTTGAAATATGATGAGTGCTTTGACCTTCCTCGATACGAAAGCTTTGGCAGAGCGTTATGATCACCGTATCCAGGGATCCGAAGTTCTGCCGCCTACACTCTGGATATGAAATGGTTTCTCGAATTTCGCTCGTTTGTTGAATCCTTTGCAAGCAGTGACGGCAAAAGCTGTGTGGAAAACTGACATGGCAGCTAATTCGAAGATTTGCAACATGGTTTGGATAGCAATGATAAATGCAGCGATGAATCAGAAGAGCGACTGTTTTTGCTCAGTAAACCTATTGTTTTGTGGCGTTTTCGTTGCGGTCGCCGTCGTCGTTTCTTAAGTTCCCAAATAATTAAAAATCGTTCCGTGGGATGACGCGTAAAGGGAATTGAGTAGGGAGGGTCTGGGCAAGAAAAAAAAAAGCGAGCCACCTGCAGCTAGTTACAATTGATAAGAAAAGTCGAAAGACACATTTTCTCCAATATTTGTAAGCTAAACTTAAACCCCAGTTTCTTTTTAAACGGATATGCTAAATGCACTAAACCTTTCAGTGCATTATCAAATAAATGTTTTGGGTTCGGTTGGCTAGGGTGAAGTTTAAAAAGTTCAGTTTAAAAAGGCAGGCCGGTAAAACTGATTATACTCGATTCCTTTTCTAATTGTCTTTCAAAGGCACATTCTTTAGGGGCAGTTACGGTAATTCTCATTCCGGTTTAGGAAGAACAATATAAGTTCCCAAAAAGAGCATTTCTGTTGCCATTGATTAAAAGCCTTCCAATAGAAAGGCAATTCCTCTGAGTCTGAGTAGCCTGTATTCCGTTCTCTCCGTCCCTGACAGCAGAATGAACGAAATACCATTCGGTTCATTCTCAGAAACAGATCAGGGCCGGGTTGTTCGAAAGCCGATGAACGCTAACCCACGATTAAAAGTTAACCGAGGTTTTTGTCTCGCTTGTTAAAAATGTTTTTAAAAGATAATTTTAAGCTGAAGGTAAAGAAAAGTCTACCTTAAAACTGAGAGACAAAAATCTTTTTGAAGAGTCTTTATTGGTTAGTAATTAAACTCGAATCAAAGTTTACGCTACACGAGAATTAGCTTAATCGGCCTTTGAACAACTGGTCCCAGGTCCCAAAGCTAACACAAATTTCATCCACTCCGTGTATAATTCCTATTCCAGAATTTTCTAAGAAGACCTCCTATATGAAAACCAAGACAGACATGCGCTTGTCCACAGAATATTGCCGCTGGTTTCTTGTAACAGACGGAACATCGCAGGCTCACCACAACAATTTCATTTGCGTTTATTGGAAGTATTCACGCGGGTCAGTTTTGTGACCAAACACCCAAACCGCCGCACAACCTTGAATGACGGCGTAATGGACAAAATATACGGAAAAGATGGGAATTTGCCTTAGAGGTAAACAGTCACCACTAGCTTGATCGATTCATAATTGTTATTAATGATAGATTTTTATCAGTTTGGGATCACACGGTATAGAAACAATCAGAAAATTTAAGTTGCGTTGTAGCTGTTAATAGTGCGATTGATCACTGATTTTTACAGTATACTGGTGATTGGTTAATTGTTTTGCATCTGAAAGGATTCTATCTTGAAAAATACCAGTTAAGGATTTAGTTTTGTTTCCTTGATTTCGTGTGTTTTACTTTTCACGTTGTAACAGGTACTACAGGTAAACTACTATCAACTTGACATTACTAACCCAAGATTTTTAGCGCGCACCGGCCGGGGAACGCGATTTTACGAAAGAATGTTGCGACGCCAGTGTGCAGTGAAAATCCCACGCGAAGCTACCCAGGGACAGCGAACGCCACGGCAAGAACTCTCGCAGTAAAAACGGTCGGAAGAAATTTCACGACCTTATTTTTTTGCGAATGTCTCGGGTAGTCACAATGCCCGTGGATGGCTAGCTTCATGCGCGATATTTGCCGCTCGCTGCGGACGCGAGTTGTTTTGAAAAATCGCCCCACTTTAATTTACAAGCAAAGCCGAAGGTACCACATTTAACGTCCGTTAACGTTAACCACATTTAAAAACAGGCGACTTTCCCAGTGATTTAAGCATTCTAGGTGCGATTTCAAATCGTCTTGGTAAACCACTGGAGATTTTCGTTGTGAATATTCAGGATTATTTGATTGATTAGAGCAGGGCGTATCAATGCAGGTTAACATAAGACGCATCAATTTCCCCGAGATTCAGAGATCCCGCAAGGCGGGATTTATACCGACATCTACATCTATATCTGTATTAATGACTTGCAAAATTCCTAACTGAGGGGACATACGGCATGTTTCAAAACTGCTGTGCAAATAAAAACGTAATATATTTAGAGTGTAACCAGTGCAAGTTAAGTGCTGTGTTAAAACTTAAACTGAAATCCAACCCAGCGGCAACATTGCTGCTACTGCCCCCCTCCCCACCCTTCTGTTATCTCCCCGTTTAAAAAAAAAAATTTAAAAAAAGCAAAGGAGAGAAAAAAATGTTTACAGTTTCTTGTCAACTTACAGTGCGACGCGCCTTACCGCGGCCACCCAAGAAACTTTTTTTATTTACAAGTTAGCCAATCAGGATACGCGAATTTGATTAACGGTCACACCTCCTTGCTAAGTCCAACAAGCAAGTGACGCAACAACGAATTATTGAAAATATGTCGTTGTGTATTTTATGGCTAACTTGAAAAAAAATGTTTGTTTGTGGCCACGGCAAGGCGCGTCGCACTGTAATAGAGTTTGCTTCTGTTACTACTCGTCAAGGAAGCTTATACTATGTTTATCCCTTGGTCTCTAAGCGTACCGACTGCTAAGCGCTTCCTTGTACCTTCAAGGATTATTTTATTGCTTATCAATTACGTTCCACAACGGTCGATCTCAGTCCTACAAGCCTTTCTTTCTGTTCCACCGTTTAGACTTTGCTTGTACGGTTTTTGTCATAGCCGGCGGCACCAGACTTTGCAGGGGATGTTCTTTTCAAAATTAAGGCTTAGGCCTCGTAGAAACTGTGCCAGCTTCAAGAAATGTTTGATGACCTCATGCAAATGCAAAGAGGTGTCATGGGTCAATGAGCTAAGAAGTCCGCATAATATTTTAAAAAGCCCACCATTAAAACTACTTTAAATAATGGCTTTCCACAGCTTGTATAAAATTTATCATTCGTACAAATATTTTATTTATGTTTTATTTTTTTTTTTACTAAACTTTAAATTATGTTAATTTTTTTCTTTTTTTGTTTTTACATTTTAGTGTGCGTTCAATTGAGAATAGAAGTAGGTATACATACAATAATTTCTAGAAATCCCTCATAAGAGGCTTTCGAGTTACCGAAATACAAAATTTGTCTTGAACATCGTGTGCAAACAAACATTTGCGGATACCTTTTCTCCAATTTACCACAAACGAGGAATGAAGATGAGTCACTTGGTCGCGATCTAATATTGTAAAGCGCCCTTGGAAAAATGGAGACCTTATTTATTGTTAGGGTCGTGGGTTCGAATCCCATCTGGGGCTTAGATTTTTTCTGTGTCTTCTTATGGTCGATTCTTTACATCGTCCTTTAATTCCTTTATATTGCTTTTACCATATCAAAAAGCGACATAAACTGCAGGCTACACGAAATATAATATAAATATTTGTGCACAACGTATAGAAACCATGATGCAGTGTCTCTTTAAACTCATTAAGGTTTTGTAGAAACCCAGGTGCGCCTGTTTACTTTTGAAAAGTCTTTTGTGAAATGACGATAAATTAGAGTGCCCCAGCAATAAGAGAAAATTAGTGAGAATTACGTTTACCGCAAACGGCAAAGGACAGAAATGACCACGTGACCATGATTGCCCTTCATTTGTCGTTCACTGTTTTCAGTTTCTCAGTAAAATTGAGTAGTTTGGCGTTAGCATCAAAGGCCATGAAAACAAAAACACGAATCTCACATTTTCCGTCTGCCATCAACGCGATCTGTATTATCTTCCAACTGAAAACGTGACCACTTTGAAAGCCAGTATAACAAAAAAACAACAACAACTGCATTTTAATCTTTGTTGCCTTTACAATAAAAATTTAAATATTATTAGAATTATTTGATTACCGAACATTTTGCTTTTCAGAAATATTCATGAGGACTGTTACTTGAAGTCACTTTTCTGTTAAAACAATTGACTTTTAGTTGTCGATGCATTTCCCGATGAACTCAAGATTTCTATGGTGACATCGCTGCTGGAAGTTATCTAGTGTGCAAAGGTTCTAGACAGAATTCTTTGCCTGGCATTATAATTTATTTGGGCAACTCTAAGGAATAATACCTTTATTTTCTCCTATCTTCTGGCAGGAGTGATACTGAAATACGTGGCCTGTGCTCAACCGTCCCCTCCCCGACGTTTTGGAGGAGAGTACGCCACGAAGGTCAGGCTTCTGCTTGTTACACAATTTCGTATATACACGGTGACATTTTTGACAATGTACCTTTGACAAATTTGAATTTTTTGAGGGGATCAAATTTTAATTATTTTAGAAGGTAGATATTTCCTAGGGTTTTGTAGTCAGTTCTTTGCCGAAATCTGGTAAAACAATGATTATTGATCGCAGGGGGCAGCGAGGGCTTGTAGAAAATATGGAAAGATTTTCGATCACGGCCGCCATTTTGAATGAGGGGGGCAAACTGGGCGCGCGGAAGACAGTATTTATCTGGATATCTGGTGTCAAACAATTTCCTTGAATTTTCCTTTATGAGTTATCTTGATCGCATGTATTAAACAAGCCCAGAAGGATAGAGATTTTAGTGGCCGTTTTTATACTAGAGACGCATAATCCCTTTGAGAACGAAGTAAATTGTGCAAACATCGTTAGTGCTTCTGGTTATGCAACTCGTAGTTCATCCTAGCTGTATAAAGACTTTCACCAGACGGATTGCGAGTCTCGACGCACCGTGGTTCGAAGAGCACAGAGGCATAACCTGTCTTGTACTGTCTTAATAGTAGACGCAAATCAGATGTTTGCTATGCCACTAGCAGAGAATTAACTATGCAGTGTATGTTAAAGTGCTCAAGTGAAACCATGGGGCCAGTTATTTAAACAGAGTATAACTTAGGCCGCGGCTTAAGACAATCAGTGGGCCTCCAAATCTGTTTATGAGTGGTTTATTTTAAGTAGATAAATATTTTTCTAGTCTGGGATGCAAGGCTTCTTGTTACCGTTAACAGCAGACAATGCTTAGATATGACTTGGCAAAATTGAAAACGTGGTTTTGTTAAACACCGTCTTAGATGTCTTTAAATAACTGACCCATGAACGTCCCACTGAGCAACTTGCCGCTGAGCGTTAGCCCAAGTAAGGAAATAGAAGATCTTATACTCAGTGGGAAATTTATGGGTTCATTTTAGCACTTTAACATACACCTCTGATCCATCATTTGTGTCCTTTGTGCTAACGGCTGACATTAATTTGTACACCATAATCACCACCGTCTTGCTCTCTTCTGGCCTCGTAGTTCAGCTGGTATGAATGAATGAATGAAATTCTTATATACCGCACATATCACCAAGTCTCATGGCGGTAGAGGGACGGACGATCAAATGAAATCCGGAGGTTGTGGGTTCCAATCCCGCCGAGTTTGGAGATTTTTTTTTCTCTGCTTCGTGCGATTCCCATTTCTTTACTTCGCTAACGCTCAGTGGGAAATTCAATGGGTTCACTTTGGCACTTTAACCTACACCGCAGAGGTAATTCTCTGATCCATCATAGGTGTTTTTCCGACGTGGATTTTGTCGGTCTCTAAGTTTATGAATAGCCCGATGAGAACTTCATAGAGGATATTACATACAAAGTAGGAAAACTGAAAATACGACTGCACTAACTACAGTAGAGCGGCTGACCAAGTTTAAAATTTACTTTCTTTCTTTATCATAATCAGTATTTGTTTTAATTTCAGATAGCGTTCTCCAAAGGCATGATTTCTAACTGAAGATGAGTCACAACCAGACAAGAAAAGCTGCTTTCACATAATTCTACGAGAGACAAATTAATGTATAAAATAATCTTCAAGTTTGCATTTTTCTTTCTTTCGCTACTTTTCGCCGCGGCTTTCGTCGGGATATTGACAAAGCACGATTTTCTGCCATACTTTACTGAGCATGCACAAGAGTTGTCCAAACACCGCACAAGAGAGGAGCTGAAGTTTCATTTTGTTGACAGAATTGAGAAATTCCCTCATGGGGACGAACGCTTACCAAAGGAGTTACAACCGCTTAGCTACAAACTCAATTTGCGAGTGAATTTAACAACACTCAGATATAGCGGGGTTGTTGAGATTAAAATTCTCTGCAAGAATGCAACTCGATTTGTTGTCCTCCATTCCGGAGATCTGGACATCTTAAACGTTTCCTTGGCAACGGCAGAGAAAACCCGAGAGAAAAGATTGGTTGTCGAGAGAATTCTTGCGTTCAAGAAAAACCAGCAACTTTGTATAGAGCTAAAACAGGCTCTTCGCAAAGGAAAGGTTTATTTTGTTACTTTGGAGTTCAAGTCCATGATTTCCGACAGATTAGAGGGATTTTACAAGAGCGTTTACGCTACTGAAACTGGAGAAAAAAGGTATGAGTTCCTTTCATGGCGAGTTTTTGTCGAAACGACTGTATGTTTGTCTTTTTACTGTGGTCAGGTCCAATACTGAAAACGAAAATCATAAAATTCCTATTTGTAAGAGATTGAAGAGTAAACAGTATTTATTTTATAGACAGCACGCCGAAAGGAAAGCGCTGCTCAGTAGCTTTCGATTAATGTTCGCACTTACGAATTTCATTCACAGATTTACAAGTTAAAATTACCTTTTTACGGCATGTTAAACAGCACCACAGAACATTACTGCCCAGTAGTTTTCAGGATACTAAGGAGTACTTTCCAATGGTACTTTTTCGTATGCTGTGTGCTTTACAAGGTGGTTCTATCTCTTGAGCCTGTGTCTGAAATCCTTAACTTTCACCGCAAAAAAGGATAAGTAATGCAGTGCCGGTCTTTTTTGTTCTCTCCAAGTAAAACTTTGCCAAATCTGTACTTAAGTTTTCATTCTTAGAGATTAGTAGTGTTTCTAAGTGTGTTTCTTTCTATTCCTTTAATCAGGACCCTAGCGGTGACATATTTTGAGCCCGCACACGCCAGGAAGGTGTTTCCTTGCTTCGATGAGCCCTCATTTAAAGCGTCCTTCACCATATCTTTAATTCATGACCCTGGGCCGTATTACGCCCTCTCCAACATGCCCCGGGCCCGTCTGATGACCAGACAAGATGGACTTGTGGAAGAACATTTTGCACCAAGCGTAAACATGAGCTCGTACCTCGTGGCTTTCGCGTTACTGGACTTCAAATATAAGGAGAGCAAGACGGACTCGGGAGTGGTGGTAAGTTAGTGTGTGGCTTGTCAAGGCTGGTCCACTTATAAAGTGGACCCCTCCCCGCCCCTCCCCCGCTTTACTTAAGGCCATCTTGTCGTTGGGACCATTTCTTCAGGAAATAAAGCACTCCACACAGGGCCCTCGCATCACTTTTGAAAAAAAAAAGTATAGCAAAAGAATGATTCCCTTTGCTGGTAAATCGTGCCTATACCGCGAGGGGAAGCCATTTTGAATACAGTAATTTAGGCTCGGACATCTATCACGAGGAATGGCCAAGTTGTAAGTTAAGGAAATCCGTAAAATTTTCGACACACACCTAGAACAATTACTTGGGCTTCCCACAGGGAGACCAAGTTGAAAATTGCCCTTCGTTTTTTTTTGTTTTTTTTTTTCCTCATCGCCGTCTGGGCCTTAAAACGCATGCGCAGGTAATCTTGTCGCTGCGTGGGTTTGCAAGGGTCGGACACTTATTTAGTCGCCGATTTTCGCGTTTTCCGAAGGAAAACACAACTTTTCGAAGTGGTACATCGAAAGAAGAACTACTAAGGAATACCCAACAGTTTCGATAGCGGAAATCCGAGGAATAACGGCGAAGAAACTGTGCTTCGAGTACAAATTGTTGTTTTATCCAGGCGACGAGTTAGCGGACTTTCTACGAGATTTTTGAGTACTTCTGGGAATTCAACGAAAAATTACAGGTTTGATCGTGAATTTGTACTGAAATACTATTCTAATTGACCGATTCTTTATATTCTGAACAGTTTTTGCGAAAATTTAAAAAACGTGCCACGCACGGGTTGATAAATTCGCTTCGAAATGTACTGGTAGTTCTTCAAATCGCTTTCCCGTCTCTCGTTTGGCATTTAGAATTATAAGCGTTTCTTTCTTAGGCGTAATCAAAGACTTTTCTGAATAAATTTTTCCTTTAGGAAAGCATTCTGTCTGTTTTTCTTTCTAGTTTAATTGACAAAACGTGAAAACTGCGTAATGTTGCGTAAACAAACACATGCACTCGAGACGGATCAAATTTTGCCTATGTGACGCGGGACAAATTTCATCGATTAATGGGTTAAAGATACTGATAAAGAGAAATTCCCGCGAAACACCAATTTCAATCAGAATTCCCTTTTTTCGAAAAACAAAAACTTTTGCGAGGGGGGAGGGGGGGGGGAGGGTGAAGCCAACACAAGATATCCCTGCCCGCTTTGCTAAATCCTGTTGGCCAGATAGATGCAAATTTAGACCAGGAATATACATTGCTTCCAATATACTTGCTTGTACTATGCTTGAGCTGTTAAACAATCGACAAATGACAACTGAGATTTTATCACGTCAACTTTCTGGCGTTTACAGCTGGATATGCCAGGAAAGAAGCCCCCGAGAAGCCAAAGTTCACGCACATATGCGTCTCGTTGAAATGAGATTCCGAAGGAAACTCAGTCCCAATCCTAGGCTCGATTTCCGCCGTCTCCCGGGTCCGGTCTGTGGCTGGTAATCGAGCCTATCCCAATCCTCACGTTAGTCGACCACGCGTAAATTATTCAAAATGGCCGCCGATCACCAGAATTAAAAGCGTAAATTCTAAAATCTAGAATAATTGATGTGAGAGCCCCCGGTGTGTCACCCTGTGAACTGACTATTATGACCCGCGTGGGATGTGTGAACGGGAATTCATCGTGCCTTGATCCCGGCCGAACCTTCGACCGTACAAAATATAAAGGGAAAGTACTAGGCTGGCCAAATCTAAAGGAGAGGAGAGATAAGCATAAAGCCTTTATGACCGTAATGGTTTATCGGCCCATACATTTATACTGTAATTTGTAATTCGTTTAGGTAATGTATTATTTTGTTAGCGCACCGGCCTTTGTATAAACCAAAACAACGATGGTTAATTTTTACGCGGGATGCCCTGGGGCAGACCGCGTCAAGGTTTCGCGGTCGAGTATCTCTCTCTTCTTCTTCTTCTTCTTCTTCTTCTTCTTCTTCTTCTTCTTCTCCTCGTCCGCGTCCTCCTCCTCCTCCTTCTTGTTCTTGGTTTTTTTTCAAACCTGGATTAAAACCCACATCTCCCCTCGAACAATGTCGAAGGAATACTTTTCTCCTTGGGTAATAAAAATAATTAATCCATCCATCGCTTCATATGTCCGTCCATCTATCTATTTGCCTACCCATTTATCTGCCAGAGAAATAAGAGGAGCATGAAGACTCTTGTATACTGCCCCGTTAAACAAAGTAATTGTCATTACTGCTTATGCTTTTTTGATTGATAGGTTCGTGTCCATGCCCCACCAAGTGACTATGACCGCTTGGATTATGCACTGGAAACTAGTGTCAAGATACTGTCTTATTATGAGAAGCTGTTCGGAGAACCTTTCCCTCTCCCTAAACTTGGTGAGTGGAGCATTTGGATCGAACGTTTCTTTGTAAGTTAACTGAAGTATAAACGTGACAATACGGGTTGACTCTTAACCAGAAAGCCTACGGGCAGGAACAGGAGATGTCCCAACACAGGCTAGTAATTGCGGTTCTTCTTAAATCCTTCTTTCCCTCCTATTTTATCGACCTTTGTCACCAGCCAGCGAAATTCCTAATGATCTGACGAAGTTGCGAGATCGACGAAATTAAAGTTGGAAACATGGTTTTACTAGTGACTGCAATTACCTTGCAATGTAACGCTGTTTCGAAGCAAGTTGTGGACGAATAAGCGAGGCTAAGTGCAAAACTTTCATTTGAAAATTAGTTTTTTAGTTTTGCTTGCAGATGAAAGAAAACTGATTTTTTTCGTGTTAAATTTTCTACGCAGTCCGATCAGCCTGGCAGAAATTTGAGTCATGCCCGAAACCACTCTTTCATGATGAGATTCAAAGCAACTCGGGAATGGTCTCTTTGCGCGTGTAACATCCTCTCTTCGCAACTTGTCTTCGAACGAAGCTCAACGAGAATTCGCGTCGCGGGTTGCAGGAAAAAAACGCTAATCTTCTACTTTCTGCAACTTGCAATGCATTGCTAAGGAGAGCATTGCGTTGTAATCATTGAGCAAAACTGCGCAAAATAATTGCCTCGTACAGTTAGCGCTTTAGTCCTTCTAACCGCGCTGCAGAATACATTGTTAACTCCTCAGCAGAATACATTTAGTTAGCAAAAGGCTCGCAAAGATAAAACAAAAAGTATAAAAACTGGCTGGCAAAAATACTCACTGATATTATTCAACTTTTGAGGGGAATCATCTTTCTTTCTTTTTTTCCAGATTTACTAGCGGTACCGGACTTTCTGATCGGCGCCATGGAAAACTGGGGACTGGTGATGTTCCGGCGAGGCCATCTTGTGTATGATAAGCGCTATTCGTCTAGTGACACCAAGCTGACCATAACTCAGGTCATAGCACATGAGCTGGCACATCAGGTGATATTACACTTCCATCACTTTTTAATAAATGTAAGGTGATAACAGGGTACCCAGGGTGATAACAGGAACACCAGACGGAAAAAAACTTTTGTTAACAATAGGATCACCAAAGCCAAAAAGGTCAAGAAGAAACTGAAGAAGGATTAACGTTCATTATATTACGATTGTCATACAACGCGACGTGTACTAAGATAACACTGAAAAAATTCACATTACACTCGCTCCACGCATCCTACAACACTCGAGTCTTGTAAAAGGTCTGAAGAGTTTTGTGATATTGTAACATGTGGGTTGATTTTCCTTCTTCATATGCTTTATACAACAGAAGTAAAATAAAAAGAAACGATATCTCAAAGCTCTAGTTCAACAGCAGGGTAGCAGTCAAATATTCTGAAGGAACAAACCTTTTTGGGCAATCAGAGTGAGCGCAGCATCTTTCGTTGCTCTTTAGTCGCTCGCGATCTTTCCTATTTTACGAACAAGCGTAACAAATTTACCATCTTTCTTGTACTTTGTTTTCATTTTCATTTCCAGTTACTTATTTCACCACACAAAACCAAAATACGAACGGATGAAAAAAAGGTTTACGTCGAAGGTGGTGAGAAAGCCTTAAGAGAAACAATAGGGCTTATAAAATAAGGCCTCTCATTGTAGTGTTGTTACATAAAAGATTTAGAGACTGTGAGACGGTTGATACAGATCCGTTGATCCGTTTGCAGCAATATTTTCTGGTTTCACCCAACCTAAATGAACGTGTTTTATAAAAATTAACTGATGTCTTCAGGGCCGGGTTGTTCGAAAGCCGATTAACGCTAATCCACGATTAAAAGTTCATCGAGGTTTCATCATCGTTAAAATAGGTTTAAAGGCTAATTTCAAGCTAAAGGTAAAGAAAAGACTTAGTCAAAACTGAGGGCCGACATTTTTTTGGAAGAATCTTTGTTGATTAGCAATTAAACTCGAGTCAAAGTTTGCGTTAATCCAGGATTAACTTAATCGGGCTTTGAACAACTGGGCCCAGACGTTCAGCACCTGAGTCAACCACATCAACATTTTAGCGCTAGCAATAGGAGCTTAAGCGTTAAGGTTTAAGGAAACTCTCCCATGAACTTTATTTTGTCTACCATCAGTTTACATGGTCTTATTATCGTTTTTTGTTTCAGTGGTTTGGTAATCTGGTGACTATGCGATGGTGGAACGATCTGTGGTTAAACGAAGGATTTGCCAGCTTTCTCCAAGATGAATTTGGAGTAAATCATGTGATGAACGGATGGGATATGGTAAAAACGTAATCTTTATTATTATAACGCTTTCACGCGTTCAACAAGCTTCGAACATTTTTAACACTTTCGACAAATATAGAACGAATCTTGAAGTAAAGGCTCAAACCGTTTAAACGGCCCTTGATATTAATTAATTAAAATTAATTAGTTTATTTGTTTATTCATTTTAGCGTGAAGGGGTTGTAGCTACCAGCTGGTTGTCTGCCTTACAAGCAGATTCAGCGTGGTCTTCTCATCCAATCAGTGTGCAGGTTCACAGACCTGAGGACATTGATGATATATTTGACACCATCTCTTATCAAAAGGTAAGCAAACACCGGCTCTGCATGAACCTTGACAGAGGAAGGGCAGGGGTTCATTCGCCCTAAAATTGCGATTTTCAGATGGTTAGTTGAATAGAACTTTCCCTTCCTTTCGCAAGTTTGTAGCTTCTTATACACAGACGTTGTTTGGCTCGCACGTCACGCACTCCTCCCCACGAACGTGGAGAGGATTGCGTGACGTGACGAGCCAAACAACGTCTGCATAAGAGGCTAGCAAGTTTGTCGCTCCAGCAGAAAAACACAAGCACATAATTTCTCTACCGGGAAATGGAGTAACGAGAACGAAGGACGAATGAGGTATACCGGAATTTTGAAAGTTTCTTTCAAAATTTCATTTCTTTTCTATTTGATTTCGCCAAGAATTTTTGGCGTTTCTTGAAGGGGGAAGGGAGGAGACAGGCTGGGGTAGAAGATAAGCCTTTCATATTATACGAAAAGAAGTACCGTTTTGTCCTTATTTTGAGAAGGGATGTGCCGTGTTGTTCTTAATCCTTGCAAGACTACAACTCATAAGAGGGTCTGAATGGGGGGGTCAAAATGTCGGTTGTCGGTTAAAATTTCATTACTTTGTCGGTTGTCGGTTAAGATTTTTGACCTTTGTCGGTTGTCGGTAAATCTCAGTTAATAATTAAAAATGCACGTTAATTATTCACATTTATTATGCAATTTGCCCAAACTCTAGACGGAGTGTAATACTTGTAATAATTCAATATTTGTTTTCACTTAAACCTCGTTAACGCTGTTTTTTAATTTAGCAACGTGCTCATCTACTCCACTTTTGTTTGCAAATCTAGTATACCGATAAAATTCACCAAAGCTTTTATTAGCTTTTATTATAGATGTGAATTTGTTTCCTGTCGACTACGGGGCATCGAAGTAAATCAAGAGAGGTAAATTCTACAAAGAATGGAACACCCACTCTAGCCCCTGGGATAACTAATTTTAATTTGTAAGCTACGGAAGTCTTTTTTCCGAGACGTCCACAAAAACTCACTACACTTATTATTCAACGGCTCTGGTGGCTTTTCTGCGAGGTTTCTTTTTTTTCTCTTTTTTTTTTGCCAAAAATTTGGTTGTCATACGTATCAATCTGCACCGTTAAATGGATTTTTTAACTGGTAGTACCTCTTACATGTCGAGACGCACAAATGCACGAACAGCCCTGCCGGATCGGGTAACACACGCTCTGTTGACAACCTCTGGATGTTCTTCAAAATCATGATCTGATTCCTCGTCATCCGAATCTGTCTCATACTCATCGATTTGTACTTCTCAGTGATCCTCAAACACCTCAGTAACATCCCCTTCGTCCACAAATTGTATGCTGACAACGCGTTGTGCATTTGCTGACGATACAGTGTTTTCTTCAGGATATCGAAGCCTCTCTTCAGTCTCGTCGGTGTGGTGAACGGCGTAGACAGCTGGCGGCAAGGCCCCAGCCTTATCTTTTGTGGTCTCACTCCTAACCGTCCGTTGGCGTACTGGTCTGTAACTCTCTAGCCACTCTTTGATCTGTCCTTCCATCCCTGGTGTTATGTCCTCACTTGGCAAAGGTGTCATGGTAGCTATAGCAGAAAGGGGCATTACCGGATAGTAGGATTTGTCATGTGTGTAGTACTTTGCTGCCCATCTAGATGTGCGCTTCAGAGATTCCTTGCAAATTGTTCCAAAATCCTGGGCATATGTAAGTACCGTAAATGTCTCGTGTTTAAGGTGCGAAACAGCGTGCAAATTTTCCACTACTGTTGTGAGCAACGTTTCGAGCAGCAGATCATCTACAAATTGGGGGTTAATGTCCACCACGTTCTTGTATAGCCTTTCTAAGCCCTTTTTAAAGTGCCCATATCGGAAAATTTTTTATTTTCTTATCTGAATCTAAACATCACCCTAAGAACTTCAGTGAAAAAATTTTTCGATTTGCATAAAACGCGAATTTTTTATGAATTTTATAAGACGTTCAAATTTGCCGCCATTTTGGCCCAGGATTCGCATTAGTCTCCTCTCGGTTTAGCAAGAGCTGTGACGTAGATTCAGGAACACGTGACTTCAGCCTTTCTCTGGATCTCACTGAAAACAAGGCGCGGTATTTCTGCACGTTTCTCGAAAATGCCGGAAAGATGTGTTGCAGCGAGATGTGGAAACATCAAAGACGAAGCAAATGGAATAAGCATGCACAGGATTCCTTTCTTTGGCACTACATGCCCGCAAAGACTGAGGAGGCGAAAGAAATGGATCGATTTTATGCTGGAGCGGAGGAAGATGTGGACGCGCGCCTGGAAAGACCTCGTCCTTGTGCTCGATGCACTTCAATGACGAGGATTTCACAAGGCTGATGAAGTCAGGTTTAAACTTAAAACGTGAACTGAAGTAGGATGACATCGCGTTTGTGTTTATCCTTTAAAACAGCTAAGCGAAAGGAAGACGAAGACCGAGAGACACCTTCGAAGAGGAGCAGGGAAAAGCGAATGGTAAGCTTTCGATGCTGAATATTCACACCCGCTTGTGACATTGTAAGCGTTGTAACCTTCTGAGGTTTATAGTTTGACCTCACTGTTAACTCAGTCGCAAGTTTTATAAAATATAGCGTAATTGTTTTGGTATATATT
Organism: Pavona decussata; assembly: GCF_977016875.1. Classification (NCBI taxonomy): domain Eukaryota; kingdom Metazoa; phylum Cnidaria; class Anthozoa; order Scleractinia; family Agariciidae; genus Pavona; species Pavona decussata. The sequence continues at coordinate 1,659,850 of NW_028145480.1, read as the reverse complement.
CTCATAGATCGTGAGATCCGCGAAGTTTCGTTGAGACCAAGCTCTCAAAAAATACTAGCACAAATGCTACCACTGATGTAAATAGATCGATGCGAGAACGGTCGCACTCGGCGGACACAGAAAACATTGTAAACCACGATGTAGATAAGGTAGATAAACTGCAGCAAGAATTCAACGAGCTCAAACAAATATTGTACACACATGTGTTGCAGAATTCTGCAAACAATAAAAATGTTGAAAAGTATAACAGCTTTATCTCTGAAAACCTAACCACCACAACGGGGGTTCAAAATAAAAAAGGGCACAAAACAAATAACAAGCGCAAAGAGCGCAGAAAAAAATTGGCAAAAAAATGGATTGAGATACAAAGAGAAAAACACGAGAAATTCATGAAGAATTTTTCAAACAAACAACTTAGCGACAGCCTGTTAGCGTTATTTCTAAAGGGCTCAAATTTGTCCCGACACCGGTGACAGACACGAATTACATTAGACGCCAACTCTTGTTAGACTTCGAACATTTCGCAAGACGTATGCGCCTCAAAGATACAATGGATTTTGTAAACTGTGGGACAGTGACAAAAAGGAAATTAACCTGTTCATTGGACAAGCTAACAACTTCCATCCTACAATTAAATTTACGGCCGAAATTTCAGAGAACGAGACAAGCTATTATTATCACAGTTCAACACGTGTCCTTCCTGTAGTTCCGCGAGAACAATGTCGCGCTAGTCAGCGCTTCCCAATTGCCTTCGAGTTCCTTGCAGCAGTAGCACTCGCTGATATTTGCTAGCAGATCACGGCTACAGTTACCACAAGTACATCTACATGGAAAATAATTCGCTCGAATGTTTGTGAGTACTTGGCCATAGTTTTGACAGATGATAATGAAGAGCGCGTATGCAAAATGCAAGGTGAGAACTTTACCATCCACTAACACGCACTCTATTCTCCGAGCGTTTCGTTAAATCTTCCTCGAGTCGTCGCTTCTTCTCTTGTTCCTTGCGATATCTTTTTAGCCATTCTTCGTCTGCTATCGGCTCGTCCGCGTACGGTTCGAGTGTATCATCATCTTCACACGTATAACTTGTTTCGTGGACGCCATCTATCGCCTCGACCTCGACGCTTTCAAATTCGTCCTAGCTGCTTTCTTCAGCGGTTTGCTCACTTTCCGTGTCAGATAAGTTTTCTGCCATGGAATATACTTATTTGGAGCTAAGTTTTTCCTTCCTACCGGTGAATGTGACGATTTTCTTTCTGCCGCGAATGTACTTTGCTGAAGGTCAAGTGAGTGCATAGACTCGAGAGTTCCTGAATGTACGTCACAGACCATGTCACGTGGCCCTATTGTGAGCCCGTCGGCATTCTCATCAGCGGGGCGGGTGGACCGCAATAAAATAGGATTTTAAAGATTTGTAAAATTCATAAAAAATTGGCGTTTCATGCAAATCGAAAAATTTTTTCGCGGACGTTCTTCGTGTAATGTAAAGATTCAGATGAGAAAATAAAAAAAATTCCGCTATGGGCACTTTAAGCAAAGACACAGATACTTGCGTCTTCTGTGATACAGTTCCCTGTGGACCATTGGTTGCAGACGTCTCGCTCAACTGGTAGCGTTCTTTCACCTTACTCACAGTGTCTTTTACATAGCTGTCAATCTTTGTCACGTTCTCTTTTGCTTGTTTCAAGGACACTCCGTCTGGTTTCATACCCTTAGAATGAATTCCAAAGGTATCGTAAAGGGAGCCAAGAATCCCCAGAAAAGATACCGTTTCTGAGAGGCTCGTCACTATCTTCAGTTTTCCAGCGGAAACATCTGTAACAAACAAGTTCTTGTCTACAGAGCACATCCCTTCGATTTGTTTGAATGAGCATGAGTCTTGTGTCCCATCGGAAGAACTGTTGTGGCCACTTCCTACCAAAGTCCTAACCGATTTATCATCAGGGTTGTATTGCATAACCTTTCCCGCCTTTGTATCCGTGTAAACTACCCTCCCGTTCAAGTTGCTCACTGCTACTTTCATCCGATATTAAATTTGGAAGTTCAAGCTGCCATTGCCCATCCGTCACAATTGCAAAATTTTCGCATTTGCCCGCAGGCGATTTCGCCAGGCGAAATAACTTTAACGAAAATCTGCCAATTCCATATTGATGTGCCTGCTCCTTTAGTCCTAAAAACTCCGTAAGATGTCTTTTTAGTTCAGATACTCCTCTATGAGCTTCTTTGTCTACTGGGACCCTGCTTCGATGACGTTCGATGGCGACTTCTTCACCTTTTCGAAAAAATCTCACGATGACTTTAGCAATCCCAGTCATGACCCGACCGCATGAACAAACAACGAGCAATAAAAAGGCAACAGCGGGGCGTCTCGCCGGCTCGATTGTGATCCGCTGTCCTTGAAATGAGACAGCAGGGCGTCTTGTCAGCCCGATTACGAGCCGCTGTTCTAGAAATGAGCCCACGCTGCTCACCGAAAAGAAGGATCCCGTGGATTTAAAGTAATTTGAAGACGAGAAATTCTATAATTCGGCTAAATTTGGAATTAATGTGGTTACGTCGGGTGAAAAAGGATTTTCTGAGCTAGAAATCATCAAAATGCTGTTCTTTCTGAATACAAACATCCCTATCACGTCTGACCATGTCGGCTGTCGGTTAGAATTTATTTGTCGCTAGTCGGTAATTTTTTCCCCGTTTCGTCGGTAGTCAGTAATTTTTTACGCCCTTTGTCGCTAGTCGGTCAACCCCATTCACACCCTCTCATAAGACTAGCCATTAATGAGGTATTCTCACTGTAGCCAACGCACCGGTAGATTTATTGAAACATCCTTGACAGTTCCCTCAAACTGTAATTAACACGAAATCGTAACTAGTGGTTTCTAGAACAAAAGAAAAAAACACGCTGACGCTAACCATTGATTACAAGATGACAATGCGAGCGAAAGGCAATAAAACAACAATACGAAAGACAAACGGCGAAATGACAATATGAACGTACCTGGCAGTTTGGATACATGGAAAACAACAAGAGAAATTGACATGAAGACGATCTGCTTAACATAACCAAATTTTGGCGCGAATGAAATATTTAAATAGTTCCACGAGGGGACTGGCACTAAGCGCCTACGCGAGTGTACCGCTGAACAATTGCCTCTGATGTTGCAACATTCACATTATATAGGCATCATGTTAAAGGTACTAAGGAACTTCGGCAACGACAATACCACAAAACAAAAGGTTTAATGAGCAAAAAGAATCCCTTTGCCCGTGGGTTTTAAATTTTGGTACATTTTTTGCCGTCATCTGCAAAACAACAACGTGAGATGACCAAATTCAAGGTTTTGTGGGGATCGTGAACATACGACATTATCAGTGAATTGGTAACAAATTGTTGGGGGAACTTAAGCTTGCAATAGATCAGTTTTCCATCCGGGGATGGAAATACTCCTCGTTGTTTCTTGAATGTCATGTAGCAAAGACAGAACGCAGCATCAGCATTGAGACAGATGACGGAAATTTGCAAATCCACTTTCAATGCCTTGTTTTTTTATTTTTAGGGAGCCATGATCATTCGAATGCTAAAAAACTTTCTTGGTGAGGAAAAGTTCATGAATGGAATAAAGGTAACTTTCTAATGATACCCTACTGTGATTTTTGGAAGAGTGACCCTTATATTCTCAAAGCATATGGTTGTGTTTATATTCGGGTAAGCAGGAGATCTTTCACTGAGGGATCGCAGCTTTCTTATATATATCAAGGAAGTAACTCGCTAGAGCGTCACTGCGTTAACGCTGAAGTTCAAAACGATAACAATCGACTACGTTTTATACTGCCGTCAATCATAGAAGGTCTAGCTGATAGCTGAGAGTTGGCCAAAATTTACACTGGTAGCTGGGAAATGCCGCAGTTTAAAATGATACCTGGGGGGCAGAAGCCTGTAAACTATGATAGCTAAGACGGTGGCTAAAATTGTAAGTGAGAGATGACTATAATGACCGAAAATTTCACTGATAACTGAGATTCCTTCACCACCATTAAGAACAAAGTTTATTGGATCGAAATTAACCAATCACAATTACCAGGCAATTAAGGCGGGGGTTCACCTGAAAGCCGTTTTCACGCCGCTTAAAATCGGTCAAATGGAAATATCTTGTTCGCATTTCAAGCTATACAAAAACCCTCCATTCATTACTCAAATCAATGTTTTGGGGTTTTTTATGAATTTTTGGGTGATTTTCAGGTATATTTGGAAGGAAATAATTTTTCTTGAAGGATTGGTAAAATTATAGGAAATAAGAAATGTTGAAGATTTAGGGATGTTTTAAAATTAGAATTTGTAGTTAATAATTAATTGACGGACACCAAGGTTAGTCTACTAGAAACCTGGGGTGCTCTTGCGTGGGTATCAACTGTCTGTTAGTGTTCCAAAAATCATTTTCTTTCTTCTATCCATTCTTAAAACCTCTTCAAATCTCACTCAAATTCAGGTAGAGCCCCGCCTTAACGCACGTAACCCTCGTTACCAGGACCTCTCTACCTTTCGCCCCTAAAGCGAGATGTCAACCGGAAGAAGGAAGTCCATGAGAACTTCCGGTAAACCTTTTTTCCTGAGACGTTCGCCAAATAAAGATAACTGACGGCAGCTTAAAACACAACCGCTTATTTTCTGTTTCCAGCTCTACATACAGAAGCACAAATTCGGAAACGCTAATGCGGAGGAGTTGTGGGAGGCCATTGGCGAGGTAACAGTTATTTGCCTTTACAAAATGAGGCCATTTAGGTACCACCTTTCAATGCGCGCCCTCTTTCTCAAAATTACAACATGTTTTATAAGTAGCTTTCGCTTCTTCGGTGAGCTAAGTATTCTCTGCTCCATGTAGCAACTCCGTCGACACTGGGGTTGCTGTTTGGTTCAAAGACCTCCGCTCCCCCCCCCCCCCCCCACCCCACCACATCCCACATCGTTCGGAGTGGTACATATCTGGCACATATATGGACCCTGATTCAATTGATGAGGATGTTTACACACTAAAAACATCATTAAACGTCACCATGTGATAGTAAAAGATTGCCATGATCGACGTTTCCCTGTCAACACCTAGTAAAAATGCATTTAGATTAGAAGGTTTCGCTTTCAAACGTAGAGGACATTTTTGTCCATATCTGCAAGTAGACCTGCACCTTTAAAATACCTTATTTTAACTGGACCCTGATAACCTGCAGCTGCACTGGGCCGGGAGCATTATTCTGTTGTTCGTTGTTTTGTCCTCTCGACCAACCGTGTAAGACGTTGCAAACAGTGCAGGTCGTCACACACTAGCAAGGCGTTTATTGCGTTATTAAATTTCCTTTTTTTATGTCTTCAGGCAAATGGAAATACCGATGTGAAAGGAATAATGAACGTCTGGACCGGCCAGAAGGGCTTCCCGATCATCAATATCCGAAAGCAAGGAGATGTGTTCATCACCGAACAGGAAGATTTCCTCGATAAAATCAGTTTAAAACAAGACAAGCGGGCAGTTTCGTCAAAAAGGTAATGAGACGGAAACTAAATTGCTCACTGACATTTTTCCCCAAAATTTCACAAGAAATAAGATGATGTACGTAATTGCTTGTTTGTCTTGCTGTTTAATCTTTCTCTGCTTGACGTAATTAAGTAATTAAAGGGACACAGTCACCCGGTGCACATGCGCATTAGATATCATTTCTTAGCTGATTTGCATATCGCACTTCATCCGCAAGTCTCGCACCGAGAAGCGCATCCTTTGAAAAATCTAAACAAGCCTTGTGGAGTCGAAGTGTTTGCCAGTCAAAATTCAGTATTATAGTGATTATAGACCTAATGTCATATTAGAACACTCATTTTCTTGCTACCATGGAAAATTTACTGATGGACGTCTCCAGGGAAAGCCAAACGTCAACGAATACCTTTGAAGTCGAAGAATCATTTAATTGTTTATTTCGATATCCGGTCGAGTGAAAAATTATCGTAGCTGTTTCTACGTTTCACAGTGTTTGCATAAGAAGCAAATTGAGTTTAAATATTAGAGAATATGTCAATTTTAAAACGTGGCGAATCGCCTGAACTGCAGTGTAGCGAAACGACTTTGTAGCAAAACTACCGGTAAGCTTTATTTCTGCTTTCAATCGGCATATATTTTGCGTTTATAATTTCGTTTGTACAACTTCTCCGTTATCTAAATTTAGGAACCAAACTCATGTCATTACAAGAACGCTTGCTCGACCCGTAGAAAACAAGGTTCTAAGAGAGGTTTTCCTTGTCGAGGAGATAATCGACTGCGTACCAAAGCTTGTCTTCGCCTGAGCTCCAAACCAAGCGGCTATATATGTGACGCAAAGTTCGAATCGTTTACGAAGATTCCCTCCGCACGAACCTTTCGCCAGGGTGAGAAAATGCGATTTTCCAAATATATATAATGGATATTTGTTTTCCAATGTATTTGATTTACTTTTCTCGTTGTATTGCTCAACGCAGGCGACTTCTTCCGCCCGGCGCCTTCACGTTTCCCATCTCTTCTTTCCATGTTCCGTTGGAGACACGATCCATACTGTATGATAAAATAATACCATAGGATGAGCAAAAGCATACTCAGAAACAGTTTTCCAGTAAAAGATTGAAAATCCAATGAAACACTGGGAAGATTGAAGCGGATTTCTAGATCCATTCGACGCGTACTTTTGATTTCGGGTTGAGGTTAGCCTCCCACGCAGTCGTTTTTAGGGGAATCGTATTTCCTCCTCCCCACAAACGCCTGCTTACCCAAGCGCCACATTCCTTTCCGCCGCTAAGCCAATCACAGTGAACCTTCTAAAATCTGGAAGGTTGACCTTGACCTCAGAACGCCTCTCTCGGGAACAGTGAAAAACATCACAACGGAGACAGAACTTGACCGAGCTTACGTGAGCTTTTAGCACCGTGTGCCCTACGTTCAAAATTTCTCGTGTAAATGCCTATTAACTGACTGCAATAAAAAAAATTCGTGACGGGAAATAGCGATATTTTCGTAAATTTGCCGACTGGTTACGCAAAGTCGCTTTAATATTTATCAAGCTTTGCCTTCAATCTTGTCGACCTTGTCGATGTGGAGGAAACCGAAATATTACCCGATATGTCGGTAAACTTTAAAGATTTTGCAGTTGAAACTCGCTTTGTTGTTGCAATTTGTTTCACAAGAAGCGCTTGTATTCACATTCGATATTTGTTTTGTGTTTCAGCCATGACCAGCCATTCCAGTAGCGAAAAAATATATATATATTCCAACTTAACTCCCGCATCTCTCAAGACTGTATTAAACAGAGACTGTAGACACTGTACAAAGCTCGCGGGAAACGGAAGCGACCATTGTAACCAGCAATTTGATTTGATGTCATTAAACAATATCTCGATGGTAATTGGCTAGGATGCTCGGGGAGTAAAACAATGGGAAAGGAATGTGGCGCTTGGGTAAGCAGGCGTTTGTGGGGAGGAGGTAATACGATTCCCCTAAAAACGACTGCGTGGGAGGCTATACGATTCCCCTAAAAACGACTGCGTGGGAGGCTAGGTTGAGGTGGACGTTTTTCAAAATTGACAAAACTAGTGTCCAGGTCATCGCGGTCACAAAGGTGACTGTGTACCTTTAGGTATAGCCTGCGTAGCAGTCGTTTCCGTTTCCTTCAAGCCAAGCGGTGCAAGCTCGCGAGGGCATTGGGAAAAAAGGAGCAAAAAAGTAGGAGCGGGGGGGGAGGGGCCCCTCCCCCCTGCTCCTACTTTTTTGCTCCTTTTTGCTCAATGCCCTCGCGCGCTTGCCCCGCTTGGCTTGAAGGAAACGGAAACGACTGCTACGCAGGCTACTTTAAGTATGATTAGAATTGTCCTTTGATGCATTGCGAAACCTTAATCACGTCATGTATGTCGTTAATTGTGTCTCAGGCATTGACATAAGATGCTCGATAGTAAGGAATGATTATTTTTAGCCCTCTAAAAAATAATTATGCATGTGTTTGATTACCCGTGGAGGTTTCGTTTGTTGTTCGTTTGCTTTGCACAGGTTTCGCGTTTGCTAAGCTTTGTAGCTAGCTTAACTTGCCTTAACTGTTCAGTGTAAAACATGTCTTTGCTTCGATCAGTCATGACGAAGAGAAAAAAAACCAATCGTTCCTTGTCCCTTGATATCTGTCAGTCGTGACACGTAAATCTGTTTTTTGTTTTTTGTTTTTCATTGTTTCCTTAGGAAATCATGGTTTGTTCCTGTGTCATACATTACGCAGTTTCATCCAAAACCACGCTGGATTTCAATACCACAAAACAGCAGTAAGTTTATGTATTTAAATAATGTTGAAATAAAAGGAAAATGAGTTTCATCTTCGATTTGATTACATCGGCAAGTAGGGTAAAGACGTTAATCTCTGGAAAGTCGATTATATCTCAATAATAGGCCACTCCCGAGTTGCTGTAAAGCTCATTGTGACAGCAGGGCTAAGTGCAATGCTTTTCATGTGAAAATTAGATTTGTTTGCCTATGAATGAAAACTAATTTTCATTTTAAAAACCTTGCACTTAAGTTCGCTTTCGTAATGGGGTTCAAAGCAACTTGGAAATGGCCAATTAATCTGTGGCTTCACTCGTAACGCATAATCTAATGCCTGGTAAGGTAGCTCTGAACTGTATAAAAACAACTCATCGTCTTTGATTATATTTTCTGTCTTGATAGAATGGTACGCAATAAAAGGCGTGTCCACAGATTCCTGGATAATGGCGAATGTTAACGCCACGGGATTCTTTATGGTGAACTACGACCAAGAAAACTGGAGAAAGCTTGCAGCGCAGCTCAGAATAGGTCACCAGGTAGATATTTATCGTATTCAGAACGTTTCATTCTCAACAGTCCTGACACTCACAGCACTGAAAATTCTCAAAAAATTGAAGACCCTGGAAAACGAGCAGTGCCTCATGAAAGTTCTGGGTTTACACTTTACACTTAATTATTATTAACAAGTGTCATTTACATAAGGTCCATTTCCGCCCGCAAATAGCAGGTGCTAGTCGAGGCGGGCGGAGATAAGGGGTACAGCAGTCATTCAATTCTGCTCGGTAGCTTGCATTTGAATGGTCACGCTTGAGGATTTCATCCATCCACTTGAAAAATCAAAACCACAAAGTACAGGATTAACAACAACACCAGAGAAAAGTACTGCTCACTAGCTTTCATTTGAATGGTTAAACTCAATTGCTGATTGGTCGCTGATTTGCATTCCAGCGCAGTTACTTGAGTGCAATTTATCCGGAGATTACCAAAGTTTACCAAACATTTTGGTAAGAAAACCAAGATATACCGAACAATTCAGCAATAGTTGGGTTAATTATTATGTTCTTGTATATTATTTATGAATTTCTTAAAGGTGTTCACTCCATCTGATCGAGCTGGCTTGATTCACGACGTTTTCACCCTTTCTTGGTGAGTTATATTCACCTTCACATAAATTACTTCAAGTTAATATCGTGTTTGACTGACCGTGTTACGGAATAAGAATAAACGAAATGAGTTAAGACGTTTGCTTACGCACGATCATTAGCTGCCGTGATTACAAAAACCGCTTGTATGCGAGCTATTTTTAGTAACCTTATTGTATGCATTCTTGTTCCGAAGTACGGCCAACTGGGGCACTCAAACATTTTGGCGCAAAAACACAATGAACCAGTTAGAACTAGATGCAAATGTATGCAGTCGGTGCGAAAGGTGACAAATGATGCAACAAGTGCCAAGCACCGGAAAACATGTCGCCGGTGTCAAGCGCGGGAAAACATGTGACCGGTGTCAAGCGCGGGAAAACATGTTACCGGTATCAAGCGCGGGAAAACATGTGACCGGTGTCAAGGGCGGGAAAACATGCGACCGTTGTCAAGGGCGGGGGAAACATGTTACCGGTATCAAGCGCGGGAAAATATGTTACCGGTGTCAAGCGCGGGAAAACATGTTACCGGTGTCAAGCGCGGGAAAACATGTTACCGGTGTCAAGCGCGGGGAAAACATGTGACCGGTGTCAAGCGCGGGAAAACATGTGACCGGTGTCAAGCGCGGGAAAACATGTGACCGGTATCAAGCGCAGGAAAACATGTGACCGGTGTCAAGGGCGGGAAAACATGTGACCGTTGTCAAGGGCGGGGGAAACATGTTACCGGTATCAAGCGCGGGAAAATATGTTACCGGTGTCAAGCACGGGGAAAACATGTTACCGGTGTCAAGCGCGGGAAAACATGTTACCGGTGTCAAGCGCGAAGGAAACATGTTACCGGTATCAAGCGCGGGAAAATATGCTACCGGTGTCAAGCGCAGGAAAACATGTTACCGGTGTCAAGCGCGGGAAAACATGTTACCGGTGTCAAGCGCGGGGAAAACATGTGACCGGTGTCAAGCGCGGGAAAACATGTGACCGGTGTCAAGGGCGGGAAAACATGTGACCGATGTCAAGCGCGGGAAAACATGTTACCGGTGTCGAGTGCGGGGAAAACATGTGACCGATGTCAAGCGCGGGAAAACATGTGACCAGTGTCAAGCGCGGGAAAACATGTGACCGGTGTCGAGCGCGGGAAAACATGTGACCGGTGTCAAGGGCGGGAAAACATGTGACCGTTGTCAAGCGCGGGAAAACATGTGACCGGTGTCAAGCGCGGGAAAACATGTGACCGGTGTCGAGCGCGGGAAAACATGTGACCGGTGTCAAGGGCGGGAAAACATGTGACCGTTGTCAAGCGCGGGAAAACATGTGACCGATGTCAAGCGCGGGAAAATATGTTACCGGTGTCAAGCGCGGGAAAACATGTGACCGGTGTCAAGCGCGGGAAAACATGTTACCGGTATCAAGCGCGGGAAAACATGTGACCGGTGTTGAGCGCGGGAAAACATGTGACCGGTGTCAAGGGCGGGAAAACATGCGACCGTTGTCAAGGGCGGGGGAAACATGTTACCGGTATCAAGCGCGGGAAAATATGTTACCGGTGTCAAGCGCGGGAAAACATGTTACCAGTGTCAAGCGCAGGAAAACATGTTATCGGTGTCAAGCGCGGGGAAAACATGTGACCGGTGTCAAGCGCGGGAAAACATGTGACCGGTGTCAAGCGCGGGAAAACATGTGACCGGTATCAAGCGCGGGAAAACATGTGACCGGTGTCAAGGGCGGGAAAACATGTGACCGTTGTCAAGGGCGGGGAAAACATGTTACCGGTATCAAGCGCGGGAAAATATGTTACCGGTGTCAAGCGCGGGGAAAACATGTTACCGGTGTCAAGCGCGGGAAAACATGTTACCGGTGTCAAGCGCGAAGGAAACATGTTACCGGTATCAAGCGCGGGAAAATATGTTACCGGTGTCAAGCGCGGGAAAACATGTTACCGGTGTCAAGCGCGGGAAAACATGTTACCGGTGTCAAGCGCGGGGAAAACATGTGACCGGTGTCAAGCGCGGGAAAACATGTGACCGGTGTCAAGCGCGAGAAAACATGTGACCGGTGTCGAGCGCGGGAAAACATGTGACCGGTGTCAAGGGCGGGAAAACATGTGACCGTTGTCAAGCGCGGGAAAACATGTGACCGATGTCAAGCGCGGGAAAACATGTTACCGGTGTCGAGCGCGGGGAAAACATGTGACCGGTGTCAAGCGCGGGAAAACATGTGACCGGTGTCAAGGGCGGGAAAACATGTGACCGTTGTCAAGCGCGGGAAAACATGTGACCGGTGTCAAGCGCGGGAAAACATGTGACCGGTGTCGAGCGCGGGAAAACATGTGACCGGTGTCAAGGGCGGGAAAACATGTGACCGTTGTCAAGCGCGGGAAAACATGTGACCGATGTCAAGCGCGGGAAAATATGTTACCGGTGTCAAGCGCGGGAAAACATGTGACCGGTGTCAAGCGCGGGAAAACATGTTACCGGTATCAAGCGCGGGAAAACATGTGACCGGTGTTGAGCGCGGGAAAACATGTGACCGGTGTCAAGGGCGGGAAAACATGCGACCGTTGTCAAGGGCGGGGGAAACATGTTACCGGTATCAAGCGCGGGAAAATATGTTACCGGTGTCAAGCGCGGGAAAACATGTTACCAGTGTCAAGCGCAGGAAAACATGTTATCGGTGTCAAGCGCGGGGAAAACATGTGACCGGTGTCAAGCGCGGGAAAACATGTGACCGGTGTCAAGCGCGGGAAAACATGTGACCGGTATCAAGCGCGGGAAAACATGTGACCGGTGTCAAGGGCGGGAAAACATGTGACCGTTGTCAAGGGCGGGGAAAACATGTTACCGGTATCAAGCGCGGGAAAATATGTTACCGGTGTCAAGCGCGGGGAAAACATGTTACCGGTGTCAAGCGCGGGAAAACATGTTACCGGTGTCAAGCGCGAAGGAAACATGTTACCGGTATCAAGCGCGGGAAAATATGTTACCGGTGTCAAGCGCGGGAAAACATGTTACCGGTGTCAAGCGCGGGAAAACATGTTACCGGTGTCAAGCGCGGGGAAAACATGTGACCGGTGTCAAGCGCGGGAAAACATGTGACCGGTGTCAAGCGCGAGAAAACATGTGACCGGTGTCGAGCGCGGGAAAACATGTGACCGGTGTCAAGGGCGGGAAAACATGTGACCGTTGTCAAGCGCGGGAAAACATGTGACCGATGTCAAGCGCGGGAAAACATGTTACCGGTGTCGAGCGCGGGGAAAACATGTGACCGGTGTCAAGCGCGGGAAAACATGTGACCGGTGTCAAGCGCGGGAAAACTTGTAACCAGCTAGTGTTAAGCGTGAGAAAGCACTCAAACAGCGCGGAAAAACTCGTAACTGCCAAAATTGGTTTAATTTTGTTTTGCTCCTTTTTTCATGAAAAAGAGCTACTTTGAATACTCAGTCCATGATAATTATAGTGTGTGTTTTGTTCTTTCTCAGTCAAGGCCTATTAGATCCCATCTTGGCCTTAAACCTGTCAAGGTACCTTGTACAAGAATTACACCCACTTCCTTGGTCCGTGGCGAGAAAAATGATGAAACGTCTCACGGGAGTGTTCAGTAAACCTCACAGAGTCCTGTACCAGGTACCTTCCATTATTCTTTCGAGCAAGTAGGGTAATTTTATATTTTGGCTAGAGTGTGTTCTGTTTCTTGTTTGGCTTTCATGTACCCGGCTGTTTTTTTAGCGAGCCGCAAAGAATCAGATCCCACAGAAATCTAGTCCACTGTAGAAATCGCCACAACAATGTCACAAATTCCACACTTTTATCCTGCTAAGTAAGTCAGTTTATAAACATTATGAATGTCCCTGAATTCTCATAGTATAATTGTGGATTAAAGGTTGTGTAGCCTGCATAATTTATAAATTCAAAATTGAGAAGCTGACCAGCTAAGAATAAGAGTGTGGCTTTAAACTGAGTGTCGTAAATCAAATTGGAAGTAAATACCCGGCCAATCACCTCAGACGCAAGCAGCGAAAATGAACAAATCAGAATTTGAAACAAATCCATGTAACCGGCGCCAAGCGCGGGAAAAGACACGAGTTGACGCGAGCACCAGCACGAGCAAGACACGATTGCATGTCGTTTGGCTTCTCATTGGTTGAGAAAGTGGTGCGAGTTTTGTTAACCAATGACAGAGCGAAGTGAAGCAAACACGAAGCAAACGCGAAATTACTTTGAAAATCTCTCTGATAGTAGACCCCATAGTAGTATTTATATGACTAAAATTGGTGGTGAACCAGTTACCATGATTACATAGCGCATTATTATTTTACCTAACCGCTGTTTTGTTTACAGAAATTTTTATGGGCACTTCAAGATCATCTTATTAACTACCTCGGCACAGAGGACACTGGAACCGAACAGGAAAGGTGCTTCAATATATTACTCATTTAACCGCTGATTTACGGGCTAACCTTTGGCTATAGCTATACCTTTTAAGTAACTGAGCTGAGTAATGTAGTCGCTACGTCACTGGCATGCAGCCAGAAACGTGGGCTCAAGATCACGGGGCTCAAAAATGACTTGAATTTGCGGGAGACTCGCCGAAAAAACAAAGTTTGGTATTCAAGCTAAAAAAGATCGCGGTAATTGGAACCACAAGACTACTGATGTTAGCAACATTGGTAGCTTAAAGAATTTTAATTCTTTTGAAAAAAAGCTCGCCAAACTTCAGGCTCGAAAAGAAAAAAAGGATAATTCAGTATATTTGAGCCCTGGGACGAACCCTGCTGCGCTCAACATATGCCCACAAAATGTAAAAATTACTGATAATATGTTTAACTATGTTTTCTTCTCAGGTCTTTTAGATACGACGTTTTATCCGAAGCTATGAAAGTCGGCCAAAGAAAGGACATCAATGAAATTTTCACTCGCCTGTTTAGCAAGCTAAAGAAAACGTCTCTTGGAAGGTACATTAGCCATAATCGCAACATTCTAAGCCGAATAACATCGTTACCAATCAACTAAAAGACAGCATGCAGCAAAACAAGCTCTACATCTGGTGACTGAAAATCTAAGCTACAAGCCCTGACAAAATGAAGTTGAGACAGACGCAAAACGCGCGCATATTTCTCGTGGAAATGCTTTTCTCTGCGCATTTCCTCACCCAAGCTAACAGTGTAAAAGGGAAGTAAGGGAAGCCGATGCAAGAATGTCCACAATCAAAACTATAATTCAGTTACAAGTATCCGAACACCTGACACCCGTTTTCTTTTTTTTTCCCTTTTTTTTTCTTTTAATGGCTCTTATGGTCAGAGAGTGAAAGGGTCACAGAAGGGCTTTTCATGTAGGCAAGCAAGTTGAGGGGCCCTTTGTTAAGAAAAATCATTCCTCTCTCTTATGTTCACTTCCTGTCCCCAGTCTTCCAAATGTCGGCTCAAACTTCCGGTACCTGGCTTTCTCATTCGGAGTGAACAAATCAAACGAGGAGGACTGGAACTATCTGTGGTCAGTTTACCAGCAGTCTCCTTTTGACGCGGACCGGAAGCACGTGATGAATGTTATTACGTCATTTGACACCGACAGCATCAGAACGAGGTAACTAGCAATAAGAAAATGATTACAAAAGTTGTTTATGGAACACGTAGAACAAAGTGTCTAAGGGCTTATCCAGGCGCCGCTCCACTGATATGCTGAACCCAATTGATTTATTAAGGACAGTGCCTACTAATAAAGAAGTATTTTTGTTTGGTTTATGACTATGCGGGAAAAGCTGATCTTAGCAAGGGCTATTGAAATCCAAAAAGAAATCTGGGGGTAACCACGCATTTTTTAGAGATAATTAAGTAAGCAACAATAAATTATTAACTTTAACTTATTAACTTTGACAATGTCTGCCGCATTGTGCGACATCGTTAACTTTAACAATGTCTGCCGCATTGTGCGACACTGGAGCGGCAGTTGCCTCAGACGCCGCTCCTCTCATGTGCCGAACCTAAAGGATAAGTTACTCATTGTTTTACGGCGCTTGTGATTGGCTCAAAGCCTAATAGCGTGACAAGTCACGCATGAAGTTTTCACCGTGAAAAAAAAGCCAAACGTTACTATGGCTTGATACTCGCGAATCTTATCCGGTTTTGGCTTTCTTCAATTCGTTATGTTTTGCACGGTGCTTCATTTAGAGAGAATTGCTTTGGCATAAATCTGTTTTGTTTCATTTGTTTTTTTACTTGCTGGTTTCCTCCTGACAGGAGATTTAAAATTTACAGCTAAAATTATTCGAAAAGTCATGCAAAATAACTGATCAAGTTTATTTTCTCTTATCCTATTGCTATTTAGCAATGATTAAACTAGATCAGCCAGCCTCGTCCCCAGTAGTCCTTGGCGCGCGCCGGATCGAACGTGACGTCACACGTTTTTCTGATCAGAAAGACGCTGCCAAGCCTCACACAAGCAGCTAAGCTCGCTCGATCAGCCCGATCAGGACTGGGAACGAGGCTGTAGGTCACTGAATCGTCGTCCAGTTTAGGAAAAAAAATGATGGCTTACCACAGAGTTTTCCCTCAACAGAAATCTGCTCCTTAGTTTGGATGAAAGCAAAGTTCGGCCTCAGGACAGCCTGTACTGGATTGAGCAGATTAACAAGGGAGGAGGGAACACTGACCCGAGATGGGAGTTTATTCTGAAACACTGGAAAACCTTTGTAAGAAGGTGAGACACAGAAAAATATATTCTACACCTGCTGGAACTGAGGGTGGTCTTTTACGTAATTGGAGACGGGACCGCCCATTTCTAAGTGGACATTTGAGTGTCAAAGTAAATGGAGCACCTTCTCCTTAGTTATTTTAAGACCCTGAATGTTGGTCCGGCCTGGAATCGAATCCGTGACTAAAGGATAGCTTACTACAGTCCTGTGACCTCCTCCTCAGCACTTCAGTGCTCTACTAACTGAGCCAACCGGCGGCAGCCCAAAAAAGTGCTGAACCTGTGTCAAGCGCGGGAAAGACTGCATGCGTGAAAACTGGTTTCTGATTAGTTAAAAATCCAGTATCACGCCTGTCGAATTTGTGACCCAAGTTTAGAAGTCTGTGTGCGACACCCCTATAAACGACTCTGAGCTCGACTAATTGAAAACCTGTAGGACCTCTTGTATAAGCGCCAATGATACTGAAAAAATGCCTTTTGGTTTTTTCAATCAATTTTTTCAATCAATTTACAGTCGAAGAAAGCCATCACGAGCGTTAAAATGGATTTTCCTCTGTTTGGTTTGGTATAAATTTACCTGGATTTTTGAAAATGATTCCGCTCAAGTCATGCTTTCTTGACACAACGATGCAAATGGTTGCACAGTCTTTTTTTCCCTCTCCTCTCTCTTCATTCTCCACTCCTCCCTCTTTTACATCATTATGAACCTTCTCGGGGCCATCAAACCCATGATTCGGTGTCATTTCACGAAAAGCGCTCAAGTTTTCATCGCCCACCTTTTCAAAAATTCGAGTAGCCATATATATTTAACAATTGTTCGCTCGTGGATATGAGATGATAAATAGCACGCGCCGAGTTGGCGTTAATCCTTTATCCAACAAGTCATGTGCGAGTGTAACAATCGTTTCATAAAAAATAAAAATAATAAATAAATAAATAAATAAATAAAAAACAAGAAATATTCGTAGGTAAATCTATAGCCTGTGAATAGGCTCCAAAATGGGGGTATAGGGCAAAGACAAAAATCGTAATTTCTAATTGTATTTTTCAAAAGGGCCAGAAAACAATTTCACGGCCGTTATTTCTTACTCGTGGTATAATTGCTAATATCCCATGGGCGCTTAGCCAATTTAATCTCTGCCAGTGGAACTGCATTATTTAATGATCCAAATTTAAATAATCACAAACAATTTATGCTTCAGTATAGAATTCCATCTTTTGGATGGATGCTGGACTATCCGGAACCCTGAACTTAAAAATGTTGCCAGTTTTCCTGGATGTATAACCGTGTTTTGCTTTTAAGAAATTTCGTGATGTATACAATGTGTTTCTCGTGTTTACATTAGGTATAGTGGGAGCTATAAGCTTGGAAATCTTGTAAAAGCCGTTGCCGGGAGCTTTCGCACAAAAGAGCAACTTAACATGGTAAGTAAATCTTTTTGTTTTATTGTCGTACTTTTAACGTAACTAACAAAAAGGAAGATTAATCATTGCGTTCTTTGGCAACGGCACAAATCGTCAGCTTGTCGTTTGTTAATGTCAAATTCTAGCCGTTTAGAAACGATTTCTGTTACTTTCGCAGACTATCACTAAGCCACTAAACCTCAGAAAAAAATTTAAGGAATGCTTAGATGTGATCGCTAACGATCGCCAAAGGTCGCTACCTTTATCAAACTGTGAAATCGTCAGCCAACTTATGGAGACCAGGGCCGAGTTGTTCGAAGCCGATTAGCACTTATCCTGGATTAAATGTGAACAAAATTATAAGTTGTCATGGTACTTAGCCTGGATTAGCCCTAATCGTGCCTCGAGCAACTCGGTCCTTACTAAACGTTTCTCGAGCGCCGTTGGCGATCATCGTATTGTACTGTACCACATATAGACTAAATTTGCAGTTTGAATTGAGTAAACATAAACTGAAATTTGCCAAACAATTTCAAGTTACGAATGTTTTGAGCGTTTCGCTCTGACGAAGTTTTGCAACGAAGATTCTGATCACTCTGACGAAGTGCGTCGTTTCCGTTCTAAATACTTTCTCTTCAGCTTGCGATCAACGGCAAGAAGTTAGGTTTTGGACACATGGGAAATCTCGGTGTTGTTTCAAGCCAACACAATTGTTTTTCTCCAGGTTAAAAACACCTTCAAGTCCTTACCTACTGGCGAACTGGCCCTCAGAGCGCAGAGACAAACCCTGGAAAAGATTCGCCGCAATATAGCTGGTACGCCGACCCTACTGAAGACAAATGAGATACGAATGATTCAGTGGTTAAAGGAGTACGGTAGAAATTCTTCATAACGGGAAGTTTGAAGCCGCTACGGAGTGATATCTCTGCCGAACATTACTGATGTAGCTGGGACAAGAGGTTCGTCGTTCGTTTGGGCCACCCTCTGTGTTTTGTCGGCCGTGCCGCTTAAACTCATTGATCTTTTTTTAATCCGCACGTCTTTGCTTGATGATTACATACATACATACATACATACATACATACATACATACATACATACATACATACATACATACATACATACATACATACATACATACATACATACATACATACATACATACATACATACATACATACATACATACATACATAAATACGCACGTACGTACGTACGTACGTACGTACATACATACATACATACATACATACATACATACATACATACATACATACATACATACATACATACTTTATTTATCCTCGAATTTACAGAGTAGATTGATGATTGAGAACTTCTGCCACGGCCACCCTTTGTACATTCCAGCCGGTTGATATAATTTGGCTTTTGAGCCCTCCAGACTTATACCATCTTTCATGGTATGGCTACCAAAAAGTAGCCGTGAAGTGACTTTGCTTTATCTTCACGAACCTTTCTTCTAAACGACAGTCTTCACTCTCGTGGTGGAGACGATTTCGCTATAGAGCTGTTCCTGGAGGTTTCATGAAGCCGCTTTGTCGATGGTTAAGGCCTTGACAAAGTTTCTCGTTATGAAAGCGTCACCCAACTGGTGGTTATTGATCATGATGTAGTGTGTGGCTGGGTGAAGCTTTCACCTGTAGCGCGTGTTTGGCTGAGATCCTATCTTCTTCCTAGCGTTACAGATTTTTGGGAGTTGTCAGAAGATTCAGTGTTTGAGACTACAGATGAACGACCTTGGCTCAACTGTCCCTTCATAAAATTTTCCTATACTCACTGAAAGAAACACTTGTAGTAATTGTTCCAATAACTAACTTCAATCACCATTAAAGCTTTAGTGATGAAGCCTGGAAAGTATATAGTATATCCGAGGCTGTGTCCTTTGTGGTCCGCAAAATGTGATAAGGACGTCA
The DNA here is from genome assembly GCF_977016875.1 of Pavona decussata. Classification (NCBI taxonomy): domain Eukaryota; kingdom Metazoa; phylum Cnidaria; class Anthozoa; order Scleractinia; family Agariciidae; genus Pavona; species Pavona decussata. The sequence goes on along the minus strand of NW_028145480.1, from coordinate 1,640,376 downwards.
CGTGACGTAACAATTACCTCAGCAGTCATCTTGGATCCGCCATCTTAGATTCGAGAAAACATCAGGAGATAGTCATAATTTACTCAAAAAAATTGTTAACTTTTGCATTTGAGTTCTTCTATGATCATACTTACTGATGTACGTGATCGATAGAAATTACTGATTTCATTTATCAATAAAATTATTTTTTGGAAGCATTTCAGTTTTTTAATGGAGGGTTTCTAAGGGTGGCGCTATAAGGATGATGGGACGGAATATTTTCGATTTTTTTTCTAAGTTGTGCAGATTGTAAATATTTAAGATATTGATTAATGTGTGCATAAAATTCCAAAGTATGAGCATTCTATTGAGCACTAATTACTTCAGTATTGTTTTTTATTCTTCGCTACATATGTCTCTATCTAACTTTTCAGGAGCTTAAATTCAAATATGTGACCATTCAAATACCAAGCTAATAAGCTATTCTTTTCTGTGGGACTGTTTGTTATGCTGTATAAGTTGGTTGCAACTTTCCAGTCTGTGGATGAAATCGAGAAATGTGACCATATGCATATAAATGAAACCTATTGGGCAATACTTTACTGAATGTCTGTGATGCTGCTTATTATGCTACACAAAGTGCTTCTAACGTTTGAGTCTGTGGATGAAATCCTCGAATGTAATCTGAGTCATTTGAAAGCTACTGCGAGAGACGTTCCTTTTGGTACTATCCGTTTTAAAATTTATTCCAATTTTAGAAAATTTAACAGATTTATTTTAATTATATTTACACCGTCGCGCTCACCATATGTTACGAAACCAATTATCTGATTACGTTTTTACCTTTTCTTTGGATTAGATGAAGCAAATTAATAATACACAAACAATCGGCAAACACGGGAATAAAGCATTAAATCTTTACTTTGAAGTCTCTTACAGTTTTAAACTCAAACACTTTACTTAAAACATTTGGACGCAAAGCGATTTCTAAAGTATTCATGTCCAGCTATAAATTAGTATCTACCTACAGATGCTGTTAAATTAATGTCAGTTTTAGCTTCAATCTGGAATCGGTTATATTGTCTAAAAAAATTATGCATGCACTTAGCCTTAAAACAAGAAATTTCTAATTAAAAATTGCCACGGCAGTTTTTAAGTCATCTTTCTTTCTTTCTGCAGAATTGTCTATTTCTGCTGTACATTAGCAAAGCTGAAATGTTGAAGTCTGCGTTCAGCTACCAGAAGTCAGAACCGCTTGGTTTTGCTACTTCTTTCATGTGATATATTACTCAAACCGTTTCACGCCCAAACTGGACAAAATTCCATATGAGTTCTGAGTCTTGTTTGAGAACGAATTCTTGCGTATCTTGAGTAGATGGCCCTAAATTTGAGTCTAAGCATAGTTTAACGTCTACATCCATCAGTAACTATATGCTTAGTGCTTGCAGTCAACTCTCAAAAGTTCTCATTCGGCGCAGTTTCTTATTCCTCGTCTACAATACATTGTGTTGCCATCTTGCTTCCTTTTACAATCACAGGATCAAGGAAGCCATCTTTGATTTTATCAATGGGCGCTCCGCTCTGGATTAAGAGTTCCGCGCATTCAAAATTCCCACTGATAACGGCGGCTTCCAACGGCGTAAAACCCTCAGAGCACTCCAGAGTCAAATTCGCGCCATTTTCGATCAACATCTGCGCGCATTCCACGAAACCTTCCGAAGCGGCTTCGTGAATCGGCAGCCTTCCGATCGAGTTCGCTTGATTCACGTTCACATTCCCCTCTCGTAGTATCTTCGCTAATTCCTCCGTGTTATTTTCCATGACTGCTGAAAGCAGCAAAATCTCCGGACAGAAGGATACTGCCCTTGCGGGCCTCTGGCTTTCTTCGACGGCCGAGAAAATCGGCATAGTTTGATACCTTCTCCGCACTGCGCCTTCGACATTTCGTCTGCTTCGCACGATGGCTTGTGTCAGTTCTTCGCCTGCAGAAACTTTTCTCGCAATTGGTTGGGCTTCAGGTTTTGGACTAGCTTCTTCCGTTTTCGTTAGGACTTCGTCCGGACAAGAACACTTTCTCTTCTTCATCTGTCCCCGGAAAGAGACTTTTCCTTTGATTACTTTCATGGTAGTTTTGTTCAGTGTTTCTGTAGATCTTTTAAAACTTATGATCGCTTTTCGTGTCTAAACAAACGAACTTAGTCGTTTTGGTTGTGTTAACAGCCAAAGGCAGAACTTTTTGCTGGGCAAGTGCTTCAAGAGAACCAAGCGACGACTTTTGTGGAGTTAATACATTGAGTACAATAAGAACTTCAAGAGAATATGCAACACCCTTTACAAGTAAACCAATTATGAGAAGTATTTAGAAACAACAATCGAATACACTATCGTTTGTACTTCGCTGAGTGCGCTAGAGCTCAAACAATTGCACGGGAAGAAAAGAGCAACGGGCGGTCGAAGAAAGTTCGATAATTTACGTCTCATTTGGATCCATCTCTTTGTGCAGCCATGCGCAGAACAATGCACTCCATATTGGGAGCAAGACGGATTGGCGCGTGCCCCGCTGCGAGCTGAACAACCCAGAAGACTTGAGTTTTAAAATAGTCATTCACAAAAAAGGAAACTATTTGTATTTTTAACACAAGATGTAAACAGCACTGGTAATTGAGAACTAATAAACACTTGCGCGCTTTTGTCTTCTGGGCCGCAAAATGTTCTCCAAGCTTTGTTGCGGACTGAGGGTCATCATTTGCGGTGATGAAATCATTCATCGGTTTGTTCATTACAGGTCTTTTGGCAGTGCGTTCACTTTCCGACAGGACGCAGTGTGTTGTTTGGCACAGATTAATTAATATCATTAATCTTTGTAGAGAATGAGTGCGCTTTTAACTTTTCTACAGTAATTAAAGCGCAAAGTTGTCTAGCTTAAAAAAAAAATAAATCTGTTGTTTTGAGGGTAGTTTGTTTGAAATTGTCTCCCGACAAAACAAAACAAAAATGAAGTGTGCAATGAAACTAAATAACAAACTTTAAAAGATAACAAAAATAGAAATGACTTCATATGTAATTTTTCCTCCGGCGATCGGTCAATTTTGTTTATTAATATCTGAATATTTTCTAAACAAGTTTGTACACAATCATTTTGTTTATTCCAATCTGCAAGGCTCAAACCTTTTTTTTTTGGCGCTTTTACGGTCTAGGCTAACAAAATCCTATCAATTGTTCATAACCATCCTTTCCCAGGAGACAAATGTGAACTTGATTCTTGTAACTGATAAGTAGATTTGTCAGTCCTCGGATAAAACCATTTCCCGTTTGAAAAGCTATCGATCTCTTTTGTCTGGGAACTTGTTCCTTTTCCACTGGTTTTTACCCTAGCTGGAAAATTCTGGAACAGGAACGGTCAAACTTCCTCGTTTACACGCGTAGGAGGTACAGATAAGTTAACCAACGGATTCAGTGTTAATTTGATATCGTGCCAAGCCTATGGGCTCCTTATTCATTCGACTACCACAGCAATTGTGTCCAGCTCTCACGCTTTCGAAGTTCCCTAGCACTGTCTGCGCCACCAAATCCTCTACTATACTTTGCCTCGTTGCTCTGATCAGCGTTACCCTTGTGTTTTATCCCGAAAGAAGTGGCAAGACCCTGGGAGGGGAGGGCAGGATAGTCGAAAAGCACCCCCTCCATCCGGATACTGGGTGGGATTGTGCGACCAACAAGAGCTGGAAATTCTACCCCTGCATCAGAAGACCAAATATGTAGCCAAAAGCCAAAATATGCCTACGTAGTGGTCCTAATCGGGGAGTGGGGGGGGGGGGGGGGGGGGGAGGAGGAACGAGAAAAAGGAGGGATTGATCCCCCCTTTTTTCTCAGTTTTTTTCTCGCCCCCAAACCCCTTCCCCCTCCCGATTACGTCTGCTACGCAAGCTTAAAAAATGTCATTTTTCGCACTGTGTATGATTCAAACTTTGAAATGGGTCCCCTTATTTTAGCAGGTAAAAAAGCAATGAATTTATGCACCATTTTAAACCAGAAGAAACAACATACCCCCAACGTTCATTTCGAGGGCCGTAATCGCCTCAGAAATACAGATCTGATTTGGTGAATGGTGAAAAATGGAGGAAATACATTGCTACCTCACTTGTTATCTCAAACTTTTCTAACATCATGAAAATTGATTCCCGTTGTTTTGGGAGGGACATAGACGACGTTTAGAGTCTAAAGCTGATGTCCAAGATCGAGGTGCGTTCTAATTAAGACACACATCTAATTTACTCAAACTACGTCTAAAATTGCAGTACAAAACCAGCATTACATTAAACTTGCAGAAGCAAAGCTAAAATTATTCTTGGTTTTCTAAAGCAAATGCAGACGGGCCAGAAGGAGAAAGTCTCTTAGAGAAGGATCCCATTGAAATTTCAAATTTTCGTTTCATTAAGGATCTGATTCAATTGTTGAGCACCACTATAGCTATAACTCCGTCAAAATTTCCGTCGAGTCCAGGTAGAAAAAGCTTACTAGAGGATTTGCTTTTAATTAAGTTTTCTCATGTGGTGTCCAGGGGCCCGTTTGTCGAAAGTCCTGGTAACTTACCGGGCCCGCTAAGTATATTTTTCAATGTTTTTTCGCCGATTACACAGTGATTACAGACATGGTACTTCGCCAATGTTTTCACAGAATTATAAGATTTTGAAATTAAGCATTCACAGCTAACAAAAATTGACTTCTGTTAAGAAACATTTATCACCAAAGACACTTATCGGGCCCGTAAGTTACCGTGTCTTTCGAGAAACAGGCCCCAGAACGCCTCAAAAATCGTACACTTTGGTACCGTACATACGCTTACCTAGTATTTATCCCATGCCATAGAGAATACAGCCAATCAGAAAGCTAGAAACCCGTTGCATGTTCCGCGGTATGCAACGGGTAGTATTCCACGAAAAAATTCCGGCGTTCCTCGCGGCCTATAAATTTTTCCTGAATATACTTCTTACCTTTTAATTTCCTTACCTTTTAATTTTTTATCAAAATTATGTACTTTCAAGAAACGTTGCCAATGTGTTGAATATTTCTTCACTGATTGTATTTGCTGTTAAAGCATTAAAGAGTGACGTTTTGTGTTAATTCAATGAGTGGCATGGGATAAATTAGTTATGCAATTTGTTTTTTCGTGGTATATCGTGAATATCCCACTCGTGACTTGATTTTTCTTTGTATACACAAAGTGTACACTAAGAAAAAGTGTATACTAAGAACAAATCAAGTTCACTCGTGGGATATCTCATGGTATACAACTCGAAAGCACTGCATAACTAGTATAAAGTGAGAAGTATTAGAGAATACCCTTCCGCTCCCCTTCCCGAAGATTCATTTCATTTATGCCAATATAGAATTAAACATGTAGTTGTCACGTTTGTGAATTAAACCGAAAATGAAGAAAATTATACCATTAAATTTTAACCCCCTTGTACAAAGCTCCCTGACTCCCCTGATAAATTCGTGGTATAGATTTCCGGTCCGGTGATGTGTAAAAGAACCCAGAATCACTTTGAACAGCATAGTAAACTGCAGTATCAAGCAAAACACCACTTAGTTTAGCTTTCATATTGAAAAATGACGCCTTAGGATTTCATCTACAGACTCAAAAGTTAGAACCATCTTGTTCAGCATAATAAACAGTACCACACTGCTAACACATTGTATTCTCTCGTGTGTAGCACCCTCAGGCAAAGATGTTGATCTTGCGGTTTGTTATCTTATTGTAGGAGAAGACATGGGCGTGCATGGATCGGGCTGCACTTATGAAAATTACCCTTATCTTCACGGCCACTTTTGGTTGGTATTGTTTGCATACAAATGCAAAATGGTGCAAATACACACAAGTCTGAATCGTCCAAGACTGATCGCTTTATCGGCTCGATTAGTAGTGTCACAAGGACTATTCCTCTGTAGTGTTAAAAAGAAACTTAATCTCTAAGAAATTTAAAAGTATTTTTAGTTTCGTATTTTAGGAAAATGATAATCTTAACATGTGAATAACTTGTCGATACGAATGTTTATTCAGCCGTGCTCGTAAGGTCTTTTCGACCGCAACTCGTTGGCGTGGAGAGAAAGTTCCGATCGTATTGCGTTATGAACGAAAGCTGTTTATGTACAGGTTCTTAGATTCTCCTGTTCTGATCGACTTTCGGTAAACATGCTTTTCATCCGCGAAGCAGTAATAATTGCACAGTTTCAGCGCAATATCCTATGACCAAATCATAGTGTTACCAGCTGTCCTTTCTCCAGTTTCAATATCCGTCCTTAGGCTACATTTTTAGAAACGACTTATTTCAGTAGGTATTTGCTCTTCCGTAAAAAACTTATTTTAGTTGACAGTCTTACCGTTAAGGAGAAGTGCCTACTAATAGCGAAGTATTTTTGCGCGGTTTAAGACTATGCGGGAAAAGCAGATCAAGGCCATTGTAATCCAAAGCGAAAATTGGGGGTAGCCACGCATTTTTAAAAAAGCAGTAAAATACAAAGCAATGTATGGCGTTTTTTTCCAAATTGAAGTTTTATTATCTCTGAAAAATACATGGTTACCCCCAATTTTGCAGCACTTGCTAAGTTCTGCTTTCTCCGCATAGTTTTAAACCGCGCAAAAATATTCCTGCATTAGTAGACACCACCCATAGGAAAACCGAGTATCTCGAAATGCGCAGAACGTATGCGCAGTAACAAAAGTAGACACCGTCCTTAATTGGTATTCTCTGAGCATATAAAAGGTCTTCCCCATATGCATACGACTTAGAATCACCAGAACGACCACAATCGTCTGGCCGATACCGCGCAACACTGCGGTAACAATATAGGAGCTAGAACGTACGTTAAACGGCTTGAAGAGTTCCATTTTTTTCAGTTTGAAGATTTATTTCTACTCACGCCTCCGCGAACGAATTACAACGACCCTCGATTCCTTGGCATCCGTAACAAGTGCCACGCAGCAAGTTTAGTGCTCTCCGAAGCTTTTCTCCGCCGTTTCACCGTTCGACAACGCCCAAGTTGTATCATTTACCTCCGCGCATCGCCCGCGCATTTCGAAGACTAAGAACAGTTTTGATAGCCCAAAAACCTCTTGTTTCACTAAGTTCAACTACATGGCCAAGTTACATGTTACAGTTTGTCAGCCGATTTCTTTTTCTGTTATACGTTAGTGTATAGCGTAGGGTAAAAATTAGACTTGCTACAAGTCGACCTCGCTAGTTTGGCGAGCGGAGCAAGCTTCATCAGTTTAGTGAAGGACTAAAAGAAGAAGTAAATATCGGCTTGATTAGCGCTGCCACAGATTGTTAATCGGTATGTGTAAATTAGAGCTTACATCTCAGCGAGAACAACTTCGCTAGAACGACCAATTTGAATTTACTTTTTTCCAACAGATTGTAAAATCCTACTTGCACTTGCTGGTCTGAACACAACAATTTCAGGTGGTTACTTTAAACCATTTACCTACTCATCGCACTTACGTACCATGTTTCTTGGTAAAAAACGAGGTTTATTTCCCAAAATTGCCAGTAGAAAGAACCGTTCTGATTCCCCAACGGAACAATCGTTTGTTTGTTTTCTGGTTTTTGGTTTGTTTGTTTTTTTCATACAAATGGACGGCGCTCAAGGACGACCACTTTTCCTGTTCCAACCAGTCAGAACGGAAATTACCGTCCATTTGCACAAAATTTCATTTCCGCTTTGTTGTCACCTTCTTGCGTCATAATAGATCATTTTCCCATACAGCTGTTTTGACAAAGTTTACTGCAACAAAAGCGTAAAAGCGTAGTCGACAATGCTGAAAGGTAGTCTGGGAAATACCCAATATGGCTCATGAGTATTTCCCAGACTAACTTTCGGTATTGTCGTGTACGCCTTCCCGCTTTTTTTGGACAACCTTTGTCCAAAAAAAAAATTCTATCTTGGCTACGAGGCTTAGTGGGACAAATCAAATAAATTAACTATTCATCTCTGAGCCTCAGCTCAACGTAATTTCTGTTGTTTTTTTCCCTAAGCCTCGTAGCCAAGTTAGAATTTTTAAAATATTTCGAACTTGGTCAATTGCGCCACCACGCGTAAGTTTTTTGATTACCAATGAGATTGCGAGTTGGGAACGATTTGTCAAACGCCGTTCTATTTGAAAGGAAAGTTTCCGGAAATTCCAACGTCGAAAATTTGGGCGCGCAAGTAGAAAGCAGACCAGGGTGTATTATTAGATATTTACGGTACTTTGTAGGCTTGATATCTTGCGCAGGGGGCCTGTCTTTGTACGTGGTCATGTGACCTTTTACCGACCATTTTGTGGCCTCTTTTTCAGTTAAACGAATTGTAATTGTTATGTGTTACGTTTATAAATATTTGATTAAGATGATACTCTGCAACGAAAGTTAGGAAACAGAAAATGGCGCACAAATTTGTTTTTGTTGGAATACTTAAGGGACAAATGACCATGCATAGTGGGCTACAGAACATACTTTTTATGATGAATTTCTGTCAATTTTAATGCCTAGAACGTAAATTGTGTAACTATGAGAGGGAGGGCTACATCGTGTGGCTGACTTGTATAGCCGTTTTTGGATCAAACCTGTAAAATTAAAACAGAGTTCTGTGTCTTCTTACAGACGTCCATGAAAATCCCCCAGCTCATCGTAAGGGGATTATGTATTTCCGAGGCTAACCAAGTCAGATTTTCGCAAAGGCTTTACGTGATAGGAGTGAATTTGTTTTCATTTGAATGGTATTTATATCTTTAGATATAAATGTCTCAAGATGTAACTGAACAAGAATGCGTGGTGTGAAGCACTGAGCTTAAAACCTGAAGCACCTTAAAAACAACAACAACGATAAGCGATTTTCTACTCGCGGCTTAGGGGACGTTGAAATTTTACAAGTTTTGACATTTGACATTTTTATTTATACTCTCCACTCTTACTGTTACATAAACGCAAAATACTTAAGTTGGAGGTATTTAAAAAACATAGACTAACACGCAGCTCAAAAATGCAATTGAAATAGAGGAGAGAATAGTAGAGGGGCACCTCTAGTAAAACTAATACTGTGCCCCTTTAAAGGAAGTAAATTGATAAGAAAAGTAACTAAGTAGAATAGAAAAAATAAGAAAGATAAAGCAGAAGGAAAGCAAAAAGAAAAAGAGACACGAAAATAATTGAAATGAAGTATCATTAATAATGAGCAAGGAATGCATCATCAATATTGAGCAAGGTAATATTTTGTAGAGTGCTTTTCTAAACATTCTTTTAGTAGGTTTGTCCTTAAGTGTCTGAGGGATGTTCGCCGCTTATCGTCCAGTAACCCTTCCCCGTTCCCCACTCGACCCTTATCGTCCACTTTAAATCACTGTCCTACCCACTTGGTCAAGTAAAAAGTAGTCTGTGAGACTGATTGGTTTTGTCTGGGAAACTGTCAGGCATGTGGACGGGGATCAAGCCTTGAATTTAACTGGCACAAATGGAAAGGAAGCTGAATGACTACTTGCAAATATATTTCATTCCGTTCGAAGTTATTTTTACAAACTTATTTTAATTACCGTGACAATGAGGGCTACTTGAAAGTGATTTGGTTTCATACTCGAGAACCGCTTATAAGCCTTCCCCCCCCCCCCCCCCCATCAACTCGGTTGTAGGCCTATCTACCTGTAAACCAAAAATACATCCAATTATAAGCCCCTCCCCTCCGAATGTAGCCCCCCCCCATCTAGCTTTCCTTAGCTAAGAGTGATAATAAACACTTTCACAGAACTCTGTACTACTTCAAACAGAAAATTGGAAAAATTATAGGAGAACAATATTGAAAGTTTATTAATAACTGCACAGCAAAGATGAACTTCAAGGGAAACGTACGAGCTTCCGTTTTGTTACGTTCCAGTTTCGTTCGTGTTGTTAATTTTAATTTTGTTCCAAATATTAAGATGAATTCGATTTGTTATGACGTTTTAAAGCTTAATAATTAAAAACAGTAAATGAAAAACGTATTTCCGGATCAACACTGCTATAGCTCGTTTCGAACCCTTTTTTTTATTATTATTCCGGCTGTAAGCCCCTCCGTTTATAATCCTACCTAAAACCGCTTACGTAGTTGTATAAGCCCAGGGCTTAAATAAGCGGCAGTCAACCCAATCCCCCTACCCCACCCCCTCCCCCTCCCCCTCCGTCGCGTCGACAGTCGGCAAGGAGCTGTCGTTATAAGGAAATTTTCATGTTTTGCTAACTTGAAAGGGCGGCTACAGTGACGAAAATGAAACATTATTAAAGTGAATAGAAAAAAGTCTAGTTGTTTTCTTTTGGCGAGGAAATTCGAAAGGCACCGGAACTGATGGCATATCGCGCGCAGCAAAACAGCCGTCAAAACATCGGAAAAGCAATTTCCTGCAAATTAGTTCTTAAAAATGTGACGAAAGTGTTTTCTTGCACGGAAAAGAGTTCTGTGAAGTGGAATTTTATCAATTCCTTTATCTCGTATATCTTACCAAGGCTATTTTGAACTTTTACTGGGACTTCTCACGTCGCAGAAATAAAATGATACCAGTTATAAGATTACGAAAAAATTCAATAAGCGCCTTTACGAAAAAAAACACCTTATTTTAATTAAGATAATTCTGCAGAATCGAAAGTATAATCTGGCTTGGTATTTTTCTGTTTCGTTGCCTTTGCTGTGAATATTTGAGAAAGCTTAAACAAGATTATCTACAGTAAATCTTAACTGATAACCTTTGACGCAAAAAATTTTAAGTATCTCTTATCCTCGCGCTTTGTATCCGACAAAGTGTTTTTCTACATTTGCATTTGCAAATGTATCCAACAGTTTACTCGAGAAAGCGTTTCTGTTATACGTTACTAAACTAACCCAATACCATGACAGTTTTTTTACCGATCCTTAACCTTAGTTCCACGACAACAATAATGAATTGAGGTGTGATACAAGTTGCTAAGTGACACACACCTAATTAACTAATACTTTACAAACCTTCACGCACTCGCAGTCACTACCAGCTCTATACATGCACTGTATCCAATGAACGTTCGAAAACGCGCGTATTCGGCATAATGCTAAATTGTGTGATCTTTACTTAATTGATCGAGATGGAAGTGATTGTACTCTGGACAGAACTCTACACCTCACTAGAGAAATAAAAGTTACACCTCGTTGTTTGTTCCAAGCGCGCTTACACACTGCTGGATACCTTACGCAAAGTTCTTGACCTCAACTTGAAACCGTGTTTTATATTCTCGGTCGACGCTCCATTCCTAATCAACAACTCAGCGCATTCAAAATTCCCCGTCTCCACTGCAATGTCCAAAGGAGAATATCCCTCTGAATTTCGCACGTTTACTGTAGTCGCTTTCTCTATGAGAACTTTGGCGCAATCGGTGAGGCCTTGAGACACAGCTTCATGTAGAGGGAAGATTCCTTTTATGGCTAGTGAGTTCAGGTCAGCCTCTCCAATTTTGATCAACTTGAAGAGTTCTGGAAGCTGTTTTCCTGTAAGGCCTGTATTGTGGAGAAGAATCTCAGGGCAAGATGGTTTTCTGTTGCGCAGACGGCTGACATCTGCCACTCGTTTGCTTAGCGCATCCGCGGTAACACTGCTTGTGGTTGATCTCGACGGCTTCATTTTATTTTTTCGACTTTTTTCTGGTTTCGCAGCCTTGTTTTTCTTCTGGATTTTATTCTGCGGGATCATTTCTTTTCCACCAATGTTACCCCTTGTGCGCTCAAGCAAGCTGTAACCTTATAGTCCTTCTTGATCAGAAAGATGTCGGAACCACTTTAGATTCGAGAATCTTAATTTATCACAGAGTTCGCGTTTTTTTTTCTCTTTCGTGTGTGAGTTATCTGTCCATATCCGGTGTATACCTCGCACTGACGTATGTGAATATACGGTCGTGAAAACACACACTAACAACAGCGCTCGACCTCTGATGTTTTGGTGCGATGCGATGATTTCCTCTTTAGTTAGCGCTCTTCTTAATTAAACCGTCTGATGACCAAATGCCGATCAAGAATAATGATAAGCGACATACATAGCTCCTGAGTAAACCCGATATGAAGAGATTGTCGACAATGCATTACTGTTTAATGTATAATGAATGTATCAATGTTAATTCGCAGTGGGAAAAGGAAGGAGGTGGGTAGGGGTGGGTGGGGTATTGGGGGGTAGGAAGGCAACCGAGCAAAGGCTAGCGGCATTTGAACCTAGTTGAGTTTAGAGTTTTGTTCAAAGGCACCAATGCATGCATGGCATCTGTGAATGTAAAAAGAGACACTAAACGCCTTTGAAAAAGTTGTTAGAAAGTCCACTAAAATAGTGCAAAGACCCCCATTAACACTGCCGTATGTCAGGCCTCTCTTTCCAGCGCCTTGACCCCGGGGCAGGGCTACTACCCTGATAAGACTACAGCTATAGATAGGCATGTGCGGTGCCCAAGGGTATATGGTTTTTAATGGTCTGAATTAGGGGATAGATTTTAATCATTTTGGTCTGAAAGATTCCAGAGGCCAGCTATAAATACGAATTTTAGAGCCCACGTCTGAATGAATGAAAAAGGGTACCGGAAAATTACATATTTTGGTCTGAAATTGAGTCAGGGTTTGGAGAACCGTGCCCAACATCTCCACCAAAAAATTCCGAAGAGGGCTTGATTACATTAATCCGTTTCATCGCGTTATATTGTCACAAGCCGGATACCCTAAATGCCCTGCTACCATGGCTAAGCACGATATTCTTTCTTACCAGTCTACTGCTAATAACACTTGAACTGATTAATAGCCGAATCTTCATAATTTGAGTTACTGAAAAAACGAACAGTTATCTCGACGGTCTTATCTTGGCTTGTTGCTAGAATTGCTAAGATTTTTCGTCAACGGCTCGATATTTCGAACCACACTGGGAGGGGGAAGGGGGTCCCCCACTATAGTGGGAATGCAGGGAGGAGGCTTCGCACACCCAGAAGTGTCTTGTTCACTTTCAGTGTACTACGCGAAATAATGGGTAGCGAAATTTAACATCTTAGGTTGTAAGAAAGGTTTAGATAAAATGAGCTGAAAGCTCCTAGCTACTCCTGGCAGACTGCACTCCAACGCAAAGATTGTTATCAATTCGTAGGGCTGCTGTCTTTGACATGTCTTGGCAGGTGATAAGAGAGTTCAATTTTTGGTTTTATGTATGTAAAAGGGATATTGTTGTTTTATAAGTCGGTGACAAAGTAAGAACGTAATTAAACGGCTGAATCCCCGAACCGAATCCCCCTCCCCCATTACGCTTTTCTTATATCTAATTAATAAAAAGAAATTATCACAAAGAAGTTATCACTGATAGTGTATCTTCTCTCATTACCAAAGTGGACCATCCTGTCTTGACAGACACAGAATTTTCATTGTTCATATCTCCTAATCAAAATGTTTTTTTTTTTTAGCATTTGATGGTCTCATGCTGACGGCGGTATCAAAATACTTGGCACGATTTTGGTGACGATTTTGTGAACCCTTTTAATTTTTACAATAGAACAACAGCAGAGCAACGTACTGGCCAGCCCCGGCTTTCTTATGAATGGCCACACTTTACGATTTCATCCACAGACTCAAAACGTTACAACCACCTTATAACTGTATAATGTAATGAACAGAAAACCTGAGAAAATACTTCTCATTGGCTTTCATTTAAAACCGGTCACAATTCAGCATTTCATCTATGGATCTCAGCATAATAAACAGCACCACTGCCGAAGTACTGCTCAGTAGCTTTCATTTGGATGGCAACACTCACAGACTCATAAATTAGAACTTCCTTGTCAACTGATAACACTACAGAACGACAATTTTAACAAGCACAATGGTTCTCTGTCCAGGGCGTGTTTTGTTTTTTTTTTCGTAACTGAAGTCGTGTTATGAACCAGCTTCTTGCGCCAGGCAAAGCTATCATCTCAGTTTTCAACCATCATTCAATTTTTATTGCTTTTTTCCTGCTCACTTGATAAGCTAAGGGTTTTGCGGTTGCATGGCAGCGTACACCGAGAATTGAATGCCGTACATGCCGCATACAAGGTGTTATACGCTTAAGCATTGCTATCTCGACACTCCGGCCAGGGTATCTTATTTGAAATTTGTCTAAACTACATGTATACAAAACTGTTGGCATTTTCCACGGCATCGAAGCATGTACAAAGCTCGTCAGTAAAATCATAATTGATAGCATAAACTGTGACATCGTCACGTGGCTGCCTTGAACACGTTCACAAAAGAAAGCCGTTTTGTCCTTCCATGAGGTCGGCCATCTGGCCCTGACAGAACTAGTGGTACTTGTTGAAATATTAGCCCATAATAAATTGCTCTTTGCCGTAGTGTCAGCCCTGCAATCAGTTTGGTTTATTTCCCTCCTTTCGTTATCCCCAATTGCATCTAGCCGCAGAAGTTATCGAATATTTCAGAGAGACCCTCTCTAACAATAAATGACATGGCTGTGGAACAGGTAGCATCAGCCAAATCTCTTGGGGTCTACATCGACCAAACTTTAAATTGGGAATGCCATATTGAAAATATCTCTAAAAAGATTGCTTCCGCCATTGGCGCAATTAGGCGCATAATCTAATGCCATTTAATATTTTAATCAATGTTTATCATAGCCTTGTTCAACCTCACTTTGATTATTGTAATGAGGTGTAGGGAAATTGTAACAAAGGCCTGTCTGATACTGGCTTCAAAAGCTTCAAAATCGCGCAGCCCGCATTTTGATGTCCGCTGGATATGATAGCAACTTGGATGATTTGTTCCGGGCACTAGGGTGGCGAGAACTCTGTCATCAAAGATTGGATAAAAAATCAATTATGATGTATAAAGCTTTAAATGGGATGACACCTGAATATTTAAGATCAAACTTTGTTTTTCGCGATAATTCGAATTCTTATCATTTAAGGTTTACTGAAAACACGCTAACTCTTCCACAACCGCGCACTGATTATTTAAAGAAAAGTTTCTCATACAGTGGAGCTCAGTTGTGGAACAGTTTGCCAATAGAATTACGGCAAGCAACTTCCTTGAATGATTTTAAGACTAAATTGAAACGCCACAGTTATAAGTAAGATTTTTTAAACACGGCCTCCAAGAAAAGCAGCATTTATTGTTTAGCTTTGATTAATTATTTTTTAACTTTTATAATGCTAGTTAGGTAGATAAATAGTTGTTGATAATGATAATCTAAGTAGCTGATGGAAAAACCGTGTATAAATAAAGTTATCCTATCCTATCCTATCCTATCCTATCCTATCCTATCCTATCACACGTGCAGCCCCATCCAACCGACATCCAAGCGATTTGGGCACCCCCACCCCTCTCCCCCTTTCCACTCCATCTTCTAAAATTTTCTCGGTGCTTGATGCACATCTGTTGTTGACCTATGATTGTAATTAATTGCCTTTATCCACATTATTCTTCTTCTTATACAATTACAATCATCAGGAGCCCATATGCAGACCCTCCTGCTGATCACAGATTTCATGAAGCCGGTCCTGTTTCAATAACCTAGACATCTGCATCTGCGACATTAATCAATATGGCAAATCTCATGTTATTGCAGCATACTGTATTATTTTGAAGGAAACGCATGTTGGTATTTTATGATGGCTCTATCTCGTTCCCTGGGTATTAAGGTGCTCCCTATCTAACAACTAGCACCTGGGCCCCGCTGGTTGTTCGAAAGCCGATTAACAGTTTCATATCGCTCGTTTTAAGTGGTTTTGAAAGCTCACTTAAGGACGGTGCCTACTATTGTTACTGCGCATACGTTCTGCGCATCGCGAGATACTCGGGTTTCCTATGGGTGTTGCCTATTAACACAGGAATATTTTTGCGCGGTTTAAAACTATACGGAGAAAGCAGAACTTACCAAATGCTTTTGGTACCTCAAAAGAAAATTGGGGGTAACCATACATTTTTCAGAGATAATTAAGCTTCAATTTAGGAAAAAAATCCCATACATTGCTTTATATTTTGGCGTTTATATAGATATTACTGCTAAAATATCTCTGAAAAATGCATGGTTACCCCCAATTTTCTTTTTGAATTCCAATAGGCGTTGCTAAGATCTGTTTTTCCCGCATAGTCATAAGCCGCACAAGAATATTTCGGTATTAGTAGGCACCGTCCTTAAGCTAATGTTAAAGAAAAGTCTAAAGCCCCATTCACACCAACAAAACATGTTCAATTAAACCAGGTTTAACAAAATGAAGATTGGTAACACAAAACTGAACCATTGGCTTTGACATAGGATCCAAGTAAACTTTAACTTATGCTTTCATTTGTGCTAAATCGGTAGTCGACAAAAATCCGAAAGCAGCTTTTATGAAGGAAACAATTTTAAACTGTGTTTAACTAAACAGCTTTTAAACGTGTTTAAGCCTTGGTGTGAATGGGGCATAATTCAAACCTGAGGGTCAAAAATGGTTTTGAAGAATCTTTATTGATCAGTCATTAAACTCGAATCAAAGTTCACGTTAATCTAGGATTAGCTTAATCGGGTTTTGAACAACTAGGCATGGGCCCAGGCGTCTCGCTCTTCGCCAAATAAAGAACAGTTCTCCGTGGCTTTCAAACAGGGGTTGATAGAGTGAGGAGGCTTACGTTTGCGGTTCAAGTGTCGATCGCTTATGGCGGTATGAAAACCAGACAACACAGCTCCGCGGTATGGCCACTGATTGCAACTATGCGCACAGCCATATCACCTGGCAGCGGCTTGCCGCGGAAGCCATCAACGGACAGTTGTAAGACCAAAGTTAAGGCTGACTGATCGGACAGCTTAAAAGGGTAATTTTATTGCCCATGGATAGCTGTATCGGATTTAATAGGAATCATCAGCATGGCATACTGACCGTTGGACTATTGAAGCACGATTTTCGTCGTTCAGGAGTCTGATACAGCTGTCCATGGCTGCCACCGCCCCGCTGATATGGCTGTGCGCATGCGTGAGGTACTGGCCATTATGCGCACCTGTGTAGTGTGACCATTATGTTTAGATGGTTTATTTATTATGAATAATTGGAGTGATACATGATGCATGTGATCAAAATATCAAAAAGATTCAAATTACTTGAGAATGATGTATTAATCAGTAAATGACACAGGTACACTCGGAAAAAATCCAAGTGCTCCTATCAGGATTCGAACCTAAGACCTTCCGATTACTAGTTCGGATGCTCTACCACTGAGCTACAGGAGACTCGTGGGAGCTAAGGCCATCAAACAAGGCTCACGGGACAAACATCCTGCATACTGCTAAGATTGGAATGTTATTGTGAGGCATATGCGCAATGGAAACAATGTGATGGAATATGTTAACCTGGTGAACAAATGAGAATGATTTATATTATTCTGTAAATGACACAGGCAGGTTTGACTTCTGATAGGAGCACTCGGATTTTTTTTCCAAGTATGCCTGTGCCATTTGCTGATTAATACATCATTCTCATTTGTTCACCAGGCTTAACATATTTTTTTCGTATTTCCATTAATATTACTTCTTCCTAAGTAAAGCTCCAGAAATCACGAAATTACCTTGTTCGCCTTAACCTCGCCCCCAGGGTCCCCTCTCTAGGGAGGTAGAGAGAGGACTTGATTCCTGAAGTAAGTCAAATGCCCCCGTCTCCCCGCCCTCCCCATCCCCTTCTTTACCTGCGGCCATCTCTTCCCTTCTCGGCTCGTTTTAGCGTGGACCAGGAACACATAAGATATACGCTCATGCGTGGACATTTAATGAGGCTATGGGGCTTACTCAAAGCGGACACCGGGAGGTGGATATTCCGGCCCCCAGTAAAGTGGTCACCGTACCGTCACTTTTTATTCTGTAACAGCTCCCTTTAACATCTTAAGGCGGGCAGATACAGCTTGTATCGAAGATCATAAGTGTGTTAAGGACATGGGACCCTGGTGTCCTATTTAGTCAATTTACTCTCGTCTCAGTCTAGTCTTAGACAGAACTGATTGAGAGAACATTGGATGATGATGCCCCAGTATCGAAATCTCACCGACGCGACGGAGGATCGATCTCGCGAGTAAATCCAGTACGGTCCTTTAATATATCGCGAAGAGGGCCGTTTTATCACAGCTGTTTTAGTGTCGTCACGCAACGCTCCTCCGCATAATCAAGTAGCGTTGCGTGACGA
Organism: Pavona decussata; assembly: GCF_977016875.1. Taxonomy (NCBI): domain Eukaryota; kingdom Metazoa; phylum Cnidaria; class Anthozoa; order Scleractinia; family Agariciidae; genus Pavona; species Pavona decussata. The sequence continues at coordinate 1,622,203 of NW_028145480.1, read as the reverse complement.
CACTAATAGCGGCTGCGAGGGAGACTATTTATTTAGTAGTAGTCTCTTAGTGTCGTCACGCAACGCTCCTCCGCATAATCAAGGAGTGGCGTTGCGTGACGACACTAATAGCGGCTGCGAGGGAGACTATTTATTTAGGAGCTTTGGCTCATTCATTTTTGCAGTTTCTCGGCTAACAAATCAAATTATTCGGTTAAGAATAAAACCAACCTTGATTTCGTAGTCTACATGAACGTTTTCGTGCGCCTGATGTGGGCTGCCGATACATGTATTATGTTTACAAACATGATTGTTTATTCCGGTTGTGTTTCCCCATGTTCTACAACACTGAACAGTACAATAATAAGAAAATTGAAGAGCCATAACCAGGATTCATGATGATTAAAAATTTAAAGCGTTTTCTGGTAAAAAATTGTTAGTTTACGAAATGTTGCTAATTAGAGAGTTAACACGATCTCTCAATGTCCAAGCTAAACTATTTGCGTGACATTCTATATTCAGACATTATGTTTTAACATTTTTTTTGGTGAACTATTACTGACATTGACTTTATTTATTTCTATCACTTCGAACTTGACAATGGCGTCATGACGACTCCGAAACATTGTTCGGTTTTATCGTTTGTTTTCACTTGTTTATGTATAACTAAACCTTAACCAATAAAAAATCAACTGAAATAATGGACCCTAGCTCTGAAACAATAGAGCTCTGTGATATACAGGTCTAATGGAATTAGAAATTCTAAAGAGCTGCGTGCTATCTGCAAAATTGCCTGCTGCGTGGAAACGTGAGGCAAGGGTGGGGAGATGTGCGCGCTCCCGCGCGCGTGGACTGTTCGGAGAAGATCGAAGGGGTTTGGGAGGAACTTGTGAGCCCCTGTGCTGTCATCATAACAAAGAGCAAGATAAAAACCAAAAATACAGGGAAAAGACAAAGTAAGACAAAAAAAGTCTCTTATCGCGCGAGTTTTAACTAACTTTTGATAATGTGAAGACCTCGTTCTTTATTAGCAGTCACGACACAACTGACTTTCGTTTACTACTTTCCTGCTTTCAGTTGTTAACTTTGCATATTTTCTCGTGCTCGTGTCGATGTTGAGAAAAGAACATCTTTCAGGGCTTGCGAATCTTTTTAGTGTTGGGATCACTTATCGTCACCTCCTTAATTGGACTCGATAAAAGTCCAAAGAGGCTCATAAGTGATTGATAAATCGTTACCATCCTCATCTCTGGGTTTGTTTTGGCGTATTCTCTGAGTACTGCGTTGAGTACTTTCCGGCTCTCCAGTTTCGAGTTAAAAAAAAAAAAAAAAAAAGACACCGTGGTTCCTCGTTCCCACGATATCGGTTCACACCAATAAACTATATATGGGTTTCTGATACTGCATTTTACATTCCAATTTGCAACCTGGTAGATTAAAGAACAGAAAATGTACGACTAAAACCGAAAGATAAGATACGGATAACGGCGAAATGATATATATGTTTTTTTTTTATTTTCAAGTGGTTATATATTTGACATATTCGTTCGCAGTACAGTTCATAATTATTTTACCCCCCCCCCCTCCCCTTAACCCCCGCCTCTCTCCGCCCAGATGACTGAAGAATTTTCATTTTCATTTCGTCAGATCTGGTCCAAATTTTAGAATTCGACAGCCGCTTTATATGATTGAACCCGGCATAAGCGGACATACTTTTAATTTGGGTACTTAGATAAAGCCATCACCAACTTGCGACGTGCAGCATGCAACGGTCCAACATGACATACAGCGTGCACCAGTGCATGCGTGCGAGAGGGATTAGGTCGAGCTGTCGCTATGACAACTACTTCAGATTTTGTTCACAGGTAACCCAAGATTAGTGCTAATCGAGCTCCGTCGCGCTTTTAGCGTTCAGGTCTCGTGGGTATCCACGCAAGATCAGACCCTAGCTCTGCCAATACCGACAGCAGCGGAATTTTATTAGTTATTTTACCCCTTGTATGTTTGCTTTTTTCGGGTCACCCCCAAGAAGTAAAGAGTCTTGGGTTTCCAGACATTGAATCTCTGTCATGTCTGCGACGTCTGACAATTGTTTCAATGACAACTGTCCATTAAACATAATTTAAATGAATCATCCTTCTACTGGCCAAATTCTCTGGCTGGTTTTGGGCATTCCCCGTTTGTTCACACCACAGCCGGGGGTATGCGTTCCGATGGGGGAAATCTAATTGATTCTTGGCCACTTGCCACACGCAATGTCTGGCGTAATTACTAATTTAAACCAATCTCCACTCTCACCCCTTTTCAAGACCGTAGCAAATATGCAATTGGTCCGCCACCTAAGGGCTGTGTTGAAGAGATTGTATCTTACTATGTTGATACCAAAATTCTCACAGGTTTTGCTAATTTTCAGATGGTATCCAATTCCAAGACAGAAATAAAAATTTAGAAAGAATCTTTAGAGGGTGGTGTCAATTTTATATTTCTCGCTCGGGACCTGGTTAAACTAGAAAAACCTGTTACAGAAAAGGGCCGATCAATAACGTCAACAGCGCCTCTCCCCCCCCCCCCCCCCCACCCCTCCCAGGCATTTGAACTCTTGGAGTTGGCTTGTTCATATTCTCGCTCTTGCCTAAACAGATGACGGCTGTTCAAATGCCCTATACTACAATAAAGCGGACAATTACCTTTTTTCAAGGACAAATTTTCAGAGATATATAAGTGCTACCTAATATTCATGATCCAGACAAATCTGGTGCAGATCCCCACTCCACTAGCCTGCAGTGCAGGCGTTTTTCATGAGCGAGCGCGAGCGCTGAATGATAAATTTAGCTCGCGTATTTGAAGGAGGCTGAGGAGCAACGACGGATTATTCAGCGCTCCCGCTCCAAAAATACGCCTGAATTGCAGGTTACCACTCCACCCATGACACATGACATAGTCAAATGCCCCGTCCCGGGTATGCCTCGCAGGAAGGTGTTGATGGTTCGAAACGTTCGGCTGCAGCACACGCGAATATGTTTCCAAGTTTAACCGCATGTGAAAAATGTTGCAAAAGTATCTCGGAAGCAAGAAACTGTTATTGAATCACCAAATCAAACATTCTTGTATTCTAAAGCATGTTTCCCAGTTTATAATTACTTTCAAAACATTCAGAGCGGCAAACATGAACGCGACACGCGAGAGGAACACGCGCGTGATTCAACCAGCTCTTATCATCGTCCGTGACAGCGTCTCTCTGCACATTTATGCCATCATATCATACGGACCACTTCAGCTCAGTCATGTTAATATTCTCCGAGGAAAGTTTTATTTCATGTTTGCCTGTCTATTATTTTTGAAACTGAATATTTGTATTTTTTTGCAAGCTTTTGAAGGCCACCTGCATCGTCGCGTTCTAGGCAAACCCTTTGTTTAAAAATTTTCTTTATTTGCATGACAAACTGGACGGGAAAATAAGTTTAACAAATGTTATTTTTTTGTTTTCGTTTTCATACAGCAATTCAAAGCTGAAAGCCTCGAAAACGAAATACAATTTGCACATTTGCCAAGGAAAATTCAAAATTAGGTTTGTTTTAAGAAATTAAGAAAAAGTGATACAAGTATCGCCGGGGAAGGAATTTTCAAAATCATATATACACCTCCTAGGTGATAAAAAACATAACATATTAATATTTAACATATTTTTCAAGATTTGTAAGGAAATCCAAACGAGTCCACACGCACCATAGAGTAAACCAATCAGCGAACGGCTTTACGTATCTTGTGACTTCAAAGAAAGAGGCGTGCTAATTTCAGTCGCGTTGCAAACTGGGCGGAGGGACTCGAGCAGTAGGCGTCGATTTAGTAGCTTTATCAAGGTTTCTTCTGTACTTAAGTCTTCCAAAATGTCCAAGGAATGGAGTAATGGCTTGTGCAGCTGCCTCAATGATATTCCTCTGTGCCTAACTGGCTATTGTGCCCCTTGCTACGTGTTTGGCAAGAATGCTGAGGCGGTTGGCGATGATTGTTTGATGTGCGGTATTGTTACTTTCGTTCCTCTGGCAAACCTGTGGTTCGCCACGCAGATCAGAGGCAAGATTCGGGAGCAGAAAGGCATCGATGGTTCGTTCGTCAACGACTTGCTCATGAGCTGCTGCTGTCCTCTGTGTGCTTTAATTCAAGAAGCGCAGGAAGTTGGAGTGAAGGCCCCTTTCGGGAACTCGATCGCTCGTTCGTAACTCCTGGGACCGTGCTTTCGGATCAACCCACTGAATGCAGTTAGGAACAAATGTTAAACTTCTTGTATGCAAGTGCGATTCTTTACTTTTTTCCTTACTTTTCCTTTGTTGGGTACTTATTTTGTAGACTGATTTTGGATTTGCATGAAATGTCACGCGACGGTGTATACGCGAGCTTTAACTTTACATACAAGCTTTCGAAGCATATTCAAACTTTGTGTTGATCTGCATATCAAACATTGTACTTTAGTGATTCAGAAAACAAACTCTTAGAAGAAGCTAACGGTAGTCATCGACGAAGACAGCTGGCGAACATCTTTAGCCGGAGACAAGAGACTTTATTCAGATAGCGTAGCACAAAAGATTGGCAACATTTTGAAGAGTGTGCAGTGAACTTTATTGTCAACACTGAATATTTGTGAAGAAGCGAAAATGTAAACATCAATAAGCTTATGACCAATTTCGCGGATCCTCAAAGTTTCCCTTCTTTTGTAGTGCCTTCAAGCCTAGTACGCTTTAAATAGCAAAATATTGAAATGATAAGAATAAATTTATTAAACTTTGGAAGAGAGGTTATTCTTTTTTACAGATTGTATGACCGTGCCGACAACGTTTCGATCTTTGATCTTAGCTCGGAGGTTCTTACACTTTGTGAGGTGCGCGTGTATAATTTTTTAAAATAGCATGATATCTCATAAAAATTGCATGGATTTTGCCACCTGAAATCGTGCTAGGAATACAACTTGGTTATCGCTTCTTTGCTCGTTTGGTGTTCAACAGTAAGCGCAAATTTGTTTGGGTTCTTTTCCTTTGAAATTGCAACGGTGTACGTGGCAGATATACGGGGAAGAATAATCAAGCTTTATTCCGGCTTTCCTACGAAATTAGACAGCGGCGCGTTTCATCACTCGAAATTTAAAAGCTTTTCAATATTGTTCTTCCACAGCCTGTCCGGTTTAAATATTCTATGCTAAACTTCTGGGAAAGATAATTTTCCGCACAGCCCCATACAAGTTTGAATTATACATGCACCACTTTAATTTCATACTAAGTCTCTTCCAAAAACGGTCAACAAAATAGCGATCATACTGTCTTTATTGGTTTGAAACTATTCAGGTAATAAGTACGATGAAAGAAGAAAAAAAAAAGAGAAGACGGGACGACAGTTAGGTAGATAATCTAAAGCTACTTACACATACAGCTATTTGAATTAACGTCGGATTAAAATCAAGCTAAAAGACAAGACCGCAATGTTTTGTGGGATTATTTTTTATGAATAATTTCATCAAAATCATCCCTGCACGTGCAGGTCATTGTACTGCTAATTACAACCTATTGTTTTCTCCAGGCATGACTGATTTTGATGAATTTATTCATAAAAATCCCACGTAAACTTTCGGTCTTGTCGTTTAGCTTCATGCTTTGAACCGACAACGTTAATTGAAATAGCTGTATAATCAAAGCATCAAAGCAAATCAGTGTGCAGCAGTTTTCGAATTGGTTGCTGCCAGTTACCAAGGGTTGTCCAAATTGCGAAAGGCATTTTACCTGCAAATTATCTTTGAAAAGACTTCAGTGGTTTTGATAGTAATATTTTTTTTGGCATTTGCACAAGGCTCATCTATCCAAACTACCAGTTGGCATTCGAGTGACATGTAGTCTATGAGCAAGAATTGCATTTTTCTCTCCACCCTTTTTCTACAAAATTGGGAATAAGTAATATTCTGGACCTATATTTTGACATCATGCTTTCAGTCAATGTGTTGTTTCTCCAGAAAAACCCTTTTGACAACTGAAGGGTGTGAGGGGGGGCTACTCCCCCATATAAGCTATATAGGTGCAAAGCCAAAGTGTATGGTTTTTTTTTGGCCATTTTGGTCTAAATAGGATATTAGATCTTAACCGTTTTTGTTCTGAAACAGGTATGGATCTCAGAAACCAAGGTCTGAAAAACGGCGGTAGCAGAAAATTACATTTTGCTCTGACATTGGGTCAGGGGTTGGAGAACCAAGCTACACATCCCCACAAAAAATTCCAAGGCCACCGAGTTCAGGCGATTGTTTAATTTTCACAAGTCTCTTTCTGATTTAAGACTTTTGGCAGACATACTATGAGAGAGTATCTTGATGGTAATACAGATCGACAACTGCACATATCGTATTTTCTCGATTAAACGCCGGCTTCATATAAATGCCGGGTCAATACTGCCGATTTTTAAATAAACGCCGGCTGCATTTGATCGGCGCCCTGGCGTTTGATCGGGGTCCTGGCGTTTATTAGGGGTCGAGGTCACAAGGACCGGTTGCAAGTAAATAGTAACAGCTCTTGAATGGCAACTGTTACGACATACCAAGTACGGTATGCTGTTTTGGTATTTTAATAAACATTCAAAGGTAAAATACCGGCAAAGCATAACTGGGATAGTTGCTGCACAGCGAAATAAAATATAGTAATGTATCTGTGTTTGTGTTGTATTATTGACGCACTTTCCTTCTTAATAAATCAACCTGGAAAAATGGCTGAAAATCGCATTTGGTTAATAAATGCCGGACCCCGATTAAACGCCGGCCTAAAAAAAAAAGCCGGGTCTAAACTGCCGAATTTTAAATAATAGCCGGGGGCGTTTAATCGAGAAAATACGGTAAATTTATTTATAAGTAATTTGACCTGATAGAGACCTTAAGACACACCTACACTTACATTTATAAAGTAAGATCAGTATACTTTAGAAACAGTCTGATGTACATTTATGCAAAAAAGCAGCATCCACAACTCTTACAGGTACAGTATGACAAAAGACATTTTAAGGTCGTCAATACGCCACTATAAAATGAGATTTATTTTTATATTAATGATGTATTAATTAGCGGCCCACATTTACAGTTAAAGTAAACTCTCGCCTTGCAAACACCTTGTTCTCACAGACACCCCAATAATATGGACAGCAGCTAAATCTCCGGCAAAAATAAATTACAGACTGAGGTTTGACTGAAATAAATTCCTGCTACATGTATTAATAATGACTGCAGGACTGCATTAACCTGGACAGCGGAAGGCCGACGAAAATGGGGCAGACCAAGGACAACATGGAGGAGGACGGCGGAGAGGGAAAGGGAAAAGGCTGGATGGAAGAATTGGAGTGAGGTGAAAATCGCAGCGGCTGACAGAGCTGGTTGGCGGAGTTGGGTTGAGGCCTTATGTGCCACATGGCACGAAGCGGATAGGTAACGGGTAACAGGTATTTTAAGGACACTAACTCGCGGTCTCAAGGGTGTCTGCAATAAAGGGAGTTGACTGTAATTCTTTAAATATATAGTCTACAGTTATGAGTATTCTTACTAGTGTCATGGATAAATCTAAATATTAGATAGTAAAATTACATTACTAAGAAAAGTGCACCAGTCCTACTTGTATTAAATTTCATTAATAAGCCAAGTAATTGTAAGTATATACAAAAGTCATGTATTTCCCCTTCAGGACAAATTAATTTAAACATTATTTACACTATTTATAAGTCCATTAATTGTAACTATAAGCTGTGGCCATGCATGCAAGTTTTTGCTTGCTTTTTCAAGTCCTTGATTCCTTACAAGTGTGAAATCAATCTTCTTGGGAATTTTAAACTAATAAAAACTGATTATGATTTTAGTTTAAGAATCACTTGATATCTTCCTCTCGATCATAACTGTTTTTTTTTTTTGCGTGTGTGTGTGTGTGTTCTCAGAGCATCCAATTAAATAAGAAAAGGCATCAATTGGTAGTTTCAGTTTCTGTACAGTTTTGACCAAAACATATTTAAGTTCTCAGACATAGCCCCTTTAATCTCGCTTGTAAGTTGCATTTTTACAGTTCATTAGCAGTGGAACCTCAAATATTCCCTTATACATGTAACTCCCTCCCCTTAAATAATATATTTTTTTAATTATTATTTTTGACCACTTTGTTATAATTTAATTACAGCGACTTGTCTAGGCCTAATATTTTCTTGAATTTACACCCTGATTGTCTGGCTAAACCATTATTAATAATGACAATTTCCAAGAACTTAAATATTAAGCACAGACATTCATAAGCCATAGATGGCAACCAGAAGATAAGTGTTTCCTTGTTTTTTAAGTACTCAGATGTCCAGACAGGAAATGACATAAATGTGATAAAGTGGAAGCGTTCAACTTCTGAATGCCGTCAGTGGCCCAAGGATGTCACCGCATGATTTCTTCTTTGTTATGGTCTGTTAGTGACGTCAAATTGCTTAGGGTTCCACAATAAGTAGGCAGGTTTCAGCTTAGATTAAATTTAGTTTAGTCTTGCCTCAATTCATGGAAGTAGTTCAGGTACATAACGAGGGCTGGAGGGAGGGGTAGGTCGGGCAGTCTTTTGACCCCTTGAGGACCAAGAGTCTTTCTAATAACCAGTCTGCACAGGTCTTGAAGGTACCTTGGGTGAGTTGCTGAAAGGTAAATTAATTGAAAGCATTATGCAAATTATAAACATAAAAGATGCAAGCATTCAAGCCAAAGGAGGGAGGGGGAGTCTGTCATAAAAAAAGGGTTAAATATGAACCCTGGAGAATCTCATTTTGTTGGTCCAAATTCATTTCTGCCCCCCCCCCCCCCCCCCCAGCTGATAGGTATCAAATCAGTCGACCAAAAAATAGTTCCTACATGTTGCATGTTATGCCTCAATACCCTTAAAGGTGTTGGCATAACTTGAATAGTGGCCATTTCAGGTTTAACACTTTTTGTGGTCAGTAGCAATTCCCAATCAGCCTCCCACCACCCCCCCCCCCCACCTCCAAAAAAAAGAAGAAGGAAAAAAATTCTGGTACCAGCACCACCCCACCCCCTCTCCGCCCTGTCTGTCAGCTTGAAATGGTAATTGCCCGTGGGATAGGTAGCCCTGCACTCAGCATGTTTCGCGAGTGCCTTCAGGGAAATCTAGCGTACGCGCGCTGCTTTCGATAAACCCACGGAAAACTATATATCACTGTAAAGCTGATAAATTGAAGTTTGCGAAAATATCAATTTTTTTTATTTTGTTGGATACATAAGCGCTCAGAGGCCTGCAAACTCAATGCTAGCGACGTGTACTTAACTGAATTACCCACTCTCACGTAAAGGCGCAAAACCAATGCAAACAGACTGCACAATATCAATCAGGAGATAATAGGCTGACAAAGTGTGTCAGGCTTTTTCTTTATTCCTATTGGTTTGTGAGAAAACCCATCCTAAAGATGGACAATGGAAAATATTTGTAGTCCCGTCAGTTGTTAACACGTCACGGGAAAAATATTTTGAATTTCGTAATTTAAGCCTGACACACTTTGATGTATTCATATCTGATGACCATTTTGGCCAAATTTCGTTGAAATCTGGCAAATCTACATACCCTATTAATTCATTTGAAGGTGGGGAATTCGCGCAAAAACAAAAGCCGTGTTTTCGGCCTTGAAACATTTTCCGAGTTTTCGCACCTCATTAAAATACTTGTCAACGCGCTCACGCCGCCGGCCAATCAAGCACAAAGAAACATTCCCTGGGGAGTTCTGTAAGCATTTAGTGTTACTGTAATATTGTAAAGCGATTTCGTTATGGGAAAAGTTAAGTCTGGCGCCAGAAAGCAACCGGCTAAACCAAAACAAAGAAGAAAACGGCAGATAGACGCAGAACATGAAACTGGCAGCCCCAGCGGAGTTGGCACGATACACGCACTTCTCATCGCTATCAGTACACGAGGCTGCGCGCTGAGGATTAGCTGCTTATTTTCAGCCGGTCAACAACGGCGAAAGTGGCTGGATTGTCGCCGGCATCTTCGATATCGGACTCCGAACTGATGTTCGACTCTCCACTATCCAATTTCTCGTCCTTGAATTTCTCTACTGCCGAGGCAGTTATAGAAAATCTGACTGGTTGTACCAAGAACCCTTGTCGCTCTCTGACAGCTGAAGTCTTTTGGCTTCGTCAAATGATTTTTCGACCTTCTTTGGGCCGGATTTTTTCTCAACTGTCACCCAAGGTGGCTTTTCTAGTTTCGCTTTCTTCATAACAACCTTTTACGCAATGCTTGAATCCAAAATGGAACGCTGTTTCACAGGAAAACTTTACATACAACGCGGTGACATGCGATGAACACGATGTAGACAAAAATATGCAAATTTGCCGGTAATTCAAGATTGCGGGTAAATTTTGTCGCGTAATATCTCAACACAGTCCCGCATAAATTGGATTATGACACCTTCGCTCGCTCACCACTTTTCCTAGAAAACTTTGTTTTTCAGATAGCTCGCGTTCTTTTTAAGATTTATAACGGCTGTTTTCACGAAACTTTGCATCCCTTTCTTGTTTCAACAATTATCTAAAAAAATTATTTGAGAAAAATTTGACCTTTCTTCCCCATAAGTAACCTTAAATAGTTTTTTCTTTGGTCCTTAGCTTGCATGACCAGTATAAAGATTTGTTCCAGAAAACCTGCTATCTAGTAAGTGTTTAATAAGAAGGAGAATTCCAGACTGAGGTAGTAGAAATAGTAGAAATAGTTTATTAAAAACTCTCTTGAAGTAAAAGAACTGAATAACCGAATACAATTTACAATCTTAAGGCAACTATCATCTAACATACATGTATAGTAATTTACAGTTACAACAATAATAATAACAATTGAATCACTTATTTATTTATTTATTTATTCACCACGATATACAATCATAGAAAGTTACAGTGAATAATAGACTAGGATCTTACATAAGTTTAGAGTGAATAATAAGAGTAAAAAAGAAGAAGTAAGAAGTGGCGAGGAGACCACAAGAAACCCCCGGGCTTAAAATATTTAAATGTAAAAAAGTCCTCCACTCTCTTTGTCCTACAGACCTGAATGTTCTGGAAAAGGTAAATAGCTCCAGCAAGGATCAAGCCTAAAATTGTAGGGAGAATACCCTTGGTCTCCGAGACTTGATTTTGGAAGGAAAAGGATAGATCATGCAATTGTTGAACTGAGACCCTAACAGAGAAGAAAGGATGTCCTGAGACACCCAGTGGACATGCACTCTACTGACTCTGCACAATAAACTACTAGACAAATAATGTTATAACTTACGTATTTCAATAAACTGCGGCAGTTCTTTCTTCTCTTCTTTACAGTTGATGAGTGGAGCAAAAGATACTGGCAGTACCCCCTCTACATCCCACTCTGTCTCACCAATGCGCCACATCCTACACAGCTGTCAAGAACATAGGAAAAATAAAGTTAATTAACATACATTGGATTTCATGACATGAACTAAAATTGTGATTAATTGGATCAAACCGAATTAAGATACTCCATTGGGATCATTGGGTCAATTGTAGACTCGATTGCCAGCTGCTGTATTGGAAATGGAAATGAGCCTATGCTCACCCCCTGGGGAGGAAAGCCGGACCCAGGGGAGCAGCAGAAATCAAGCCTACAGTGTAGGTCAAATGCTGAACTTAATTAATTCCTTAAAATGGAGTAGCATCAGACCTTTTCAGAGCAAAAAAATCTTTGAGCTATGAAAACTTGTGCTATCGTGCAAGTGTTGACCGCCGGCCGGTTAGCGCAGTTGGTAGAGTACCGGACTATGGTGTGGGAGGTTGTGGGTTCAAACTTCAGCCGGACCACCAATCAGGGTATTTAAATAACTGAGGAGAAAGTGCTGTCTTTGCTCTGACATCCGCAAATGGTTAGACATTCTAGTCTTCTCAGATAAGGACGATAAACTGGAGGCCCCGTCTCACAACCCTTGTTTGTTAATAACTCTGTGGGTCTTAAAAGAACCCACTCACTGTTCGCAAAGATTAGGGACGTAGTTCCCGGTGTTGTGGTCTGGTCTTTGTGTGTATATATATTCTCATGGTTGGGTGGGTTAATGCTCGGAGATATTAGCTGCATATATAAGCTACTCTTAAATCCGAGGGTAAATGAAAAAAATGTTGATGATGATGATGTATTGTTGGCAGATTATCGGCTGTGAGCGCTCTAAGAAAGAGCCAATCACATTTTGTATTGATTTCTGTGTGATGTGTATTCAATTATTCTTCTTATTATTATTATCATATTTATTAAATATTAAATTGTCAATTATTAAATATTATTGTGTACCTTGTCATTGAAAGGCATGACCAAGATACCTCCGACTTTCACCAAAGACTTCATGTACTCTTCATACTCTGGGGGACAAGCCGCACCGCAGTAGACACGGTCGTACTGTCTGTAATGTGTGTTGACAGACAAACAGTCCCCAACAATAAAAATTGGTTCACTAAAATTGGTCCCTTGGTAAGCTGGGTTTGTTCTAAAGATGCTGAGCTTTCTTTCTGCAAACTCAACAACGTCTTGAAACAATTCCACCCCATGATTGACCCCATTTGAACCAATCATTAATCCAACCATCGTAGACAAGTATCCGGTGCCGCTGCCAAGATTTAAAAATGACATCCCTTCTTTCAGTTCAAGAGATTCCAACACCTGGGAGTAGATACAAGGAGCTGAAAGATGTATGTTACCATCTTTCCAGGCTAGGTCTTTGTAAGCGTGCTGTTTTGTTCCTTCGGGGAAATAGTCTGCTCTATCCACTGCACGGAAGACGCATTCCACTTCTGGTGATTTGATATAGTTTGCATCTTTTAGATTGTCCACCAGTTCATCATTATCTTGCCCCGCACTAACAGCTCCACCCATAATTCGCCGAGCAAGTGAGGCAGAATCAAACTTACTTTTCAATGTCTAGGTATGCCAATAGGTAGTTTAGTCTCTCTTAATTTCCTCTTCCAACTGATCAGTTAACTGAAAAAATCCAGGTATATAGCTTGATAGGTTGCGCTGCATAAAAGCAATCAATGATTTAAATGAATAACTACCTAAATAAATGAAGAAATAAAATAACACAAAATAGAATCAGCAGTGAATCTAATCCGAGACTCCATTCCGGCTTATTTTTTAGGCCTAATCCGAGGCCCTCAGTGAGGCACTGACAAATTTTGTTTCATGAAGTGAAGCATGTCAATGTTCAAGAGCAGGTTGACACCCCACTTACTTGAAGGTCAGCTGGACCCATCACTGATAATGGTAACAAGTATAACATATTTAAGCCCTCCCACTCCAATACACTGCCCATCTCTAATTTATTTATTATAACAGTCAATGTATGAGCAGTGAGTGTGTTGTCTGTGAGTGTGTGTGTTGAATATGTACATAGATGTTTACATTTAAAATGCTTCTTTACAAGACTAGTCTTAGTGTCTAACTTAGAAAACCATATGGTTTACTTAGGCGCTTGGCGTTTCCACATTTATTTAGATATTTATGTTGTAGTTATCCGTATCAATTAATGTTTTTAAAACTTTGAATTAACCAAATATTCATATATGTATTAATACTACCTTAAAAGGAAATGTGAAAATAAAGTTGTTGTTGTTGTTGTCTCTATTATTAAGCACAGGCCCTTGCCATACTTCAAGGCAAAATATACCAATAGACAAGACATCAGTCAGATGTATATTAAAAGTGTCAACAGAGGTAAGAATTTCAGAAATTAGGTTAACCCTTTCAACCCCTAATATCAAAGAGCAAATTCTCCTATCTTCTCCCTTGGGCGTTCGCCTCCCATATATCGGCTGCCAAAAGGGTTTATTTACTAAATATAATACACAAGTTTTGCTAGGGAAGAGCTGAAGGGGTGACAATACCTAACCTGTGACGTTTTCCTGCAATATTTGAAGAAAACCTAGGGCAGTTTTTCTCTTCAACATTTTCATTGGTTACACATCAGGTCAGACATCATGCCAAAAATGAGACAGTTGATATGGGGTGACATTTTTAAAACACCAAGTATCTGCCATATAGTATTCCAGTTAACTTTCAAAACCAGGGAGTCAATGAAGGATTTTGCGGGGTAAGTAGTTCTGGTGTTCTCCAAATCTTTATTATTTATTCATTTTGTCGGTTCGGGAAGCCAGCTTTGTCGGGTTTTTGACCATGAGAACCCTCTCTTATCTGGAACACTGACCATGAGACAAAAATAAACACATATAAAAGCGAAAGAACAACTGAAGGTGAAACTGAAAGAAAGAAAATCAGTGAGCAAATGAATGCTGTCTTTCTTATCGGACAATTGCCCATAAGCTTAAGTTAATCCTAGTGTTATGTTCACGTAATCGACTATTATCAATTTTTCGATTCCAAGTTTTCTTTTCTTTTGGCGAGGATTGTAAAATGGCAAACTTGGCAAAATTCAAAGGGAGGCTAAGTATCCAATAACTTAGGCAATAACAAGCAGACTTACCAGTTTTATTCCGCAAATTATCGAAGTTTAGATCCTCAACGAAGAGATCCAGAGAGATCGCACGAAAACGTGAAAAGCCGACAAGATAGCCACTTGATGGAACTATCGATTTTTTGTTTACTTTCACAAAAACATGAAATCTCCCTCTTTTTAGTCGACTTGCTTTAGTTTGAAACAATCGTCTGAGTTAGAAATGGAGAATTCTGTGTTGCAGTGAAACTAAAACTTTGGCCTTGAATCAAGTTTTCTTACGAAAGATGGCTGGCAAAACAAAACAAACTAAGCCAGTATTGTACTCTCCGGGGTAGGGTGAGATGAAAGTGGATTACATTTCGTCGTTTCTGCGTCAATCTTGTCACTGATGACAAATGATATATGGACAAAAGCAAGAAATACACGGATTCTGAAAGAGCGCTTTTGAATTTTTAGAGCACAATTATTACTATTTTTATTATTTCAATCTGAATGAGTTATTTTTAATTCTATTGGGAGGGGTAGGTTTTCTTGCAACTCTTCTCCCCTCTGCGCCCATGACAGTGCTCATGGATCACGTGGTGTCAGGAAATATCACCCATGAATCTTTTCTGTCAGGAGTCTTTGGTTCTTGCCGACTTGTGTTCAACATGGGTGTACAGAAAGAAATTACTACCCCGGGAACCGGAGGTATTTTACGATTCCTTGCCTACGGCGAAATTTTTTTCGCAGGGAATTAACTTTTCTTTTCTTTCCGGTTTGGTAGATTCGCCAAAGGAGGGCCAAAAAGTGGCAGTGCACTACATCGGTATGCTTTGATTGACAACGCGATGTGAATTGTGCTGCATTATAAAGCACATTTATTTCCCTCTGGCGTCCCTATCGAGTAATCATATTTATCTTTTTTCTCAGGAACTCTGGTAAACGGGAAAAAGTTCGATTCTTCGCGAGACAAGGGCAGGCCGTTCAAATTTCATGTTGGAGTGGGAGAGGTTATCAAAGGTATTTTTAATCGTGCCGATCAATTCGAACCCCTCCTCCCTCCCCCGCATACCTCGGGCCTTTACCATTTTCCATGCCCCGGGAAAAGGGCATTTTACAGTCAACCCAGGTCACGCGTGAACGATATTTTTGAAATTTGAACGGAATTTTGAAATTTACATGTCAGTTTTGAAAATCGCCAACGAGATTTCAGAGTTTCCCTAGCTTATTGACGGTATAAAGCTATGAATTTTTCTTTACATTGCAAAATTGAATATTTCAAGAATAACAATTGTTTCCCAAGAATTTTGAATCTTTTTTTTCAGTTAATGCGTCTTTTTCGGAACGATTTCCAGAGAAATGTTCAACATTCCATTCACACGTCGGACATTACAAAGAGAAATTCGAATGTTCATTTCACTCTTGGAAATACTGTTCACGCGTGACCTGGGTTGACTGTAACTGCTTTTTGGCCCTGTGCCCGTGAGGCAAATTTGAACAAGCCAGTTTTCAAAAGTTCAAATACTGGGGGAGGGGGGAGGGAGGATGTTGAAGTTTCAAATTGATGGGTGCATAAAGTTGACCATTACTTTTTGAATTGAGTTTGTAGCTCCAGTCTCACTATAGTTCAGCTTGTGTGAGTGGGGGCTACTGAGAAGGTCTCAATGGGGTAGTGGCTTTTACAGTTAATGGCTAAATTTCGGCTTTTTTACGGCTAACAGTTAAGAGAAAAGTTGACAATATATTCCCTTTTTTTAAAGAGTGAAATATTAACTAGAAATACCTGCCGGTAGAGTGCCAATGAGTAAAAACTGTCACAGTTGCGTGCCGAATGAAAATTAAGAAGTAAGCAGACTACAAAACATTTTTTAAACTGAATCATTGTTTAATAGAGCATCAACCTCGTTCCTAGGGCCTTTTCCCCACCCCCAAGCTAGGGAAAAGGCCCTGGGAACGAGGTTGATAGAGCATTGCAAAACTCTCATGCTATTCTTTGTTGTTTGGAATGTCTACAAGAACTAAACTTGTGAGGTAGATTAGAGGTGAAATATCTGCCGCCCTTGCATTACCTGTTTGAGTTTATACAAAAACCAAAATAAACAACTTTAATGTGTACAAGAATAGCTATCAACCTGGGAATAACAGAATTTTACAATAAAAATGTGCTCTTCAATACAATTTATTGAATTAAAGAGCCACAAGTACGATATTTAAAAGAAAATACAGGGAGGGGCACAAAGCTAAGTTGCAATTGACTTGAAATATTTCTCCTGTGTTCAAACATCTCCAATGTGCATCTCCCTCAAACAGAACCTAAACATCAACAAAGAAAACCCCACTCAATTTGACTAGAAAACGATGAAATCTAAAATATTTTGTAAATCCCTATAATTAAGGATTCGTTTTGGTCCGCAGTGTATCAGTTTGGAATGATAATTATCTTTATTGTGCATGTTATGTTACCGACCACATGAATTCACATAACGACACTGGCCTACTATTGTCCGTATTAGCTTGCAATTTGAATATTATCATGATTAATTGCTCCCTCCTCAGAAAACAAAACACACCACAAACAGTTAAGATTTGAATTCTCTTACCTCCTCGATTGACAGAGCCAATGGAACTTTCGCCGTCCCTCAACGGAGCAACAAATCTGCTATTAGAGCGGAACATTTCCACACAGTCGCGCAGGATTGAAAAATAAGATGGCGCGTAGGAAAAATTTGATTGCTCCTAAACGTGAAAACTTGTGCAAAGTTTCCTAGCGCTTAAAAAGATCTTTGTTATTTTTATACACCATCCTGATACAGTAAGATGTATAAACACTGCTATTCTTATCCAAATCTCTTGAACGGAGCGAAGACAACTAAATTCGCCACTTAGGCCGCCATATTGTTTATAAAACTTCAGTTTGCGCGTGTGTAAGAAGAATCTGGGTACTAGTACTCACCGATCATGATACTCCTGATGTGATTGGTTCAGATAAAAAATACCGCGATGCCATTGGCTAGCTCGAAAACAATCACCGTTGATGTCACTCTTACATTAACTTATGCTTACATTTTCATTCGAGATTTTTTCTGCCTGTAACAAAACTAACTCACGCGTCGGCTTTATAATGCTGCCGCCTCGTCACCCTCGCGTCCTCGCGAGGGTGACTCGTTGGCAATAAACCTTTATACTATTTTATTTATGAAACAGCTATGTGAGTAAAGGAAAATTCATTCCCTGACTTGTGAATTCCACGTTAAATTTCACTAAAAAATAAATATAAATTATGTATTGCACTCATCACTTTACGATTCGTGCAATATTGTTGTTTTTTTTTTTGGCATGAAATTTAACATGGAATTCCCTCGTTAGATGGTGAATTTTCCAGAAGAGAATCGTAAAATTATATAGAGCATACTATTATAGTGTTATTATACTTGTAGTAATTTGTTATATATAAATAGCATACATGTAGGTTTTTTAAACTACTGCATAAAACTGCACCAGGAGCGACAAAAGAGTCTTTGTGAAGGAGCTGGCAGGTGATGCTGAGCGTGTCACTGCCAGAGGTGATTTGAGTGTTGTCAACAAGATCACTAAGCAACTTAGTGGCAAGAGCACCAGCCAGTCAGCCCCTGTCAAAGACAAGGATGGTAGCAACCTAACAACAGCAGACCTGCCAACCCCTGGTAAAGGAAAATCTGGAGAGCCATGAAAAAAAATCTGGAGATTCTCCAAAAAATAGTGAGATTCTATTTTTTCCCCTACAGTATCACACCCCTTTTCCATCGAGTTGATACGATTGTGATCGCTTTCCTGCGCTGAACTTACAAAGACTACTGGGAAACTTGGCATGGATACGAGGTCCAATCTAGGAGATGCCTGGGAGCTAGACAACAACCTCATTCCCAGGGCTACTTTCTTTTCAAATGGCGGACAGAGGCAGAAAAAAACAATAAGTTATTGAACACAAGCAAAAATCACAGCTTGGTACAAAAAAGTGCAGTGCTAGTTTATCACTTTATGGCACTAGCATTCCTCGTAAATATTCCATTTTTATTCAACAACTTAATTTATTTCACTTCAGAAAGATTTTTCCCAAAAACCCGTGAGATTGGGAGCCTTGTCGTGAGACCGTGAGAAATGACAAAAAATCGTGAGACTCGCGGCAGAACCGTGAGAGTTGGCAGGTCTGCAACAGAGCAGAAGTAAGCAGGGAGATGGGTACAACACTTTTATGAAGTGCTCAACCATACACCTGCCGTCACCACCAGGTGACCCTGCCGACTCCCACCAGCAGATATCGCCCTGGACATTGACACCAGTCCCACAACTGAAGTAGAAGTTAGGCTCCCCATCAAAGCCATGCAGTGTAGGAAGCTGCTGGCATTGATGCCATCCATGCAGAAATGGAAAGACGACCTTAACACTTTGACTAAGGTCCTCACAGACCTTTTCAGAAAGATCTGGGAAAAGGGCACAATACCTGATGACTGGAACAAGGGTTTACAGTCAATCCACATCACGCCTGCCCTGTATTTTTGAAATTTAACAGAGTTTTGAAATTTTCACGTCAGTTTTGAACATCACCAATGAGATTTCAGAGTTCCCATTGAAGTTTATTGACGGTGTAAAGCTATGACTTTTTCTTCACGTTACAGCATTAAGTATTTCAAAAATAACAGTGGTTTCCCTTGAGTATTTTGAATCTTTTTCCTCAGGCTGTTAATGTGTCGTTTTCGGAAAGATTTTCAGAGAAATGCTCAACATGCCATTCAAATGCCAGACATTACAAAGAGGATTTTGAATGTTCAAATTCATTCTCGGAAATACTGGTCATGCGTGACATGGATCGACTGTAATTGGTAAGCTCCCCAAGAAAGGCAACCTTCAGAACTGCGATAACTGGCGAGGTATCACACTGCTCTCCATTCCATCTAAAGTTTTCTGCAGGATCCTCCTTGGCAGAATTGTTGCTGCTGTTGACCAGAAGCTGAAACAGGAACAGAATTGGAAGGCATGCATTGACCAGACCTTTGCTCTAAGATCTCTCAAATCACTGCTCTCATTGAGCAGTACATTGAGTCGAACATCCCTTTCTTCACCAACTTCATCGACTTCTGGAAAGCCTTTGACAGTCTGCACCATGACACCCTATGGAAGATCTTGCGATCATATGGAATTCGTCCAAAGATGGCCACACTTATGAAGATGTTCTACCAGCAGTTTGAGTGCAGCGTTACAGTTGTACACGGGTGTAGCCACTTAAGTTGTAGTTAGTGATGTTTCGACGGCCTGCTGCTAGTCTTCGGGAGACAGTTGTCTGCAGTTCTGGTATCCTGGTGTGTAACTTCTTGGTTGTTGGTATCAAGGCATTCAGAATTTCTATTCGGTTATCCTTGTTGATGTTGTTAGGGTGAACAGTTTCTTTGTCCCTGCATCTATACCAGTGTGAGGCTTGGTCAATAAACTTTACCCCATTCCAAAGTCGATGTTGGGATTGAAGTCTTGTTGCCATGAGCTGAAATGGCGCAGGTCTGGGTGCGGGCAAGCCATACGTCTGTTGTGTGCTCCTTGTTTCTCTCTAGCATAGGTCTCCTGTTTCACCAATAATTTTTTTCTGCTCAAATGCTCCACTGCAGGGTTTTTGTGATTTGTAAAAAGATCCACTGATTACAAATTTGTTAGAAAGTCCATTAAAATGATCAAAAGTCCCCATTATAGATAGATAATTACTGTCAAATCCCCTGCCTCTGCCCAGCCTCCCCTCTTCCCTCTGTGACTTATCACTGATATGTACTTAGATTGCATCTGAGTGTAGGGGTTATTATTGTTGTTTTTGCAGAATGTTGTTCGCAGAATTGGTACAGGTCTTTGTAATTATCAAGTGTCTTTTTTGGTTCTTTAATCTTGGTGTGATAAATCAATAAAATTAGTGATCAATGACAATCTATATCATATGGGAAACAGATGATGCACTGTTCTTGTCATATTTGATTGACCTTTAATCTCCAATATCAATAATGGTATTGATTGATATAGATCCATGTTGATTATAGCCTGTGTGAGCAGACGTCTGTTTTGGCTTTTATTTCACCCACCGCAAAAGAATGTTTGTGAACCCAAGCTCACCAACAAGACATTATCTATCGACCAATTACAACTCAGCTAATATATTAGATGGTCAGCGTGGGTGATTTGTGCATGTTACTCATGTTACAGTATTTGTTTTGAAAAAAAAAATGCCGGAAGACGCGACGAATACTGTGAACAAGTATCTCAGGTCAAAGACGAGAACTGTCAACAAACTCAACCCGTCATGAGTCCTGGAATTAAACCCAGGCTGCATTGGTGGCATGGGAGGCGAGTGCTCTTACCACTCCTCAGAAACTTGTAAACATTTCCAAATGCCAATTCAATCTGGAGAGTGTTCCTAATCAGTGTTCTGCGCTAAATACCGTGACACATATAGGGTGTTTTATTTCTTTTAATTATTTTTTTTTTATTCACAAACACATGCAGCTGTGAGGAGATCTCTGTAAGGCTCACAAATACTTGACTTGCATGCATTTTGTGCACATTTGAGCAATCAAAGCGCTCTGTGAGTGAAATCGTAAATTGAACATGCAAATGAAATGATATTTCGGATTTGTGTTATTTGCTTCCTCGATTTCCATACATGTACCTAGAGTACAGTGTATGAGCAGCAGTTAGTTTGATAATGTGGCAAAGAAACACCGCTGTGGTCATCCTAATAAGCCGTTCAATAGATCTGCTTCTTCACTTTTACATTGTTTTTCTTTTTCAACCATTGGACAGTGTTTCTGGGTTGGTGTCAAAGGGAAGTCCTCAGGCCGGTAATCTGCACTTCCCGGGATTGACTTCCTGAGGGAGCATATTCTGTGTTAATTTCTTTTTCTTTTCTACATTTTTTTCAGACTGAGAGATAAGATTTTACTGCATTTTTTTACTGTACTGAAAACAACATTAACATTACTGTAATGTAGCATTCTCCATTCTAGTAGTTAAAAATGCATGACATGATGTAAAGTCTGCAGTTCGGTTTAATTGTTTGAGTGGTTGTGCAGTTCATCGAATTGAGATTCTCAAAATTCTCAATATTTCTCATTTTCGGTGGTCGAGTGTTCTTTAAGCTATTTCTTTTAATTTTGAAAACTCCAAAAACATGTATATTATTTGAAGGAGGAGAGAAACTAAGCAAGCTGTGAGAATACCCCATTTTAATTATTGCTGAAATTTCAAAGTCCATTGAGGGAATGATGGAATGACTGAGCAAGTGACATTTTCATTCATTAAAATAACTCATTCACTGTGCATGCACAATTCATGAGTTGAAAATGAAATGAATATCGTTAATATGTTTGGTTTGAAAGACCCTGTCCCTGATGGTCTCCATTCATGTGTCACTGGTGTATAAGTTTGCATGTGCGGGCTGTAATGCCTGTTATGTCGGCGAAACAACCCGGCATTTTGCCACACGCGCATGTGAGCACTTAGCCAGTGATAGGGCCTCTCACATTTTCAAACATCTGCAGAATTCTGAACATTGTCGCACCTTATGTTCATTAGATTGTTTCCATATTTTAGATCACGCCTCTACCATTTTCGAACTCAAGATAATTTAAGAGGCATTTCATATTCAAAGAGAACAACCTTCCTTGAATCAACAATTTATTACAATTACATCTAAAATTATCCTGATAATTCTCATATTGTCATGTTTCTTGTTCATTTTGTTATCACCGTTTATCATAATTAGCATTTTTGTCTACTTATTATAAATTTAACTACCAACGCTTTGTACATTAACTTACTGAAGATGACAGAAGTCTCTATCGAAACATGTTTTGTAAACTGAAAAGTTTTCTCGTTTTTAAATATTAGATACGTGTATCAAGTCATTTATTTATTTAAACATTTTACTACTCTTGCAGGTTGGGATGAAGGTGTTATGCAGGTAATCATAGTTAACAAGAGACTCAGATATGGCTTAAAAAACCTTGCAAAGCTGATTTGTAAACTTACTATTTACATGCATGTTAGAGTAGTGTCATTAAACCAAAATCAAGGCAGTTGAAGGCCCCAGTGCAAAACCAACGTATTGCTGTATGTGATGATTTGACCTTGGCATCCAAATTTCTCTGAATTCACTCTAATTTGGCATGCATACAGACTTAAAATAATTATGTATGCTAACAGTGATGAGAACCAGCCATATCGTAGTCAAGTGTTTTATTCTCAAATCAATGCAAGCTAGAAACCACTTTCATTGATAACCGTGTTGATATACATTTTGTAAAACTTATGTGTATAAGTGCACACAAAACAAAATTTTGAAAATCCTCATGAGAAATGGCGACGCAATCGGCATCAGACCATTTTCAGTGACCAATAAGATGTAAAAGTGTAAAAGTTAACGTCTTGCAACATGTCAATGTTTTTCAAGCAGAGAAATGATGATGAAAACTGAATATAAATTATTGTTCAAGTCACATTCTTTTGATCTCCGTTTTAGGATGGTGCCTACTTTTGCTACTACGCATACATTCTGCGCATCTTGCGATGGTCTCACTCTGAGAAAGTTCGGTTTCTTAACAGTGGTGCCTGCTAAAACAGGGATATTTTTGTGCGGTTTAATGCACTGAAAAAGCAGATCTTGGCAAGGGATATTGGAATCTGAAAAGAAACTTAGGGGTAGCCATACATTTTTCAAAGATAATTAGGCCTTGAAGTTGATTTTGGAAAAAAATCCATACATTGTTTTGTATTTTGGCGCTTTTAGAATGAATTTTATTATTGTTGCTTAATTATCTCTAAAAAATGTGTGGTTACTCCCTATTTTCTTTTTGGATTCCAATAGGCCTTGCTAAGATCTGCTTCTCCCATGTAGTCATAAACCACGCAAAATACTCCAGTAATATAATTAGTTCTAGTAGGTACCATCCTTAAGCTCATTGTGATGCATGCTAAGTCATGTTATTTTATAACTAAAGCAAGGATAGAATTTGATTGCATGTTCAAACTGCTGTAGGCTTCTGTTCACTGATGATTATAAGCATCTTATAAATGAGGCAATTGGTGTAAATTTGGTTTGGCCATTTTAAGTACAGAAGAGTAATCATTGCAATTAATTACAGAAGCAGTGTTCAGCAAATGCATTGGTGTAGATGTCTGTTTGTATAACAGGACTATGTTGATTGGTTGGAAACATGGAGCAAGTTAATTTTTATATTTTCAATAAGGGGGTGTTTACATGTGAAAACTCGCACCAGTGCGAGTTCGATACCGGTATGACATTGTCATTTCATATCGTGTTTACATGAAGAGACTTTTCATGTCAACTGACGTGATTGTGACGCTATATTGGATTGGACGTCGAAGACTGCGCATGCACTACCCATTCCAGATTACCAGGAGAGTCATGCTGGAGCGCACAGCTGTACGGTGTTTACATGACATCAGATTGAGTTTTTGTACCAGAATACAGTTGCAGTTACAGTTACAGAATACGGTACAGTTACCGGGATGAACTCACACCAGTATGACTGGCTCCGGTATGAGATTTTGTGCCGACATCATGTAGCCGAGTACAGACCCACAAGTGGGAACTGGAGTAACCTCGTACCAGAATGAAAGTCGCGCCAGTATCATGTGAACACCTGCTTAGATTCTGATATATGTGACCAGGGTGTTGATACAAGATTTAGCGCAAAAGAGGTGAAGATGCTGAAGTCCAATCATTTTCCTTTTCTCTTTCAGATGAAAGTTGGCGAACGTGCTAAGCTGATTGTTTCTCCTGATTATGGCTATGGTGCCAGGGGGGTGCCTGGTGTATATCCTTTTAATCCACTACCTTACCTTTGCTTAATAATACAAAGATGATTACAAGCACAAGTTAATATTAACAAAAGTACCAACACTTATTTTACAATAACTGTCAAAATTCCTGCGTGCTGATTGGCTCATAGTTATTGTCTATAAGAGTACAGAAAATAAAAATGACGTCAGATGTAACGCGTGCACTTTCTCAAACAAAAAATTGCCAATTTCACTCGTACTTTTTCCATGTTATTGTAAAAAACAAATCAACTGCAGTTTTCTATGGTCTATACTCTTATAGACCATAAAATAACGCCATAAAATGTCCAAAACTTGGCAGTGAAACCACTTGAGTTTTGAACATTTTGGATGTCATTTTATGGTCTAAGAAAACTGTCGATTTGTTAAATAGACTATAAGATGACCAAAACTTGGCAGTGAAACCACCCACCTGGAGCTCGTGGTTCCACTTGAGTTTTGAACATTCTTTGGCATAATTTTATGGAGACTTGTGCGAGCTAAGGCCATTAAACTAGGTTCATGGGACAAATATCCTGCATACTGCTAGGATTGGGATGTCAATGTGTGGCATATGTGCAATGGTTGACTGTTGCAAAATTGTATGTATGAGATTGCAAAAAGGAACCAAGTTACTCCTAAAACAAATGGCTTTGAATCGAAAGTTAGGATAAAATATCAAAATTAATAGGAAAATGTCTTTGCAAGAAAAACAACAAGATGCATTTTATTTGATAAGAAATGGTCAACTGTAGTTTCCCCTGTTCATAAATGATAGTCCTGTGTATCAACTTAGTTACATCTTGTCGATTCGCTTCAAGTTTTTTTTCTCTTTGTTCCTTTGTTTAGCTACTGTTTGTTATTGTAGTGTGATGTTGCAAGCTTCGTGTTTATTAAAGTCTGTATGTTATTTAAAAAGCCCGGGGATAAGTTATCTTTGAGACAATTAAGGAATTTACAGAGCTTTGACTGGCTTTCACAGGATTGAATCGTGAGCTGTACATTTATGAACTAGTTGAATAATAGTTGGCTGTTTGAAGTTTCAGAAAATATCCATACCCTTGTCATGAGCGGGATTTTTTTTCTGAGCCCCCACCTAACCCCCAACCCCTCTTGAAATTTCACTTTTAATGAGCTTCATGTATACTTTCTCCTTTCAAAGTTTTTGGCTATTGAGACTTCCCCCTCCCCCACCCCCCAGGGCTGTCAACTCTCCCGGATAATCCGGGAGTCTCCAGATTTTGAACCTTATCTCCCGGTCTCCAGATTTGTGTCTGTAATCTCCAGATTTTGAGCGTTATCTCCAGGTCTCCAGATTTATGTCTGTAATCTCCAGATTTTGAGCCAGATTTCTCCATATTTACGTCTGTAATCTCCTGGATAATTGACGAAGTTTGCTATTTGTCGTAGACTCGATTTTCTGACAAGAAAATCTGAAATGTGTAGCGTTGTTTCCGGTACTGTTTAATGTACCCCCCCCCCCCCCACACCCCACTGAACCTGTGAATTTGGGCTTGATGCGACGCCTCTGTAAGGCGCTTTGTTATTGCTGGCCGGGGAAGTGATATTCTCCATATTTGTTGACGTGTGAGGTTGACAGCCCTGATCCTCACCCCTAAAATAACCAATGCCTTGAACTCTGGATAGGGGACAGTTATATGGATCTTTTCTGGAAACTGAACCCTTGGGACCAACAGTTTTAGTGTATTAGATTTACTGCAACTTTGTTGTCGTTAACGTTTACAATAGCATGCGTGCATATTTTCTGAGAGGTGTTTTGTCTAAAAGTTTACAACTCGTTCACTTTAGAACATTGATGTTTCATCTCGTTTTTGAGTTTAAAGTGCAATTTCTGGGCAGACTAAACCTCTCACTCAAAGCCAGTAGTCTGAGTGTCACCAGCCCAACCTGCTACAAGAGAGTAATGAAAATATAAATGTTAGTGAAGACAAACTTTATGCGGACATGCATGACACACTTACATACAAAGGGGGGCGCAAAGCATTATAGGGCGGAAGTTTTCGAGGGAAAAGTGGATAATTTCAAAGAAAATTATTTTGAAATGGTCATTTCACTTATTGCATTTTCTTTCAACTGCTGAATATATGTATGGTTTTAATTTTACAGCTTATTTTGATTGAGTAATATGGAAGAGTGTTTTGTTTCCAACATAAGCTTAGATATGATAACATGTGTTTGGTTAGTGGACTGTTCAAGTAGAATTATAATCTTACTTTTATTGTACAGTCGAATTGATCTGTCAGTAGCCTGTTGGTTAGCTGTTGGTCCACTGTCGGCCGACAGTCAGTTTGGGCAGCTCTTCTTCAAAATTACCTTGTTTTCCTTGACCATTCCTACTATTCCAGAAAATGCAACCTTGCACTTTGATGTGGAGCTTTTAGAGATTATTGGTTGATTTGATGGATTTGCTGTGTGTGTTTCAATAAGAAAAGAAACACTTAAATTAATAGTGCTGTAACTTATGTCTTGCATATCATTTAATAATATTATTATAGCAACTGAAGGAAATTAAATGTATCATTTTTATGAGTTGATTAGTCATCAGTTTAGGTCAGTAAGAGGTGACAACCTCATTAAAACATTTGTATCTAATCTTGGTGGATTAAATTTTTATAGTCATTTGTTTCTTGTCCACCCAGAGGATGGCCAAATCCAATCAGACTTATAGAAGATAAACCTCAATTTTATGAAAACTGTAAATGTGACCTGATTTGCAATAAGAGGGATCAAGGTGAAAAACGTTTTTGTTTTTTTTAGTTTTTCAAACAAAACCGAGTTTGAAGACTGCTTCAATGAGTGTAATTTACAATGCAAACACTGTTTAATCAGTTGACCCCAAACTCATTTTAAACAAAACAAAATTTGAAGGCATAATTAATTCAAACATGGCCCATTTTGTAAACACGTTTGAACACCATTTATTTGAGTGAAGTTTGTCCCATTTTACTGCAAACTAGGTCACAAATGATAATTAATTATTCATCAATGTAACTAGCATTAAATCTCGATGACATTGTACTTTGATTTCTCTTTTTGTACTTCGTTTTTTTAGTCTTTTACATAGTACTGTAAAAGCTCTTTTAAGCCCATAACACCCCCATCTCTAATAAGCTGGCCCTATCAGAAGTCAGGTTTCATAGTTTAGATGTGTATATTCTCTACTGAGCTGCTGCAGCCTGTCTGTTCTTCATCTGGTGTTTTTTTTTAGTGTAGAAAACAAAACAAAAACAAATGGCATATTATGGAAGCTACTGCAGCCTGTCTGTTCTTCATCTGGTGTTTTTTTTTTAGTGTAGAAAACAAAACAAAAACAAATGGCATATTATGGAACTGTTTGATATGTAGATGTACAGATACAGCGGTTTTCAATTGAGTGTTGTTAAAACAACCAAAACCAAAGTAATTTCTCTGGCCAATCACAACAGATGTAAACAGCACAATCAGCCAATCAGAAATTGAAGCAAATGCATGTATCCTGCGTCAAGCGCGGGAAAACGCGTGCTACCAAGCACGGTTGGTTTGGCTTTGGCTTCCCATTGGTTGAAAAAATGGCGCGAACTTTGCCAACCAATCATAGAGTCCAGTAAAGCAAAACCAAAGCAAACGCGAAATTACTTTCAATACTCAACTGAAAACCGCTCTACGCAGTTAAATATGTAACAGATTTACTTCAGTCAGTTTGCTGCTCCGGCAGGAGGGGACATCATCAAGGTTGAAAAGTTATAGCCATCTACAGCCAAAGGCATGAGTGATACTACACTGTAGTTTTTGTTCACTAGTAGGGTTATTGTAAACAAAACTGAACCATACTATTTTGATGTCAACATTTATACAGATAGTCTGAATAAAGTAAGCCTTGGGTGAGGCGGGCTTATTAGAGCTTTTGCACTAATTTTTTTTCTGTATTTTTTGTTTTGCAATTAAAAATAAAGCTGTCAGTCAAAATCTTGAAAATATTAATGGTTTGTCCACTTAATTGTTAGTTACACTTGGGATTTCTTTTAATTTACGTGTCAAAACTCATTTACAAATAGTCTGCGAGCAAGCTCTCGGGGTAGAGGAGGGGTGGGGAGGGGAGAATGAGCACATGAATTGCAAACATGAGCTCAAGAAGGCTTACACGTGCAGGTCACTTATCAGAATAGCAATCTTGTTTCTTAACATAAGTCAATTTTTGTTAGCTTTGAATACTAAATTTCAAAATCTTATAATTCTTTGAAAACATTGACCAAGTACCATGTCTGTAATCACTGTGTAATCGGCGAAAAAACATTTAAAAATGTACTTATCGGGCCCGGCAAGTTACCGGGACTTTCGAGAAACGGGTCCCTGGTCTACACTTGCATTGAAATAACGCAAATGGAAGTTCAGACACAAGAATGGAGAAAGGCTTTCTTTTCAAGTGCCGTGATTATGCTTGTGTTCCTTGGAAATGCCCCCCAGATGCAGGGGGGAGGCCCTTAACAGGTTCATACGGCCGTAGGCGAAACAAAGTACCCCTTTCTACTACTTCAAACTACTCCCTCCATTATTCCGAGAGGTTTAGGCTATGATACTGACACTTAAAGGATGCATAGTACGTCTAAAAGGTGTTTTCCTAAGCTGACACGGTGGAAAGTGATGACGACTTCATTTAAGAAAAGACCAAACTGCATAGATGGATTGGTTTGCATGGAGTGAGAAATTGATTTGCCACGGGCCAACTGGGCCAAACTTCTAGGGGATCCAGAGGCATGCAATCCCCCTTCCCCCCTCGGAAGATTTCTCATTTTCATTTTGCAGAGATGCCATTTCCTTCATTCTGAGCGAGCAATTGTTGTATTTAAACCATCAAGTTCACTCACCAAAAATGAGTTGTGATAAAATGAGATGTAAGATCGACTCTAATCTTGTACCTAGAGTCTAGTTCTGTTGTCGTTCTGCTGTGACGGTGAGCATATCCAACGATCTGTTCAACTGAAGTGTAACTATTTAATTTTCAACGACGCAAGTTGGAATATTTTAAGAATGAGATTTTGAGTAAATGACTTGGCTGCGTGCATGAGACTTGGTATCCCTGACATTGGCCAAAAGGTGATCAGAACCAAGTGATACATTTCAATTTTAATGAATGAGCTTACATCAAATAAATAAGTGAAGTGAAGTGACATCCATGCATCTGTTTGAAATCTGCTTCTCAAACTCATTAATAATTCATCAAGCCAAAACAAAGCAATCAATACCGTGAAGGAGGCAGGGTTTGAGAGGCTATATCAAACCCTCGAAAGAGTGTTTCCTCCTATTTCCAAATACCTCGAAGTTGGTTTAAAAAAACTCGGCTAGCGGCTGCGCCTCGTTTTTACAACCTACTTCTCGGTGTTTGGAAACCGGAGGAAACACTGTTCCTCGTGTTTGATATATTACTTTCCAAACTCCCTAAAACCCTAATTTAACCTAATTGAATTAGACAGTATTTTCAGTTAAAACGAAAGCCGTCGATCAAGTCCATTACGGTACGTATGTATAAAACAGACAAATCGTCTGTGAAGTGACGACTTCTACCTTTTCCTTTTACCTTTTTTTTTTTTTTTTTTAGTCGGAGTTCAGCATAACGTTTTTTTTCTCATTTTTTCGGAAAACGACGAGGGGTGAGTAGAGGACTCCCTATCAGGGGAGGACTGAGTATGATTTGTGTTTATTCACCCACCTCCGGTGGGCTGGGAGCAACTTGTCAACAACCGCCAAGATGGCGGCTGTTACAGCTGGCCGTCCTAGTAAAAGAAGGTCAAGACGAATAGCTTCGGCTTGTGCTTTCCTCTCAAACATTTCACTTGACGGAAACATTGTAAGAAACCACCCAGTAAATGGATTCCAAACCGAGAAGAACATGGTGAAGAGAAGCCATGAAAATGTAACGGGAAATGTCGACTCTCTTTCGCAGAGGCGAACATTGCTGCATTCAATTTCTGAACCTGGCACCTCGGAAGGTGACGAGGCGAACATTAGCGCTAGAAACGTTAATGTAAAGGTTATGCACAGACAACGCAGCGATACGGACGCTTTCTCTGAAAGAAAGCAACAAGAAAGATCTGTGGTTATAAGAAGAAGCGTTTCAATGTCTGAATCAACCGATTCGTCTTCCACAAGTGGAAGTATTCGCAGCAAACACAGAATATCGTGTCTTACAGGCTCTTCGTTTCATCACAAGAGACGAGCAACTGACAAAAGGTAATATAAGTAACGAGAAATTTAATAGTTGAGGGAAATTGGCCTGCAATTTCGCTTTTACCACAATCATTGTACCATTCTCTTGTGGTGTCACAAAAATTAAGGTTTGATGAAGAAGTATCTCCAGTACATTAATT
The DNA here is from genome assembly GCF_977016875.1 of Pavona decussata. Classification (NCBI taxonomy): domain Eukaryota; kingdom Metazoa; phylum Cnidaria; class Anthozoa; order Scleractinia; family Agariciidae; genus Pavona; species Pavona decussata. Next base: position 1,591,535 of record NW_028145480.1, on the reverse strand, counting down.
ATTTAATTGAAGAAAAAACATTGCCACGCAGTCTTAATATAAATAGCACTCATCATAAGTTTCGAACCTCTTAGCCTGGTGAGGTAAATCTTGCCTATTTTCTCTTGATTTTCAGTCATAGAATCTGCAAACAAATCTGTTCAGACTCTGGAAATCTGAGCCAGTCTGTAAAGTATAGAGTAGAGCAGACCTCAACGAGATCTCGTGTGTCCAAAGGCATTTACTGGCATGCAGTATGATCTTTGAAGTTACCTGTGCGTACTGACGCATGCACATCCTACAGTATAAAACCTTGGACCTGGATGTTGCAGATCATTATCTTCAAATTTCATCTGCATGTTCACAAATCCCTTATTTACAAAAAAGTGGTTTTATTTGCAGTAGTTGCCTTGTTAGAAGTCTCAATTGTGACATGCGATGAGTGGTTCCAGGATATATCCATACTCCCCCCACCAGAGATTTTTTTGTTACAAACCACCCCTCTCTGACCCCTCTGTAGATCCCACTTTACCATGCTTTTCTTAAAACTAAAATTTTAGTTTTAGAGGTCCCCCTCCCCTTCAGAATTTCCAGTAACCTTCAATCGGGGGAGTATGGATATTGTGCAATTCCAGGAAATATCCATACTCCCCCCACAGAAGGTTTTTTTGTTTTGCATCCCCCATACCCCCAGGAAATTCCAGTTTAGCTTCATACTTTGCTTCTAAAATTATGACTTTCAAGACCCCCGTCCCCCTAGGAATTTCCAATGACCTTCAATGGGGGGGAGTATCAGTTATTTCCTGGACGATACACCCAAAGGGCACACAATATCATTCACTATATCATGCTGTGTATCAAGGTACATACATGTATTGTTTCATGGGAGAAATTATGTATTATTTTTTGCACCCCTACTTTTGTCTGTATTTTGCACTGGGATCTGCATATGCATTGCTTGTTTGACCATAATTATTGTGAAATAAGTAAGTAAACATATTTGGTGTTTTGCAGGATACTGTTGTGTTCAAGCCACAAGGCTCCACTGGTTACCTTCTCTGTCCTCAAATACCATAAGGAGAACCAAGAAGCAGGCCAGGAAGGAATGAGGTGACATGACAATGTTTAGTAATAATTTTTTGCTAGGGGCAACCTATGGTGCTTTTTATTTTGTTGTTGTTGTTGTTTCAATGGCTCTGATTTGCCAGTAGTTGTTTTGCATGTGCTCCTCAATTCCATTAGAAAATGTTGCCCCAAGATCTGTTTGCTCATTTGTGGTTTGTTTGGAGTGAAAACCCATAATAACTAATTGTAGGCAAGATTTCCGTTTTGATCACAAAACGAAGTGCAAAGCATCAGATAAAACATCGAGGCAACATTTCCTAAAGGGAATTGCATGTGCCTATGCAGTTAACCTTGCATGCTATTTTTTTCTCACAATATTATTGTTTATTGATCATTTTCCATCTATTCATTTTATGATTGGCTCAACTGTAATTGTATCAACTGTTTCACAGTCTTTAAACATAAACATGTATGTAACAGCACTGCAACGAGAAAGCCTCATTCTATAAGCCCTGTGGTTTCTCCTAAGCTTCCTCATCACTATGATATTTTTTATTCCGCTCATATTTCGTTTTTTTTTTTTTTTGTAACGTGTGTGGTGTCTCAAATAAATAATAAAAATAATTAAATAATAGAAAAAAGAATTGAAAGTTACATGCAAAAAATCTGAGCCTAGTGAATCTGACCAGTACTTTAAAAACCACTATACGTTAGTCATCAATAGCCTCTGATCACTGAAATGATCAGTTATAAATGTGTTATCATTAAATGGGACTGTAAAGGCAAATAATACTTGTTAGGGTTTCAGTTGGAAGACTCAAACACAAAACCCACCATGTACTTAACAAATAGATTCTTTTTGCAGAGTGCATTGTGCAGTTCCAGAAAAAAATCGATACCCACCCCATGGAAGGTCATCGGAAATTCCTAGGGGGATGGGGGTCTTAAAAGCCAAAATTTTAGAAGCAAAGTATGAAACTAAACTGGAATTTCCTGGGGGAAGGGGGGTGCAAAACAAAAAACCTTCCGTGGGGGGAGTATGGATATTTTCTGGGACTGCACATTTCAGATTGTGTTTCAAATGTTGTGTTAGCTCAGATTCACTGTCAGAGTTTTTGCATGTGGCTTTGAATTCCTTCAGGAAACATTGCTCCAATGTCTTATAATTTTTAATTTCAAGTCAGTTAAAATTCTATTATAATTGCAGTGTGAGGAAAACATCAGCAGTAGCACCAAATCAGTTTGTTGGGATAGAAGGAGTAGAGCTAGGATCAGCAGACAAGGTATTGATTGTTTGACTTAGGTTTGTTTTTTTTTCTATGGAAATTTTGGTTTATTTTTTTGCATTCCTGTTTCTTTGTTTCATTACTAACCACGATCTGGAACATTAGAAAATAAAAACCATACAATAATAATAATCATGCTCAATTCGTGAAGACGTGCCATCCATGAACTACTGTTATCTTCTCCTGTAACACTAGCTTAAAGTAGTTTCCTTTCCATTGTTCTTCTGGATCTTGAAGAATAGATTTTTTTACCCCCTAAGAATTCAAGATATGTTGCTTTATAACAGGGATTATTGTAGTCACCTATGCAGTCATTCTTAGTGTTGTCACGCAATGTTCCTCCCTAAAAACGGCTAAGTAGGAGACTAGTATTATTGTAGAGTGCAGCAGACTGGAAGATTATGTAAAATTTCAAGTTTTTGAAACACTTTACCCAAAATACTAGTCCAAATCTCTGGCACTATTTTTTTCTCCTGATAAATATAAGCCTTCCAGAAATAAGCCCATGAACTGTTAGGAATCAGCTGTTTTAATTTGTTAGCTTCCTGTTTCAAGCTGTTTTTATTAATTTATTTGCAGACTGTATCATACAGATCATTCCTTACATCAACTTACCCATTTGGATGGAATGATGGACCCCCCAGTCGAGGGGTTGGTACTCCATTGCCAATACAGGTGGATCCAGGGCCAACTGCTCTAGGTAATGCTTGTTGCTATGAGTGTCAAGAAAGTACAAATGTATTTTGACTAATTTATTTGTTAGTAAGTGTTTTTTGAAAGTTCCAATCAGACAAAATGAATGTCACCAGCAAAAACTACAGGCTGTAACCACACAATACCTGGCACTTACACAATGTAGATAATGATACAGAGACTGACAAGTTAGTGCCACCTTGTACAGCATAATAAAATTTGCACCACAGGAAAGTAACTGTACTCTGTCACTTTCATTTCAATACATTGTTGCACTTTAGGATTTCATCCAAAGACTCAAACATTAAAGTGCACATAACCCCCCAAAAATTGTTTTGCTTAAATAAATCTTTGCACCTGTTCGAAACGCATTGAGCTCTTTTGTGCCTTTTTTCAACTAAATCTTGACTTTTTATAAGCTGTAAAAGTTACGTAATCTAGCCATCATCTTTCCCATGACCGAGCTTGTAGGGGGCATGGGTCTATTCCTTACATGACGTCAAAAACTGCTTTGCATGCATTTTCACAAAGACTTAATACAATGCAAATCAGTTTGTGACGTCAAGTAAGGAATAGACCCATGCCTCTTACTAGCTCGGTCATGGGACAGATGATGGCTAGATTTCGTAACTTTTAAAAACCTTGAATGAACAGTATCACTGATATACACTACAACATATTAATGCTCTGTGACTTGAATAGCCACTATAGGATTAATTTTTATTCACACTCAAAAGCTAGAAAATTGTTGTACCGCATAATAAAAAGAAACACGGAAACAGCTTGCAGTACTACCCAGTAACTTTTATTTATTGATAAATGTTTGATGTTAATTAATGTTATTTTTTTTAATCTTTTCATTTTGCAATGTTAAAGAGAGTCCTGATGGTGGGTTAACCTCACTCAGTGTATATGATCCACATCTACTAGATGATCCTGAATTGACATCAGGTCGCCATAGAAAGGTTCTCAACCTTGCTTCTTACCTGGTATGTATAGTGTATGTCCATATGTTTTGTGGCAATAAAAGAAATTATAACATACTGTAGCTAGTAAATTTGTGTAATAAATTCACTCGCGGATGCGTGCTTCATATTCCCATTGTGCATGCTGATAACGTCAGCAAACAAATGCCTCGAGAAAAATTTTTTCTTTGCATTGAAGATGTTATAAAACAATAATTATTGTTTCATGTGTCAGCTGTGCATTCATCATGATATGAGGCACACGGGAAGTTTGGAGAGCACTCAAGAAGCTAGAGTTGCTCTCGGCTGCTCCTCGAGCAACTTTTATGCGTCTTTCATGCTCTCCAAACTTCCCGTGTGAACGTATGAACCAATATTATTATTGTTAATTTTTCATGGGTTAGCTCTTTGAATTAGAAGGTTTGCAAACTTGATATGAGTGCTGTTTTTTGACTATTCAAAGTATAATGATTACATTTGATGATGGTGATGATGATAATGACAGTAGTGATGGCGGTGGTGATGGCGGTTATGATAGTGATGATGACTAGAAGGATGATTGTTATGGTCGTGGTAATGGTGATAATGCCCATCATTATGGCAATAATTTAAGCCTTATGGTTTCTTTGGGCTTCCTCGCCATTTCCCTTTATTTTTTTACAATTAAGTAGGTTATATTTGGTGGTTAACAATTAAAAAAGTTAATTAAATAATGATGGGAGTAATTATTTGAGTAAAGAATAATCCCCAAATCAGTGTCATTTGTCTGGCTCAAGTGGATGTGTCTTAACCAGGTGGTGATGATGACGATGATGATTTCAATCAATCAATCAATCAATCAACTTTATTTAAACATGATAATTATAAATGGCTCAGCATTTTTAATTACCATACCTGCTTCATAAGTAAATGTTACCTGATGCCTTTCTTGGCTTTGGTCCATATCCTCAGGTGTCCATGGTTGCTTATGCAAAGCCCTCTGAACTGAAAAAGGACCTCAATGAACAATTCAGGGAAAAGTTTCCTAACCTCAATATTACACTCACTAAACTAAGAAGGTATTGTACTTGAGATATTCACCTTACATGTAAGTTGTGTAATGTAGTCACCAAGCATAGAGCGGTTTCTAATTGAGTAAGCAGTCATTAAACCAAAACCAAAGTGATTACACTGGCCAATCATGAGAGATGTAGACACTACAATGAACCAATCAGAAATTTTCAAAGAAAATACATGTAACCAGCGCGCCAAGCATGGGAAAACACATGTGGGCAAGTCATGATTGGTTTTGGTTTTGTTTCTCATTGGTTAATAACGTGGTGCAAGTTTAATCAACCAATCAGAGCACAGTAAAGAAAAACCAAAGCAACAACAATTACTTTTGACAGTCAACTGAAAACCTTGCTATCATATGTTATTAATACTTCATTGTTAATGTTTTTGTCATGTTGAGATTTCAACTTTAACTTCAGTGTTACATGTAGTTGTAAAAACACTTCAATTCCAGATTATCCACTTTCTCTTAATTTTTTTATTTCTTTATTCTTTGTAGCCTGAAAAAAGATATTATGAAAATAGCTACAACACAGGTAAGGCTTCTCAATAAAAATAGAACTTTGAAACTTGAAGAGATTTGAACTTTGTTACTCTTGTAACTTGTTTTAAGTAAAGGTGTACTGTAGTGGTTAGAGCATCAAACTTTCAATCAATTTTATTGCGTTTGATGGCAAAATCTGCAGTTATAGCTAATGCTAAAGATTATATTCATTCTTAGCCATACAATGTATGTAAAAAAAATCATTTTTCACAGAAGTTAAGGTGTTTCTTGTAACACACACCCCAGTCCCTTCTTGGAAAAAAAGTCACCACTGTTATCCAAAACCAGTGTTTTGATCCCATTTTTTTTTTCTTTTTGGATATTGAAACTGGGGTCACAAAAACATTTGCCACCTAATTTGAAAATTTAATGGCCATTTTTATGCTATAGACATTAAAGTCGTCTGAGACGTTAAAGTCATCTCGAGATGACTTTAACATCTAGCATAAAAACGGTAAATAAGACAGACGCATTTAACGTCTGACGACTTTAACGTCCTTAGTTAAGTGCGCCATTTAGACGCACTTAACAGACAACTTTAACGTCTCAGCAATAAATGCGTCTAGACGACTTTAACGTCTCTAGCATGAAAACAGCCAATGACATTTCTATGTAAGATTAATTCCCTTTTTAGATTATGAGCTCAAGATTTCTATGTAACAATTAAATTATGAGCTCGAGATTTCTATCGTGTGATAGCTGATGAGGGCCCAGCCCGAATCAGCCATCATGCATAGAAATTGAGAGTGAATAATCTAATTGTTTTAGTAAAAAATCTACTAGTCGTTCCAAACTAAACAAGTAAATTATCTATATCCTCATCGCAGACACTTCGAAAACGCAACGAAGCGGCCGCCATTTTGTTGAAAACCACTACTCACTATCTATCATAGATTAGTATAAATCTACTAGTGTTCTATCACGAATGCCGTTCTCTGATTGGCTACGCTACTCGCTATCTATTCTGTGATAGATAGTGAGTAGCGATTTTCAACAAAATGGCGCCCGCTTCTTCGCGTTTTCGAAGTGTCTGCGATGAGGAAATAGATAATTTACTTGTTTAGTTTTGAACGACTAGTAGATTTATACTAAAACAATTAGATTATTCGCTCTCGATTTCTATGCGTGATGGTTGATTCGGGCTTCGCCCTCATCAACTATCACGCGATAGAAATCTCGAGCTCATAATCTAATTGTTAAACAGATAGCGAGTAGCGTAGCCTATCAGAGAACGGCATTCGTGATAGAACACTAGTAGATTTATACTAACACATGATAGTTGATGAGGGCAAAGCCCCAAAAAACAGGCTGTCAAAATTTTGTTGCCAAGGAAACATCATTGGTGTAACATGGCCAATAAATTGAAGGGCTGGGAGCATAACCGACTTATGTCGAATTTCAGCCTTTTTTTCGGGTTTGCTCGGATTTGTCCGAATTTTTGCATGTGAACTTTAATTCGATTGAAAAACATTGTCCAGAATTTTTTCCGCCGATTTGTGTTTCATATTAATGCAATTGGGAATTGTTATCATCTTCTAAAGAAAAATCGATAACTTTATAGTCACTATGGATGACCAAAAGGACAATGCATTGAGTATTAATATTTGTATTAAATATAAACTTGTTGTCTTTGAAGCACGGCACATGAAAGCGGTCTTTCTCGCGGGAGAAACGAAAAGAATTCTGTTACACTTTTATTTGATTGTTACAAACTACTATGTGCGTGACAGGAATGTAAGAAACGCACCACAGATACAAATTATACGTCATCAAATTGTCCGCACATTTCTCGGCCACAGTTCTCACCACTAAAAAGTCATTTATATATGTTCGTTGGCAATGTGTTACCTTTGGCAGCGTGTAAATGCTTTGTTTATCATTAGATCGCCATGTTGAAATGCTTTCCTAAAGGTGTTTCACAGAGGACATCTATTTTCCAACAGTTCTCACCCCATGACGTAAAAATAATTCAAAATTCAATTAGTTTCTTTACTGCGAAAATTATGGGTGAGAACTGTTGCCAAAGTACTAAGACGCACTTTTGCTGTGATCAAAAGGGGTAGAATAGAAGGGCAACAAATCAGTTTTTCATTGAGAGAAAAGTTTATCTCAAAACAAGCCATTTCCTTTCCTGCAACACGATTTGAATAAGCGAGAACTAAGGGTGAGAACTATTACGCATGGAAAGAAAACAAGTTCTATGTCACGCACTGCGTGACTTACGGCTTTACTGGCTTTCAAGAGACCGATCTTTGTATGAAATGCAGTTATTTTCCTTTACGGTTTAGTGAAAAGTTACAACCATCTTAATGAAATAATGTGACAGTGTTGCTTGAAGTTCGTTATGCTCTTAGTTGGTTATTTTATCGCCCCGAAAGGAAAACACAAAATTGGAACTAGCATTTTGCTGAAATCACGCTAAAGCGCCACACTTAATCTACGGCTAAAAAGAGTAACTTTCTTGACTTCGTTAATGCACAAAGCAAAAATATGCACCATAGGACTTGGCTGACCAAAAGCCGTAACTTACATTCCAATGTTTCCACTTCCCAAATACGCACGATTACCTTACAACAAGAACGCGCAGTCCGAGTCCTCTTAACCGACAAGTACGACGTGGACAACATCTCTAACAACATTACCCTTCCAAGCACGTTCACTAGTAAACAAGGAAACCACCACATTCCCCCCCCCACCCCCCACCCCCCCAACTCAATGTTGTTTTCTGGGTCACGAACAGTCTCCTGGCAAGCATCACCTTCCAAGTCAACATTGCATAAGGGGGAGGAGGGGGGGAGGTGGGAGGAAGAAATAACTGTGGTAGAATTAAGAAGAGAGAAACAGTAAGTGAGTGGTTTCTACATTTGTTTTCGGTTGTCATTGCATAGGGGGAGGGAGTGGGAGAGAGAAGTCAAGTTCTGTGCTAGAATTAACAAGAGAGAAATAGTAAGCAAGTGGTTTTTGCGCTGTTGGTGTTTGGTTTTCTCAAGGACTTTTGTACACGATTGTAAAACCGCGAAATGTTTTCAAAACCAGGGAGAGCAAAAATTGGGACAAATCCGAGCAAAAGCAAAAACTGGGCTAAAATGCGACATAAGTCGGTTATGCTCTCAGCTCTTCAATTATTATATCAAAAACTCTTTATTGTGCCATATAAAAATAAAAAAGGCACAAAGTTTGATAGTGTTTGCATTATTTTAAAATTAATATAATTTACCGAGATTTACCCCAGGCTGGATAGGGTTAACGTTGCAATTTGTAATATTATAATTCATGTACGGTAATAAAAACCCTGAAATGAACTGTTATCTTTTGTCCCCAGAAAATAATTTCTGTTGTTAGAAAAATATGTTAAATATGTTACAATCAGCTTTCTTCAAAAATGTGTAAATTTACGTGACCAAACAAATTAAATGTAAATTAACTTTAACAGGCACCCAACTAGCCTACATGTATTTTGATAATCATAGTCATAGTTCGTTGTTGTTGTTGTATTAAGTTCATGAAATTTAAACAAAATCCTATTATAAATCGACTTCCTTTAATAATTGAGCACTGGCTGTGTGAATTGCTTTTCATGAGCTACATATCTGTAGAGTAGTCTCAGATTTTATTTCCTGTTTCATTAGGAGTGTCTGCTGGATCCATCAACAGTGGCGTATGCATTTGTCTATTTTGAAAAACTAATTCTGAAGGTAATATTAATTCTTTGTTAGAAGAATGTTGTCCGAATACTGTTCAGCTTTCCTGTTTACATTACATGTAGTTTGCATAACTGTGACACAGGATGAAAGGCTTTATCTTCTCTGAGACAAATTTGTTTATTTGAATTTACAGGAGAAAATTAGTAAAGCGAACAGAAAACTGCTGGCAGGTGAGGTTCTGTTTCATTCCGTAGTGAACACTGCAGTTGTTGAGCGTCATTGTAATCCAGTTGTAACTGGAAAAGATCACATACCAGACAATTTCTTCCCTTCTTTTGATAGCCTGCGTAGCTGGTGATTTCGTTGGGATTTGGTGGCCATGAAAACGAGCAGCGAACCCACGAAAAGAATGGGGAGAAAGAAAGCCTGAGAAAAAGTTGGCTTAAATGAGATTCAAACCCATGTCCTTTCCAGTGCAGTGCTGTGCCAACTGAGCTATCAAGCCAGGTGACTTGATAGCTCAGTTGGTACAGCACTATACTGTTATCACAGAGGACAAACCCATGTCCTCTCCATACCAGTATATATAGTGCTGTACAAATTGAGCTATCAAGCCAAGTAAGCTTGATAGTTCAGCTGGTACATGTACAGTATGTATGCTGTTTTCACAGAGGACAACTCTCTACACCAGTTTAGTGCTGTACCAATACTTTTGTCAAAGAGGTCATTAATTTTGAATCCTTCCAGTTGATTTTTCTCAGGTGTTCTTTTTACAGCATACTAACATTTGCGACCTAGTTTTAAAAAATAATCAACTTTGTAATATTCGTGTGAATTAAATAAATTGACTTGACTTGACTTGACTTGACTACTGCTTAATTCGCACACCTAACTGATGGACTCTCATTAATTGTATTCTTTTGTCCACTGTTTAAAAATATGGTATTTCATACATTTCACTTCCACCGTAATTAATTTTTTTGGAAATTGGAATACATATATAATACTGTAACATAGAGGAATTTGTATGTAGGCCAGATCTTTCCTCATCGTTAATTTGTGTTAAAGAATTTTCATCTGATGTAATATTGCTGATGTGTTTATTTACTTTCAGGTTCCTGTTTGTTATTGGCAGCAAAATTCAATGACGACATGAAAAGAGACAAAGTTAAAGAGCTTATTGAGGTAAGGAAGCTGAGTGTTTCATCCGATTTCCAAACACCGGGAAGTGGGTTGAAAAAAGCATGTTTTTTTTAAACCACTTTAAGGTGTTGAGTGGGATGAAGCACTTGAGTATTAAATGTATTATGTCAAACATGAGAGCGAGTGTATAGTCAGGGGTTACAAACATTGAGAAATGGGTCGATAAAACAGACCTGTGCAGCCGCGTGTTTTTTTAACCTTCAAGGTGTTTGATATAATTCTCAAACCCGTTAATAATTTTTGGGAGGAATTAAAAGCAAAAGTCAGTTCACAAATGTTATGGTCATTAAGATCACATTTCTAAATCTCCTTCACGGTAGTGATTTTCTTTGTCTTCTCTTCGTGCGTTATGATTATTTCTTGTGAGAAATGCTTACAACCAGTGCTTTTTTTCTCACATTTTTCACAATAATTTCAACCACAAAACCTCCAACACTTGACAACGATACTGTTAGAATAAAAGGAGTTTACATGTTCATAATGTGTTCATAAGTATCGCCCACCAGCAAGTTTAACTTTATTTATAATTTTGTTTCCTCATAACAATCACTCAATCCTTTTAACATACCTATTAATTTTGTAGAACTAATCTTAGATGTATTTCTTTAAACATGGAATGACCAAATGATTTGAATTCGCTTGGAAATGATAAATACTGTATGTGAAAATCAATTACTCTGTCCTCTTTGAAAATGGATGTCTGTAACAACTATTAAATGAATTGTAAATAAGGTTGGTATAGTCAAGAGCTTATTTGTATCCTTGGCTTCTGTGCACACACAAGAGACAAAATATAACATGACAAATTACAAGTGGGTAACAGGGGTGGGGTGGATACAGCCCTACTGATATCCATAATATTATAGCCATTTTGTAGTAAGTATAGAAATTCAGCAACAGTTGATGTATGAACCTTGTAGAGTGAGGAAGCCCAAAAAGCTTGGATTCTTTTCAATCTTCCTGACCACCTGAATAAGACTTTTTTCTGCTTTTGTGCTTTTGTATCAGAGCTGCCCATGTGCTGTTCTCGCTGTATTGCTCTAATGGAGACTGGGACGAGTTTTTAAATTTTTTATTTCAATCAGAAATTTTAGTCCATCACAACAAAGATCACATTAAAATTAGTCATTTTACCAAGTTTGAGGTTCTGTCGTTAGATTGCAACCCCGTAGAAGGCTTGTATGGATTTGGGGGATGCCATCTCAGAATTAGAGACATTTGTATGGAATTTAGGCGACCTTTGAAAGGTCACAGCATAGTTACTATGCAACGAAACATAACCAAACTTGGTAAACTTACTAATTTTTGTGCAATCTTTCTGACGATGGACCGGGTTCATTTCTTCATATGGCACAGTTATTTGAGCAATGTGTAAACTTTGGAATGAGCAATACTTAGGTGTATAGCCTTTTTTTGTAGGCAATCGAGGACAAGCTTCGCATATCAGTAAAAGAACTCCTCAAGTTCGAGTTTCAAGCTGTGGTAGCCCTTGAGTTTGATCTTCATGTCCCACAGTGGGAGGTCCTGCCACATGTTAAACGACTGGAGACAGAATAAATCTAACAATGAATCTGTTTGGTAAAGTTAAAATGAAAAAAAAAATCTATAAATATATTATTTTAAGAAGCGGGGTAACAATTGGTTACGCGTAATATTTATGAAGTATTCTATCAAACACCAGCCTGTGAACAGGCTCCTGAGTTGGGTATGGGGCAAAAAGGAAAATCGGCTGGCTTGATTTTTGTCTTCACCCTATACTTCCCCCACTTGGGAGCCTGTTCACAGGCTATCAAATACAAGGAAGAGTGTACCATCCGATTTCCAAACACTAAGGCTTTTAAAATACTCAACACTCTGCATCCCTGGTAAGACGTAAAGCTGTGTCAATTGCTTTTCTTTTGGTCCTGTCCTTGGCAACATGTTGGGCCTCGCCCCAAATTAAACCCAAGTCCGTCTTCCTCGCTTCCTTTTACCAGGTGGAGTCCGTCTAAGAGATATTTTGGAGATGGTAATCAATTTAACACCGAGAACTGGGTTGATAACAAGGTGCAGCCAAGTTTTTAGTCCTTTAACTCCTAATATCAAAGAACAAATTCTCCTATCTTGCCCCCATACCTTTCTTATAAAAGTGCTGGGAAGAAGTTATTAAAATATCAAGAAAATTCATCTTGGGTCATCATATCCATAATTCTCATCACCTCAAGGGTTGAATAAGCATTGATATTACAAGGAAAAATTTGATGCTGATCCGGCTCTGTTAGGGCTAAGGGTTAACCAAATTCGATATGTTTGACATCGGATGAAACACTCTTTCAAGTGTGTTATATAGCTTCTCAAACCATTAATATTTCTTGGAGAAATTCAAAGCTAAAGTTCACCAAATTTTATGATTCATAATTAAGATCACTTCTCGAAACCTCCTACACGGTAGTGATTTTCTTTGTTGTCTCTTCATGAATAATTATTATTCATGAGTTTGAGAAGTAGTATTGATATCAACTAACACTTTGACCAAGAGCTCATTGGTTTAAGAAATTTAAACGTTACACTTGCCACATTGTAGAAAAGTTTTGTTCCAGTTGTGTTTACAATGGGCTCGATTTCCGCCTCTGCATTAATTGTAATCGACTGTACAATTGTTAAACACCAAAGGAAAGTTTGCTGTAGTGCATTTTGCAACATTTAATGTTTCGACGGGAACTGAATTCTGACTGTAGTAAACACTGAGTTGCCAGGCTCTATTGTTGAAGAAATGTAAGGACCATTGTATTTTTTAATATTTTTTTGATATTGGGATAAGACAGAAAAAAATACACTGTGTTACACTGATCACATTTTAGGGGAAGTATCACGGGAATTTGCTATTACATAAAAAAATTCCAAAACGTCTTCTTTTATCAAATGCTCAAATATGTTGTAAATTATCACCCCAGTGTACTAAGACTATCGATGAGTGTCTCTGTCCACAGATGGACCGGGTCAGAATGGGCTGCAACTTGAAAAACGTTAGGCTAACTGTTTTAAAGTTTTCCCGTTTTCGTTCCCAAAATACACTGGAGCAAACAATGGGTTGTTCCTTTCAAGTATTCCTTTGATTTCTTTTTCTTGATGTTATAGAACTATTTTGTTACTAAGTGCAGATGTTGTCGCACCATTTTCATGATGAAAGATCAAAATCCCCGTGATACTTCCCTTTTACTCAGTGATAAGGCGGTTTATACGAGAAAAAATAAGTCGCGGCTCACTCAAACCCTCGCTTAAAGACGTTGCCTACTTTTGTTACTGCGCATACGTTCTACGCATCTAGAGATACTCGGGTTTCCTATGGGTGGTGCCTACTAATACAGGGATATTTTTTGCGCGGTTTAAAACTATGCGGAGAAAGTAGAACTTAGCAAGTCCCCTTGGTCATAAACCACACAAAAATACTTCTTTATTAGTAGGCACCGTCCTTGAATAACCTGCGATGTACACGAAAATGTGCCGTTTCTAGACCACCACGTAGCTAAGCGTAGCGACCTTAAGTCATTTTTGATGTGTTTTACAACTAAGTCGCGTATCACAAGGTTCGGTTCGATTGTAATTCCAAGTACTTTCAGTTTGTTTGCGTTAATTGTAGTGAAGGTAAAATAGCTATACACCTAAGGAAGGTTTTAAAGTATTGCATTTTGCAACTTGGAAAATTTCCACTGGAATTTCTCATTCAATGACCGCTGAATTCCCAAGTTCAATTTTTAAACAAATTTTAAAATTATTTATGTAACCTGGTCGTTTCTTAGACGTTTTTACTAATTGTTGCAAATATGATAAAACTTTCCTTTCTGAAATAAACCACTTTCGTCATTCACAGCGTCAAAATTTTCACCATTTCAGTAATGGATTTGCAAACGCGAAAAATTGATATCTTACCAGGCCGTTTACTGTTTAAGTTTGTCCGTTTAGTGTATCAGTTTATCACTTTTGTGAAATTAGCCTTCATATTGAAAGGTGATTCTAGCGATTGTGAACTTTTTGGATAAACACGTTCGTTCTTGTCATTTCTTGATAAACACGTCTTTTTAGATGTAGTTGTCTCGATCTATTGACTTATAATGCGGGTCATTGAAAGCTCACTGTTTTTTGTGAGGGGGTGGGGGGTGGGGTAAGTTAATCACAGTGTAGGGTACTGTGGAGTGTAAATAAATTAGTTAAAGTTAATGATTGGTAAATATCGGTATGAAACTAATTTGTACATTCTTTGTTACAAAGGTAAAACTGGAAGTTATCAACAAAGTAAAATTATTTTTTCTCAATAAAGTAAGCTTCCAGTGGTGTTTTGTTTGTGATCAGCTGTCTGTTAAATAGAGGTACTAGCACTATGGCAAACTTGAAGCTAATTTTCGGCTCATGGGTAAATTTGTATTGTTTTTTTTTAAATTTTCATGCGCAAATATGGTAACGGAAGAAGAGTGAAGTCCAGGAGCTCGATAATTTATAAACCCTGGCTTGCAATTCATGAATTGTTTTGCTAAACTTTCAATTTGTATTCCTCCTTTTATCGGGAATAGAGAAAAAGTACTCGCCTGTCAGCAGCCAAAACTCGTTACCAGTCTTGCTGATTTCTTAGACTGAGCGGACGACCTTGTCGCAACATAGTTACATTATAAGGAAATGTATTGGAATTGATAACCTCGCCTCCAATTACTGGCAATCAAAGATGGTGACAGTGGAGGGTAAGGAAGCTTGCCATTTACACAAGTGATCCACCTTCACTGCGCATGCTCTTTTTGTATTTTCTAGTTGATGCTGATACATTCCGTTCGCTATCCATCTGACGGTCCCTCCTTTTGCTACTGCGCATACATTCTGCGCAGAATGGGATGATACGAGAAATTCGGCGGGACCGCACCTGAAAATACAAAGGAATTTTTGCGTGGATTATGACTATGGGACCACAGACAGCCCAAGCTCAATATCAGAGAACCGTTGAATTATAAGGATTTGTACGGGAATACAACGGACTTGTGTAAAATGGTAGAAACTAACAGTGTTTTGTCAATAAAGTCAACTTACCTTGTTTCTTCTTCTATTCTTTGTCATTTACCAGCTTTTCAAGCCGATTCGAAGCGATTTTGGCGAGTTAGCGTCATTCGGGTTTCCACTAACGAGTATGCCTGTGTCATTTACTGATTAATACATTCTCATTCTCAGTAGCCTGCGAACGCAGACGTATTTGTAAAGCGACAGCCGGAAATACGTCTGCGTTCGCAGGCTACATTCTCAGATGTCCAGCCATTTTTAATCCTGAAAGTTTAACAGCGTTGATGCAATAAAAGTCAATATTAGGCCAACTACTTTACTACGGACTGCACAAGAGAACTCTATACACATCACATTAGAACAGAGCGGCATGTGTTTCAACGAGCAGTTTCACACTTACGGTCCGTGACAACTATTAGCAAATCTTAGAAAACCAGGATGTTTTGTATTTCTTAGAATCAAGGCCTTCTACGTCAAAACACTTCAATACAGGCTTTCTGATTGGTTAAATGTCCTGATAAACGAGACATAAACATCACAAGATCACAATTCACAAGGCTTCATTGTTTTTAAGACTTCGGTTGTTTTAAGGTGTGTTCAATTAACTCGAAACAGTTTCGTTGTTAAGTTCCTACATTAATCATGGATATTCAAACCTTGTTGCACAATCTTCATGAAGAAGTATCCTGTTCTGTGTGTATGACCAAGTTCACTGATCCAAAACAGCTGCCATGTTTGCACAGCTTTTGCCTTCACTGCCTGCAAAGGATTCAACAAACGAGCGGAATTCGAGAAACCATTTCATGTCCAGAGTGTAGGCAGAACTTCAGGATCCCTGGAGACGGTGATCTTAACGCTTTGCCGACAAACTTCCGTCTCAATAGTTTGTTGGATGTGTTGGCCATCAAAGAGTGCAATACAAGCGGCGTGAAGTGCGGAAATTGCGACAAAAGAAGCGGAGAAAGCTACTACTGTTTCCAGTGTTGCTCTTTTTGGTGCAATGACTGCATCAATTCCCACAATGTGATCAAAGCCTACAAAGAACATTACGTCCTGGCTTTGAAAGACTTTCAAGATGAAGACTTTGAGAACATTTTAAAGCGGCCAGAATTGTGTGGAAAGCCAGGACACGAGAAGAAAGAATTAGAGTTCTTTTGCAATGTTTGTGGAGTTGTTATTTGTACGACCTGTGCTTTAACAGATCACGAAGGTCACGCGAAGAAGCCTTTGGAATCAGCCGCAAATGAGCGCAAGTTAAAAATCAAGGCAGCGATTGAATCTCAGCAACGAAGAGCGCAGAAGAAGATGAATAAAATCGCTCTGCTCGATGAAAGCTGCGTTAAAGTTCAAGAACAAGCCGCTAGAGTGAAAAGTGATGTGCAGCAGTTCGTTGACAGTATATTTGCAGTCATCGAAGCGAAAAGGATGAAAATCTTTGATGACGTGGAAAACAACGTGAAAGAATCACTCGAGCGTCTTGGAATGCAAAGACAAGAGATTGAACAAGAATTAAAAATGCACGAAAGAACAATCGAGAAAAGCAAAATACTTTTAAAACGAACCACAAGCGTTCAAATCATGCAGCCAAACGAATTTGTAGACAAACTATTTCAGGAGGAAGGTGACCAAGACGACACAGCTGACCGTGACGGCGGAAGTTTTCCCGCGGTCGAGTTTCATTTCGTGAAACATCAACAGTTTTTTGATCATGTAAACACTGGAGAAATTGGCTCCGTTCAGTTTATTAGAAAGACATCTCACGAACAGTCAACTGCTGAAGGCAAAGGAATCCGTGAAGCAACTGTTGGACTTGAAGCGCAGATTGTTGTAACAAGAAGGAACGCTCAAGGAGAACAATGTTACGAAGAGCGTGACTGCGTAACAGTGGAAATCACAAATCGTCAAGGCCATGACTGTGCATCTAAAGCGCAAGTACAAGATAACAAAGATGGCACTTACAAGATCGGGTACTTTGCCAAAGAAACCGGAACATGCCAGGCATCAGTGAAAATAAATGGAGAACATGTTCGTGGTAGTCCTTTTGAGGTTAAAGCCAAACCCAGACAGTTCAGACCCGTGTTATCTTTTGGACAACAAGGTTCGTCTGCTGGAGTGTTTAGCAGGCCTTGGGGGGTAGCAATGAATGAAAAAAATGAGATTGTAGTGACTGAGACTGGTAGCCATAGGATCCAGGTTTTTAGTAGTAATGGAACCCACTTAAGATCTTTTGGTGGAAAAGGTATTAAACAGGGAGAGTTTGACTGGCCTGCTGGTATAGGTTTTCATAATGACAACATTATGGTGGCGGACGGTAATAACCACCGCGTTCAACTCTTTAGTGGTCAGGGTGAATACCTTTCACAGTTTGGAGGAGAAGGAAATCTTGATCACCAGCTTAAGGATCCTTTTGGTTTGTCTATTGACAGTGATGGCAACATTATTGTTGCTGATACTGGTAACAAATTAATCAAGATCTTTTCATATGATGGCCAGCTTTTGCGTAAAATTGGTACAGAGGGCTCTTTCATCAAACCCTTTCACTGTATCCAACACGAGAACTATCTTATAGTGTCAGACAGAGGTGATCATTGTGTAAAAGTTTTTAACAGGGACGGAAAATTTCTGTTTAAATTTGGAAATAATTGTGATGGGGACGGAGAGTTCAATTCCCCTGGTTGCCTGTCAGTGAACAAGGCAGGACAACTGTTGGTTTGTAATACAGGGAATCATAGAATCCAGGTGTTCGAATTGAGCGGAAAGTTTGTAACAAAGTTTGGAACACAGGGCAGTAAAACTGGAGAGTTTAACAGACCAGTCTCTACAGCGGTACTGAGTGATGGTAAGATAGTTGTAGCCGACATAACTAATAATCGTGTTCAGATTTTTGAATAAACATATTTCACTGTGATCGATATTACATGATTTACCTTTGTTTCAAAATCAGTTCCACAAGTCAACAGTATAGTTTGAAGAAGAAATTCGTGAGAAATATATTTTTGCTGATTTTAAGGCTAAAACCATTATCTTTTTAATGTGTTATTTTACTAGTTAAAAGAGTCGAGGTTTCATTTGAGGTAATTTCAGTGTTAAAACAATCAAAGCTCTTTTTAATTAAATTGTAGGTGTTCTGAACTATGACGTATTTGAGTATCGTGGTTAGATTAGTTTTCACAGAGAAAACTCAAAGTTAATTGAAATTGAAAATTGTAATAAGAAGCCGACAGATCTGAATGGAACTAAGCAAAGTTTCAATAGACAGATTTTTCTTGTATTAAACGGTTTTTATATGTATTTCCTAGTTCCTATTATAAGTTTTGTTAAATGTATCATTGTTTGTTGGTAATGTATACATTGACGTGCTTTTATAGCTCATATATTCTTGAATATTAACAATCAAATTAATTTGTATTTACTTGTCAATACAAAATTTTTCATGAAGGTCTTTCCAATTGATCTGCTTTGAAAATGAGGCTATAAACAACTCCGATATAGCCTATTTTATGACAATTCCGTGGTCAAATATACTGCGTAATTCAATTAATTTGTTTGTACATAATGATGGCATAGAAACGTGTAAATACGAATATTGGAATTTTTTTGTTTTACAATACAAAGCCTCCTTAATTACTTGATCATACTGGAGTCGATCATATTCAAGTTTACAGCGATTGAAAGTAGAGATGTGAAAAGAAATTTCCTTTTTCGTGCTTTTATTGTAGTTGTAATGTAGTCTCCAACGCAGACACTTTGCTCGTTACGTCACGCACTCTTCCAACATCCGAGTCTCTTTCGCCCGTCACGTCACGCAGTCGCTGGAATCGGGTGACGATTTCTACTTTTACTCCTGATTAGTCAGTTGTAAAACAATGGATGGATGCTGGTTGTATTTTAAAAAACAAAGTGAACGGTCGATAATGGCAGCAGTCGATCTCTTAAGCGGACGTTTGTGGCGAGGATTGCGTGACGTGGCAAGCCAAAGAACGTCCGCGTAGAAGGCTTTAATTAATGTAGCGGTGAAAAACTTTAGTTGAAAAGAAAGAGCAAAATGTATTCTATCACAGATAATTTTCTAGTTTGTTAAGGTTGGAAACGTAGAAAAATGTGTATATATTGTGCTAATCAGTTTTTCAATCTTTACTTACCCAATGTTTGAATGCTTAATCAAAATAAACCTTTAAAGATGGAAACCTGATTTTAACTGATGTTGTAACCACTTTCCAACTAATCTGAGAGCCCTTAATTTTGCAGGTCTTAGATGTTGTCAAAAAGAAACAAACGTGGTCGTTTTAGGACAGTGCCTCCTTTTCTTACTGCGCATACGATCTGCGCATCTCTAGAGGATCTGAAAAACTCGGGTTTCTTAAGGACGATGCTTAATAATAAAAAAGTATTTTTGTGTGGTTTATGACTATGTAGAAAAAGCGTATCTTGAGTAAGGGCTATTGGAATCCAGAAGGAAATTTGGAAACAACCACGTATGTTTTCAGAGATAGGTAAGGCCCGATTTGAAAAGAAAATACCATACATTGCTATGCATTTTAGAATTATTAGTGCTTATTATTTTTAAAAATGTTTAAGTTGTCCCAGTTTTTTCTTTTGGATTCCAATATTCCTTGATAAGATCTGTTTTTTTTCCCGCATAGCCATGGACCGCACAAACATACCTCTGTAGTATGAGGCACCGTCCTGAAATCTTTGTGATTTGCATAAGTCCTCTTTACGTTTCTTCTTTTCCCAAAGCGGCACTTAGTATGGCGGACAAAATTCAAAACCTCCTCCGGTTAATCTTCTCTTTTTAATAGCCTCGTCTTAGACTTTTACCCCTTTAGCCGCTGAACTTATCGAATGAGCAATAAAGAATGAATAATATAATTCGCACGGATAAATTTTCACGGCAAAATAGGGCGGCAGCCTGCTTCGTTTTCCTTCAGTTGTTGGAAGAACTAACGGAAAATGAATCTAGAGCGCGGTGGTGGAGAAAACAGCTGACCTAAAAACTATCATCGACTTATCATGCGCTTGGTCAAACGGGGAAAACTATCACTAACTGTCATGAAGAATTTGAACACGCTCAAAGTGACTGATATATAGATGGTGATAATTAACAATCATTCCAAGAGCGCGCGTTGAATATGAGGCGATACATCTCAGATATCCAAAAAGCGTGAGTGGAATAATTGTTTTATCAAAAACAATAAAAAATATTGCAAGATCTTGCTAATTTTGCTTTGCAAGAACAACCAGAAGACATTTTAATGGTCGCTATTTGGCTATAATCATCTCATATCCAACAAGCGCGAGTGGAATAATTGTTTTTTAAAAACAATTAAAGAATATTGCTAGATCTGGCTGATTTCGCTTTGCAAGAGCAACCAGAAGACAATTTAATGGCCGCTATTTCTCGGGCATGGTATTATGGCTTATACCATGACCGCTAAACCGATCATTTGTCTGGAATTGCATTATACAATGATCCAGTTTTTAATAATCAATGATAGCGCATGATAGTTGGAGGTCAAACGAGCGCGCGAGTTTTAACTATCATCGACTATCATCAACTACCATTGACTGTCATGCGCTGTTTAACCAGGGCTTAATGGATATAAAACATGGAATACAAGGAACAACTTGAGCATATTTCATGAGAGAGGTGCGCGTCATCCAACAGAATTGACTTAAAGTGCTACTATGATCAAATTTTTACCTCTTGAATTTTAAGGTTTATCACATAGAGCTCTAGGAAGATTAAAAACGCCGTTTACCATTTCTAAATATCTGCATTGGTTCCGGAGATATTCACGTTTGAAAAATATGTAAAATATGTAAATGAGAGGACTGATGACGTCACAAACTCAACCGAAGTTTGGTCAAATATTATAAATAGAGCTATCTCAGTCAATTTACAGCAGAGACCATTGAAACCTGGCAGGCTAATAGTTCTAAAGGCAATACACCTACGGATATAAAAATTCGGTTCCCATGGCAACTCACTCTTTTCCAGTCCCCTCCAATCTGATTTCAATATTCTAGTGATTTTCAGCTTGAAGAACATTTAACAAGGCCACGAACTCGACCTAAAATATT